>NC_064809.1:41121816-41421293 GCF_023721935.1 Panthera uncia
CAGAGCATGAGCAGGGGAGGGGCAGAGAGAGAGGGAGACACAGAATCTGAAGCAGGCTCCAGGTTCGGTGCTGAGCTGTCAGCATAGAGTCCGATGTGGGGCTTGAATTCATGAGCAGTGAGGTCATGACCTGAGCCAAAGTTGGACACTTAACCGACTGAACCACCCAAATGCCCCTCATTTTCACCACTTCTATTCAACAAAGTACTGTAGTCCTAGTCAGAGCAATTAGGAAAAAAAGAAGAATAAAGAAAGAAAACACATAGAAATCATAAAGAAGTAAAATTACCTGTTTGCAGAAGACATAATGTTATATATAGAAAATCTTAAAGACTTCACAAAAAAACTTGTTAGAATGAATAAACAAATTCAGGAAAGTTGCAGAGACAAAACCAACATTAAAAAGTCAGTAGAGTTTTTTATTTACTAACAATGAACTTTCTAGAAAGAAATTTAAAAAACAATTCAATTTACATTAACACCAAATAGACTAAAATACTTAAGAATAAACTCAACAGTGGTGGTGAATGACATATACACCTAAAATTATAAAACTTTGATGAAACAATTTCAGTAGTCACAAATAAATGAAAAGACATCCTGTGTTCATGAATTGGAAGATTAGCATTGTTAAAATGTTTCTAGTACCCAAAGTCATCTATAGATTCAATACAATGCCTATCAAAATTCCAATGACAATTTTTACAGAAATGACAACAGAATCTTAAAATTCATTTAGGACCAAAAAGACTCCAAGTAGCCATACCATATTGAGAAAGAAGAACAAAGCTGAGGGCCTCATTCTCTCTGATTTCAAAATATGTTACAAAGCTACAGTAATCAAAACAGTATGATACTGAAAAATAGACACACAGAGCAATAGAACAGAGTAAAGAGCACAGAAATGAATCAACACATTTACAGTCAACTGATCTTTGACAAGGATGCCAAGAATACACATGGAAAACTCTTCAACTAATGGTGTTGGGAAAACTAGACATCCATGTGCAAAAGAATGAGATTGAACCCTATTTTACACCACTTTCAAAAATTAACTCAAAATGGATTAAAAATTTAAGGGTAAGACCTAAACCATAAAAACTTCTGAAAGAAAGCAGAGAAAAAAATCTTGACTTTGGCCTTGGCAATATGACCAAAACCATAGAGAACAAAATAAAAAATGGACAAGTGGGATTACATTGAACTAAAAAGCTTCTGCACAAAATGAAAAGGCAACCGACAGAATGGGAGAAAATATTTACAAGGCATATATCCGATAGAGTTGTATGTGTAAAATAGAGAGACAGCTCTTATAACTCAAGAGATTTCTTATAAGCAAAGGAATTGAATAAACATTTTCAAAAAAAACCCATACAAGTGGCTGAGAGGTATATGAAAATGTTCTCAACATTACCTATCATCAGAAAAATGTAAATGAAAACCATAATGATCACTTCATACCTGTAGAGTGGCTATTATCAAAAAACAAAAGATGAAAAGTGTTGATATGGAGGAGAGGGAACATTGTACACTGTTGGTAGGAATATAAATTGATGTGGCCACTATGAAAAACAATGTAAAGTCGGTTAGGCGTCTGACTCTTGGTTTCAGCTCAGGTCATGATCTTATGGTTTGTGAGATCAAGCCCCAGGTCAGCGCAGGCCTGCTTGGGATTTTCTCCCTCGTTCCTTCTCTCTGTACCTCCCTCCTCTCAAAATAAATCGATAAACTTTTTTTTTAATTAAAAATATGATCCATTAATCTCACTTCTGGAAATATACCCAAAGGAAATGAAGCAACCTAAATATCCACTGACAAATGAATGAAGAAAATGTAGTATATTCATACAGTATAATATTATTCAGCCTTAAATAAAGAAAATCCTATAGTAAATAATATTGTGTTAAGGGAAGATGTTAAGTGTCCTTATCACAAGAAATAAAAGAGGATGAAGAAAAACTTTTGGAGGGAATGGATAGATTTATAGCATAGGTTGTAGTGATTTTATGGGTATATGGTGTGGTGTTTTTATGGACATGGACTTATCTCCAACTCATTGAGTTGTATACACTAAATATGTACAACTTTTTGTACATCAGTTAGACCTCAATAAAATGGTTTTTACAAAGAAAAACAATAAAATTAATGAAACAAAAATTTGTTTCCTTGAGAATATCAACAAAATTAAATGTTTATAGCTAGACTTAAAAAAAGAGAGAAGACCCAAATTACTAAAATTAGAAAGGAAAGTAAGGGGGAAACTGGGTGGCTCAGCTGGTGAAGTGTCCAACTCTTGATTTCAGCTCAAGTCACGATCTCACATTCATGACATCAAGCCCCGTGTTGGGCTCTGTGCTGACAGTGTGCAAACTGCTTGGGATTCTCTCTCCCTCTCTCTCTGCCCCTCCCCTGCTCTCTCTCTCTCTCTTTCTCAAAGTAAACAAATAGACATTTAAAAAAAAGGAAATAAAAATAGGAATATTACTAATAACCTGATAGGAATAAAACTAATTAAAATAGAGTGCCATGAACAACTGTACTCTAGCAAATTATATAACCTAGATAAAATAGACAAAGTTCTAGAAACACATAAACCAAAAAAAAAAAAAAAGCTGACTAAAAAACAAACAGAAAATTTGAATATATTTATAACAAGTAAAGAGATTTAATCAATAATCAAAACTTGTCAACAAATAAAAGGGCCAAGACCAGATGGCTTCATTGGTGAATTCTATCAAACGTTTAAAGAAGAATTAACACCATCTGTAGACTAACATCTCTTATGAATATAGATGCAAAAGTCCTTTGTAAAACACTAGCAGATTGAATCTAATAGCATATTAAAAGTGTTATACGTTATGACCAAGTGGTGTTTATTCCAGGAATGTAAGTGTGGTTCAAAATAAGAAAGTAAATCAGTGTAATAGAGCACATTGTATGGGAGGTATTACATTAACAGATTATACTTATGATTATGTCTTGGATGTCTGCTTTCACCCTTTCTATTCAGCATTTTACTAGAATTTCCAGCGAGAACAATTAATTACTCAATAAAAAGGAAATAAAGACATCTAATTCAGAAACAAAAGAGTGAAACTACCTCTATTTTCAGATAACATGATTTTATATGTAGAAAATCTTAATGAATACACCAAAATAAAACCCACCTATTTCAGCTAATAAAAAAATTTGTAATGTTGCAGGATACAAAATCAGCACACAAAAATCAGACATACAGATGGCAAACAGACATGTAAAGATGCTTAACATCACTGATCATCAGGGAACTACAAATCAAGGCTACAATGGGATATCACCTCACACCTGTCAGAATGGCCAAAATAAAAAACACAAGAAACAAGAAGTGTTGGTGAGGATATAGAGAAAAGGAAACCTTTGTGCGCTGTTGGTGGGAATGCAGACTGGTGCAGCCACTGTGGAAAACACTATGGAGGTTCTTTGAAAAATTAAAAATAGAACTACCCTACGACCCAGCAATTGCACTATTGGGTCTTTACCCAAAAGAATACAAAAACACTAATTTCAAAAGGTATATGCACTCCTATGTTTATTGCAGCATTATTTACAATAGCCAAATTCTGGAAAAAGCCCAAAAGCCCATTGAATGATGAACGGATAAAGAAGAGGTGTTATATACATACAATGGAATGTTACTCAGCCATAAAAAAAAGAATGAAATCTTGCCATTCGCAACAACATGGATGAATCTAGTGGGTATAATAATAAGTGAAATAAGTTAGTCAGAGAAAGACAAATAACCATATGATTTTACTCACATGTGGAATTTAAGACACAAATAAGCAAAGGAGAAAAAAGAGAGAGAGAAGCCAAGATGCATACATACATATACATATGTATACACCACATCTTCTTTATCCCATCAACTAACTGGAATTTAAATAAAAAAATTTTAAAAATCTGTTGAATTTCTCTATATTAATGGTGAAAAAATCCAAAAACAAACTTAAGAAACAATCCCATTTACATAGCATCAAAGGAATGATTTCTGCAGTCTCCTATAAAAAGAGATCTATTATCACTTAATCCTAAATTTAATAATTTTCTATAACTTTTCTCTGTCTCTTGAGAAAGTGAAAAAAAAAAAAGCCATAAACAGGGTTTCTGTTTCTTCTTATTAGTTTATTGAGGAACTTCACCAAACATCTATAATTGAAACAGTCTAGGTCTTTGAAACTTAATGATTACCATAAAGAAATATACCAGAAACTATTTATTTATTTATTTATTTATTTATTTATTTTACCAGAGACAACTTTAAAATATGTGGTAGAATAAAGGGAAAAGAGAGGGTTTGAGATGAGAACACAGAGAAACAGTAGCTTACTTTCTGTTATTGACACAAATTCCCAAAATGAGGCAGTGATCAACAGTGGGAGAAGGAGGATATAAAACTGTCATGCCAAAATGCAGGGATTATCTCCTTGTTTTTCATTGAGAAGCTTCTTTTTTTTTACTGATATTTTTTAAAAATTTATTTTTGAGGGAGAGAGAGACAGGGTGTGAGCAGGGAGGGGCAGAGAGAGACACACACAGAATCTGAAGCAGGCTCCAGTCTCTCAACTGTCAGCACAGAGCCCGACATGGGACTCGAACACTTGAACCGTGTGATCACGACCTAAGCCAAAGTGGAATGCTTAACTGACTGAGCCATCCAGGTGCCCCATCACTGGGAAGCTTCTGTATGATTCCAATATAGCAGAAGAATGTTGCTGACCTCCATTTGCATAAAAACTCCTTTTGCATAAAAACTTTCAGAATGACAAGGAAAGTATTTCCTAAAAACCTGTAACTGTGCTTAAATTCAGTAGGTGAAAACTCAATAGACCAGATGCGTATACAATTCTTGGAGAGAGATAACATACAGAATAATATGAAATAAGTATATCAACCCTCCAAATGCATATTTAATACCATATATAATACTATTGAGACATATGAGTTGTAGCTCCAAGAATACTTCAAATTTAGCACAGGAAGAAATCCAAGGGCAATGGGCAGGGTAATAACATTCATGTCCTAAAGTCAGATTCACAAATAGAAATTCTAGGAAGCCCAAAAGACTTTAACAGGAAAATTATTGCAGGGCCAAAAAGCGCAAAGTGTCTGAAGAAAATAAATATTATGAGAGAGAGACAATAAACACAGCAAATGAAACATCTTATACCTAAGGAAACATTTTTAGAAAATGTACAAGGTATATAAAATAACTAAAAGTGAGATATTCAAAGAGACATTAAAGGATATTTCATTAATTTAAAAAACCCCATAGGAGCACCTGGGTGGCTCAGTGGGTGTAGTGAAACAGTTCTGCCTCTTGATTTTCATGGTGGTTACACAACTATATGCTTTTGTAAACACTTGCAGAAGTACAGCCTAAAAGGGAGAGAATTTTACTGTATTATATCTTAGTACAAGACATTTAAAAATTTTTTTTTAATGTTTACCTATTTTTGAGAGAGAGAGAGCATGAGCCGGGGAGAGGCAGAGAGAGAGGGAAACACAGAATCCGAAGTAGGCTGTAGGCTCTGAGCTGTCAGCATAGAGCCCAAGGCGGGGCTCAAATTCACAAACTGTAAGATCGTGACCTGAGCCAAAGTTGGATGCTTAACCGACTGAGCCACTCAGGTGCCCCCAAGATATTTTTTAAATGTTAAAACAATAAAGTTTTCAGTAGAAAACAACATTTTCATGATATTGGAGTAAGTTGTTACTTAAATAGGACACACACATCACTAACTTGAAAGGAAATAAACATAGGTTTCAACAATATTAATATGAAAAACTTCTGTTAATTAAATGATGCTATTAAGAGGATGGAAAGGCATCCCTCAGAGTGAGAGAAGATATTTACAATTCACACATCTATCAAGGACTCATATCCAGAACACATAAAGGACTCCTAAGTTCAATAAGAAAAAGACATACAACTTATTAAAGAAAAATGGGCAAAAGACTTGCACAAGTACTTCACAAAACACAATATTCAAATAGCCAATGAGCATTGCTCAATTTCACTAATCATGGAGGAAATGCAAATTAAATCTATATGGAATACAGCTACATAGCAGAATAGGTCAAATGAAAAACACCTGGGGCGCCTGGGTAGCTCAGTCAGTTAAGCGTGTGACTTCAGCTGGGATCATGATCTCATGGTTCGTGAGTTCGAGCCCCGCATCAAGCTCTGCACTGACAGGAGTCCGCTTAGGATTCTTTCCCTCTCTCTCTCTCTCTCTCTCTCTCTCTCTCTCTCTCTCCCTCCTCTGCTCATGCTCTCTGTCTCAAAATAAATTAAAAAATTATCACAAAAAAAAAAAAAACTAAAATGAAAACCAACTGACAATGCAAAGTGTTGGTGAATATGCAGAGGAAATCTCTCCTGCTGTGGAGGTGTAACTAATATATCAAAATACATGCATGGAATAGTTATAAAGGCACCATTTGTAAAAGCCCCAACTTTAAAATCACCAGCATTAAAATGAATAAATTAAAAACATAAATAAATAAAAATAAATAAAATAAAATGAATACATAAAATATGGTATATTCACACAGTGGAACTATAGCAAAGAGAAGAAAAGAACCACAACTACACTCAACAATATTATAAATGGATCTCACAAACAATATATAAAACAAACAAAAAATTCCAGGCACAAAAGATTACATAATTTATGATTCATTGATATACATTTCCAGAGCAAACAAATTATATTGTTAGATGTTCAGATATTGTTTACACAATGGAGAATGGTAACTAAATGAGCGTACAAATGGGGCTTTGGGGATGTTGGTATGTTCTTTTCTCGATCTAAATGACAATCACTTGAGTGCGTCCCTTCTGTGAAATGCATAGGACTGAACAATGTGACTTGCGTGCTTTTTTGTGTATGTTTGCCCTTCAAAAATTTTACTTCAAAGTGTACTGAAAATCTACTCCAGAAACTACAAACATAATTTTAAGAGACCTAAAAAGTTAGGAGAGAAGACTGGGAATACTTCAGTCTGAATGTATCCCACCCCTCCTCCAATTTTAAAGTCAACACATCCCCTTCTCCTAAGTTGGGCAGCAGCCAGAACCACCAATCCATCAGGTGTGGCTTCAGGCTCCCTAGAAAATCCCCATAGAGAAAGTTGAGGCAAGCCTGTCCCTTCTCCGTGTGAGAGTTTTCTCAGAGAGTCCCAGGGCAAGGATTAAGCATGGCGTTTTCAAGCATGGCTTGACTTTCCAGTAACTGTAAGAATTTGCTCTGAAAATCTCTTTCCAGTTCATAGGAGGGATAGCGAATTACAGAAAGCACAGAGGTCACAATAAACTTATTGGAGGAAAAGCGCTCCTCACACCATCAGATCTGTAATTCTTTTTAATTTCTGTTTTGTTATTGAAGCATCTGCTTCATATCACTAATCACCAAGGAAATGCAAATCAGATAAGTAATTAAAGGCAAGAACTACCTCATTCGTTTTTCTATGCTCAGGACTGTGTTTGGTGCTCAGAGTCCGCTCAAAGTGATGAGCAGCCGAATACAGCGCAAGTAAGAAATTTACACGCTCCCTCAGTAAAAGGCAATCCCTGCATCTCGACTGGTTAATCAGAAGCAGATTTTGAAACTGGTAACGGGAAAGTTGACCTCAACTGACACTAGTCAATTCAGTTAATCTATCAGATAGGTACATCTCAGGGAGAAGCGCTGAAGACTTACCTTTCAGCACTCATATTCAGACACCTGTGGGAGTTCTATGACAGTTGGAACTATACTGTTGATCAGAGTGGGTTGACTGACACAGGTTGGCACGCAGATTATAAAAAGAAGGAAACGACACAGAGTGTGTGCTGAGAGCAAAAGGGATAGTGGTATAGAGAACTTAATAACCTGTGGGAAGAGGTTGGGAAATGAAATGGGGTTGGGAAGAGAGATGGGCAAGGAAAAATCAGAAGGGGTTAGCAAATGAAAGAACAGGAAATATTAGTAAGTGGGCATATATTTTTTTTTTTTGAACCCTCTCCTAAACTCTCTTCGGAGTTGTTCTCTCACCTGAGACAATTGAGTTCCCTCACAGAGACCACCTAATAAGAGAATAGCAGAGATGGCACAAACGGGCAAACTGGGCTAAAAGGGGCAAAACTACAGTCATTCTTCCTCCCTACTTTGCTTTTGTCTTCCTAGATTCCAAGATGGCTGAGACTACTAAACTTTGGGGTATGGCGCCTGTCATACTGAAGATGAGCAAAGACCCCACAAACTTCTACATAGGGCGGTCACTCTGGTTCAGCATTACTTTTCTTTACGTTTCAGTTGTGTATGTGGTGCAAATCACCTGGCTTCGTCTGTTCCAAGACTTCCAGTGCCACGGAAACATCTCCAAAGTCTGTCTAGCAGAATGCTACGAGAATCACTTCACTAGGCCTGTGTTAGGAGTTTGGTATACGGTTGGCTTTGCCTTTTCCACCATCTTTTTTGTGATGGAGTTTTTGGTCTGTCAGAGTGTGCGTAAACTGACCAAGATATTTAGGAAGGAATCTTTAGGAAAGAAGCCTGGCGACACTCACGGCAACACGGAGTACGTGAAGGCAAATGAAGATGAAATTTTTGACTTATCCCAGGAAAAGCCCCTGTTGGCAATGTATCTTGTCTACTTTCTGATACAGTTGTCTATACAGGTGATCTTCTTGGCCATTCTTATTCACTATCACCTACCACTGATTAAAACCCCCATTTGGTGCAGTACCCCCATGTGTCATGGGCCCTATGAATGTGTGCTATTGGGGACACAGGAAAAGATGATGTCCATTATAATTCTGGCTACATACTCCGTGGTCATCATGATGTTTTGTATTATGTTCTTCCTGTACACCATTAACACATACCTAGCCATGGGACTTAAGTTTCTCTGAGGAACACAGAGGCTCTATGACATCCTCAGAGTAGCCCTGATGATTATCACTGATTACAAAACGTGGAATGATTGCAAAGGAGGCCTGTAGCAGTCTCATTCTGGAAGAATACATACTTCATCCTTCTTTCACAGTCCCCAGGACCTGCTGGTCTTAGGAAAATAAAACTTGGATACGACAAGCCTGCTTTCTTCTCTTTGGGGTAATCAATTTTTCCTAAAGAAAAAATTAGAATCATTTTCAGAGGATTATAAAGGGAGGACTGAGAGAGCATTCCACCCTACCAGTTTTGATATGCGATCACAGTGAAATTTTAAGGGCTATTCTTTTCCATTTTGTTGGTTAGTAACTTCAGATTGAGATTAAGGGGATTTACATAATGAGAATTTTAGAGGGAGGGACACAGTGGAAAACTACAGATAACCAAACGTCATAGCTTCTTTAGTATATTTAGAATCGTATCTACTACGTACAGCGTTCTTCAATCAGTATCTTCTGGGATTTCCTACTTGAGTAAGACTTCAGTGCAGATGTTTCAAGGAAGGTTAATACCAAATATGTTGCAAAAATAGAAAACATAAATGAATAAGAAAAAAAGGAAACAGTATGTCCTCAGAGCTTCAAAGTAGATGATTTAGCTTCAGATGTGTATTAAGGAAAGGGAGAGAAAGGAAACAGAAGCAGCACATGTATTTCTGTACTTGAACGGCATCTATTTCCCTTTGGCACTTTATTTCGTCATTACCAACTACTAGCTTAGTTTCAGCAAGCTGCACCAATTTATGTAGAGGTGATTACATTTGAGAAGCGAATTCTTCATAGAACAATTGAAGATCCTCCGTTGGTAGATTTAAGTTATAAATGCAGGCACTGCTGCTGTTAGTGGGGGTATGGATACATTTGGGGGCTGCGGAAATAGCCTACGGATCTTTAGTGAGCAAGGAAAGTTGTTCCTTATGAACCCAGGTGCTCACCACAAAATAAACAGCAACTTAGAAGACGAGATTAGATGCTATTGTGTGGATAGATGTATTTATAGAGTCAGGCATGGGCATGCAGTACTAGAATGGAAGCCTGAGAATCCCTGTTAATGGATCTCAGTTTGAACTCCATCCAGAGTCAAGTGAACTTGCAGGATGAATGTCTGGTGATTGGTGTGCCCCTCCCCTCAAGCTCCTCTTGTTATGCTACCTGTAGATTACGCTTTAGGTGATCCCAGACGTCTATAATTTCTGACACAGGAAGACAAGGCACAAGCCAAATGATCTCCATGGCCCATTTCAAATATATCTATATCATCTTCTCAACAGAAATTAAATACCTATCATGCCATTCATTTGGCATGTGTAGGTAATATCTGTCCAATTTTCTCCATCATCACTCTCACTCTTTACTATTACATGATTATATCCCACTTGGATCTCAATAATAGCTGTCTTATGTTGACCACCTCCCAATACCGTTGCCATTTCCATGCTTTGATTCCTCATTGTCCTAAGAAAAATCTTAAACTCTTTTTTTTTTGATGTTTATTTATTTTTCGAGAGAGAGTGAGAGAGAGAGAGAAGGAGCACGAGAGAGGGAAGGACAGAGAGACAGGGGGACAGAGAATCCAAAGCCGGCTCTGCGCTGACAGCAGAGAGCCAAATGTGAGACTTGAACTCAAGAACCTGAGATCGTGACCTGAGCCAACACCAAAGTCGGACACTTAACTGACTGAGCCACCCAGGCGGTCCAAAAGTTTAAATTCATAATTTTTTTTTTTTTCCAAAACTCTACTTTGTTAGCTTCCTATTTAGCAATCCAGTCTTGTTTTTGACCATGACCTCCCAACACATCCACACTTCACACTCCATCCAGGTGTTAGAGTGCCTTATGATGCAATGCTCTTTTTGACTTCTCAGACTTCACTCAAGCTCTGCTTTCCAACTGTGACCATTTTCACAACAACCCTGATTCCCATTCTCTGAATCTACCTAACTTCTGCTAGTTCAGCGTAGATGTCACCCCCTGCAGGAGGACTTCCTGGCTCTTCCAAG
Organism: Panthera uncia; assembly: GCF_023721935.1. Classification (NCBI taxonomy): domain Eukaryota; kingdom Metazoa; phylum Chordata; class Mammalia; order Carnivora; family Felidae; genus Panthera; species Panthera uncia. Next base: position 41,132,791 of record NC_064809.1, read on the forward strand.
TCTGAGTGAAGAGAACTCATTCTGTGATTCTGTGTTCTTACCTAATCCTGACACTTGTAGCCATGAGTGGCTTTTTGCCTTTATCACCAAGATACAACCTTTTCGTGACAGACAATATGTCTGATTTGCTTCCTAACTTACACATAAGGTTAAAACACATTGTATACATTAAATAACTATTTGCAGATAAAATTCTTAAATGAAACAGGGGCACCTGGGGGGCTCAGTCGGTTAAGCATCAGACTCTTGATTTTGGCTCAGGTCACGATCTCACAGTTCATGAGTTCGAGCCCTATATCAAGCTCTGTGCTGATGGTGTGGAGTTTGGGGTTCTCTCTCTCCCTCTGTCTCTCTCTGCCCCTCCCCCACTTAATTGCTTTGTCTCTCTCTCCCTCTCTCTCAAAATAAATAAAATCAACGTTAAAAAATTATTAAATGAAATATTACTGTGGCCCATAAAGTACTGTTAGAAATACCAGTATATCATATAAAGAAATCTTAGAAGGGCTTATATATCCAACTGTCCAAATCTTTTTCCCATTTTTATTGGATTGATTGTGTGATTATTACTGAGCTTTGAGAATTCTGTATATATTCTGGATACAAGTTCTTTGTCAAATTACATAATTTGCAAATATTTTCTCTCAATCTGTGGTTGGTCTTGGCATTCTTTCAATGGTGTGTTTCACAGAGCAAAAACTTTCAGTTTTGATAAAGTGAAGTTCATGAAATTTTTCTGTTAGGATTTATTGTATCTAAGAATCCTTTGCCTAACTCAAAGTTGCAATGGTTTCTATGATTTTTTCCAAAAAGTTTTCTAGTTCCACAATTTACAGGTAGATCAATAATTGGATTTGAGTTACGCTCTACAAAAGGCATGGGAAGAGCTTCCTTTTTAAACACTGATTCCATTTTTTTACACTATTTGTTGAAGAGGGTATCTTTTCTTTATTGAAGGGTTATTGTGTCTCTGTGAAGAATAGCTGACCATATTTGTGAGGCGTATTTCTGCACTCTCTACTCTGTTCCATAGTCTCTGTTGGGCTTTTCACCATTCCTATACATTCTTCATTACCATAGACTTAAAATTAGCCTTAAAATCGGGTTCTGTGCATCATCCAAATTTGTTCTTATTTATTTATTTTTTTTAACGTTTATTTATTTTTGAGACAGAAAGAGACAGAGCATGAATGGGGGAGGGTCAGAGAGAGAGGAAGACACAGAATCTGAAACAGGCTCCAGGCTCTGAGCAGTCAGCACAGAGCCTGACGCGGGGCTTGAACTCACAGACCGTGAGATCATGACCTGAGCCGAAGTCGGACGCTTAACCGACTGAGCCACCCAGGTGCCCCTGTTCTTATTTTTCAACAATTTTTTGGCTAGTCTAATTACTCTGCCTTCCCATATGAATTTTCGAATGCACTTGTTGCTGTCTTAGATTTTGAGCCTATTTCGAATCTACTGAATAATTTGTGCCAAATTGACATCTTGACCATATTCACTCTTCCAATTTATGAACACAATTTCTCTCTCCACTTATTTAGGTCTTCTTTTTTTAAATCTCTTTTTGATTCATGTTTTGTAGTTTTTAACATGAAGATCTTGAACATATTTTGTTATATTTTTACCTACATACTTTATTTTTCCTGGTGCTGTTATAAATGGTACTTTAAAATTATTTTATTTCTAACTCTTTATTGTATATGTATGTATGCAGGATTTTGTATGTCAACATTATATTCTGTGACTTTACTAAATGCATGTATAAGTTCTAGAAACTTTTTTTTTAATTCCTTATTGTTTTCTGTGCAGGCAATAAAGTTGTCTGCAAATAGAGAAAATTTTAGGTTTTCCTTTCTAATATATATGCTTCATATTTCTTACTCTTGCTTTATTGCACTGGGTAGGTATTCCACTCTAATGTTGGGTAGGAGTGGTGACATCAGACATCATTGTTTTCTTTCCAATTTAAAAAGTAGTTAGGGGCAGGCACCTGGGTGGCTCAGTCGGTTAAGCATCTGATTTCGGCTCAAGTCACGATCTCATGGCTCATGAGTTCAAGTCCTGCGTTGGGCTTTGTGCTGACAGCTCAGAGCCTGAGCCTGCTGGGAATTTTGTGTCTCTGTATCTGCCCCTCCATGGTGCTCTCTCTCTTTCTCAAAAATAAATAAACATTAAACAATTTTAAAAATAGTTATTAATTCTTTCACCTTTAAGTATAGGGTTGCTGTAGATGTATTTGTAGATGACCTTTCCTTAGATTAAGAAAGTCCCTTTCTATTCTTATTTTCTGAAGATTTTTATTATTTATGTATGTTAAAATTTGTCAAATGCATTCTTTGCATTTCTGATTGCATTTAGGGCTCACCCAAATAATCAGGATAGTCTCCACATCTCAAAATCTTTAACTTAATCCCATCTGAAGGGGCGCCCAGGTGGTTCAGTCAGTTAAGCCTCCGACTCTTGGTGTTAGCTCAGGTCATGATCTCAATGTTCGTGAGTTTGAGCCCCATGTTGGGCTCTGCAGTGACAGTGTAGAGCCTGCTTGGGATTCTCTCTCTCTCTGCCCCTCCCCTTCTCACACTTTTTTTCTCAAAAATAAATAGATAGACTTAAAAAAAAAAATCCCATCTGCAAAGACCTTTTTTGCCATGTGAGGTAACCTTCAGAGGGCCCAGAGAACAGGATGTGTATATGTTTTGGGAGCAATCATTCAGCCTACTACAGACAGTGAAAAGGAACACTGAGAATAATTACATAGCAGCAACAGGTGCAAACAGGGACTGTTGTAGGCAAACTGGAGTATACCGTCCCATATTTGGAGGCAAGTTGGGGAGCCTCAGGTTTCTGAAATGTTCTTCCATAAGCAACCATGAAACAGGAAGCATGGATAACGGTCACTGTCCATTAAAGAGAGCAAGTTGCAGAGGAAATAATTATCCTTGAGATAGAGGCAGGAAGCTGCTGGTCCACACAACACCTGTGTGTGTATCCTGCGGGATGCAGCCCAGCACAGGATATAGGGATGTGGTGACTGTGCAAAAATCAGCCTTCACAACCACACGCAACAGTCCTAGATAGACACTGATTTTATAAGAAGATGGGGCAGAGAACGTATTTGTGAAGAAGTTTGGAATTCCAAAAAAGAAGCTACATTTGAGTCACTGAAAAATACTGTCTCCTCCTTCCCCTAACAGTGCCTTTCATGGAACAGACATTTTTATTTTCGATAAAGCCCAACATTAATTTTTTTTTCTTTCGTGGGTTGTGTTTTTGGAGTTGTACCCAAATCTCAATGCCAAACTCAAGATCACTTAGATTTTTTACTATGTTTTCTTTTGGACGTTTTAGAGACGTAGATTTAGATGTAGGCATAAGATGTATTTTGAGTTAATTTGGGGAGAAGGCGTAAAATCTGTAGAGCTATGCTATTGTTTGGTTTGTTTTTTTTTTACATATGAAAAAAACAAATACTTGTTGAAATGCCTATCATTTCTTCATTGCACTGAGTTCGCTGATTCTTCAAAGACCAATTGACTATATTTGGATAGGCCCATTTCTGTCTTCTCAATCCTGTGTGAGCAATTTGCTGAGTTTATACAGCTAAAATGTGAGAAACTAAATTTGGACCCAGGTCCCCTTACGCTGGATGCGTAGCTTTCGGCCACTGCACTGTACTGTCTCTCTTTCTACTGCTGTTTGGCAGAAAATATTAAACATTTTGGGGGGAAATTCAACAAAAGGATAAAACTCCCTGGGCAGTAAACTTCTACCTTCACTTTTTTCAACTTGTCTTCACCAATCTTCTTCCTGACCAACTGTGGACGACAAAGTCAAGGGAAAGCCTTTGGCTTACCTAGCTTGTCTTCCATGACTTATAATGATTCCTGCTTCTCATAACCAACAAAATTTGCTTTTGTATTTGACCCAAAGTGTGTTCCAAATTCCAAGTGAAAGGGTAGAGCAGGCACGACTGACCATGCACCAAGTGTAAGTTCCTAACTATTCAGGTTTCCTATACCTGATCCTTACATGTGATCCTGTCTGGCTTCTAACTCTCCCCACTTGTGTTCATCATCTTATTTCCACCACCGCTTCACGCCTTGACCTTTGGGTAGAGCTCCATTTTCTCAGCAATATCCTGCTTTCTCTGGATTTGTGGCTCCCCTACTTCTGGTTCCGTCTCACCTACACCGTCACTGGCTTCCTGGGGTAAATCCTCCTTTGGCTTGGTTTGATCCATGGACTCACCACTACAAACAATGTTTTCATCAGAATCTTACTTCAGAAAGGTAGTGCCCAGCATGGCTCTGATATCCAGAGTGCCACGCTCCAACCACATAACTATTTTCTTTTTTTTTTTTTTTAATGTCTATTTATTTTTGAGAGAGAGAGACAGACAGAGAGTGAGCCAGGGAAGGGGCAGGGAGAGAGGGAGACACAGAACTAGAAGCAGGCTTTAGGCTCCGTGGTGTCAGCACAGAGCCCGACACAGGGCTCGAACTCAGGAACCATGAGATCATCACCTTTAGCCGGTCAGAAACTTAACCTACTGAGCCACTCAGGTGCCCCCACATTACTATTTTCAATCTAACAAGCCCCACGAACTTTATTTATTTGTGGTCTCTAATCAGGTATAATGTTACCTTTAGATGTCATTGGCCATATCATTTTCAAATCTTCACAGAGATTAGATATAGCAAGTCTGAAGATGTTTAAGGGAGGAAAAACTCCGAGGAGTGATACCAATGAAAAGAAAGCCATCAAGGGGCGCCTGGGTGGCTTGGTCGGTTAAGTGTCCAACTTCGGCTCAGGTCATGATCTCACTGCCCGTGAGTTTGAGCCCGCGTTGGGCTCTGTGTTGACCGCTCAGAGCCTGGAGCCTGTTTCAGATTCTGTGTCTCCCTCTCTCTCTGCCCCTCCCCTGTTCATGCTCTGTCTCTCTCTGTCTCAAAAATAAATAAATGTTGAAAAAAAAATTAAAAAAAAAAAAAGAAAGCCATCAATAGTGATATATCAAAAGATACAACTGTTTCAATCTGAAATCAAATAGTGAAGGAGCAAACAGGTCAACATCCCATTTCACTATAGGTCCAATGGTGTACAGTCAAGGTCATTTATAATGATGACTCTTGAGTGGTTAAAACATAATCAGTTATCTTCAGTATATTCCGATTAAGAAAGAATGAGGGACACCTGGGTGGCTCTGTCAGTGTCCGACTTCACCTCAGGTCTTGATCTTGCTGTTCATGAGTTTGAGCCCCGCATCAGGCTCTGTGCTGACAGCTCAGAGCCTAAAGTCTGCTTCTGTCTCTAAAGCCTGATTCTGTCTCCTCTCTCTCTACCCCTCCCCCTGCTCATGCTCTGTCTCTCTCTCACAAAAATAAACATTAAAAAAAAGAAGAATGAAAATAAATCACATCTTTAGAAAGATGTTCGCCAAAAGTGTGAAAGCGGTAAAACAAAACAAATTTTTAAAAACACCTTATAACGGTAATTAAATCGCTTGAAGTATTCATCTTGAGAAAAACGATAGTCGATGAAAATAGATAAAGAAATGAGAAAGAGAAAAGCAGCCCGTGACACCTGGGAGCTGGCCTGATACTCAACAGCTCAGCCTTGGCTTTCTCCTGTCGAACATAAGAAATTTCACAAAACGCTGACACTCGATAAGGCCGCTCTACGTGACCATGACGGATCGAGATGAAAACAAGACCATTCCACAATCAGGAACACGCAACAAAAGTATAAACACTGTTCAAACCACAAAAATGACCATGCGTCCTCTATTCTGGCCAATAGGAATGACTGTTTCTTCTTTACTAAATAAAGTCTTAGCCTGTTCCTAGTTTGCCTTTCTTCCAGAAAAGATTTGTGAAAATACCCAGTCATACAATTATCTTCATTTCCTGACAGCATCCAATCCAAGCCCTGCCTCCTTAAACTCCCCCGCAAGTCACCCAACACAAGCTCAAATCTTATAACAAATCATTTCTAATATATCTGTAGGAAGCACCACAAGATTCCCCATGGAGTGCATTTCTGCTCACTGCCAAGAAAAATAAACGCACTTTCTTTAACTTCAAGTATGTTTGTGGTAGTCTATGGATGGAGGACATTGACAGAGGGTAGCACGGTATGCTGTTTAAGAGACTGCTGTCCTTTGAATCCCGGTTTACACCAGCTGTTTAAATTAAGTAAATTAATTTTTAATCTTTCAGCCCCAGTACCCTTATTGGTAAAAAAAGAAAGAAAGAAAGAAAGAAAGAAAGAAAGAAAGAAAGAAAGAAAGACAGGGCAAGAGGGGAGTAAAAAGTATATCTTTTACAAAATTGGGTTGAAAATTAAATATACAAGTATCTGTTGCCTTGTTTTAGCTGTTAGAATACATGGGGTGCCTGAGTGGTTCAGTCAGTTAAGCATCCGACTCTTAATTTCGGCTCAGGTCACGGTCTCGTGGTTCACAGGACTGTGCTGACAAGCGCAGAGCCTGCTTGGGATTCTCTCTCTCCCCCCCTCTCTCTGCCGTTTCCTCTCTCTCTCTTTCTCTCTCTCTCTCTCTCTCAAAAATAAACACACATTTAAAAAAATCATTCCTCTAAAAAAAAAAATTTATCCCACATAACAAGTTCAGTCTGAGATCATCTAAGGGTTCACTCAACGACTTGCTCAGTGACTTGTTGACTCCCAGACGCCACAGACTCAAGTGACTAAAACTTGATGGTGGTAGATGGCAATGCACATAGAAGTGGTCTGGGCAAGGGCTAACTCCTAGTTTGCGGAGATGTATCCTAAACTTCCCCTCCTGCTTCTTGCACCCATTAGGATGGGTCTTCTTAATGAAGACAAGTTTGGAGAAATTGGAACACTCGTACGCTTTTGGTGGGAATGTAAATTGATATAGCCCTTATGGAAAAAAATATGGAGATTTCTAAGAACACTAAAAACAAAACTACCATGTGCTCCTGCAACCCACTTCGGGGTGTGTATCCCAAAGAATTGAAATCGGGATCTTAAAGATATCTGCACCCCCATACTCGTAGCAGCATTATTCACAATAGTCAATATATGGAAAGAACCCAGGTGTTCATCAATGGATGAATGGCTAAAGAAAGTGTGATATATACACACAATGGAATTCAGCCTTAAAAAAGAAGTAAATCCTGGGGCGCGGGGGTGGCTCAGTCGGTTGAACATCGACTTTGGCTAGGGTCATGATCTCGCGGTTTGTGAGTTTGAGCCCTGCATCGGGCTCTGTGCTGACAGCTCAGAGCCTGGAGCCTGCTTCAGATTCTGTGTCTCCTTCTCTCTCTTCCCCAACCCCACTTGTGCTCTGTCTCTCTCTAACAAAAATAAATAAATCTAAAAAAAAAAAAAAAGAAGAAGAAGTAAATCCTTCCCTTCCCCTATGTTCATCTGTTTTGCCTCTTAAATTCCACATATAAGGGAAATCATATCCTATTTGTCTTTCTCTGACTGACTTATTTAGCTTATTATAATACACTCTAGTTCCATCCACATTGTTGCAAATGGCAAGATTTTATTCTTTTGATTGCTGAATAATATTCCATTGTACATATATACCACATCTTCTTTATCCATTCATCAGTGGATAGACATTTGGGCTCTTTCTATAATTTAGCTATTGTTGATAGCACTGCTATAAAGGTTGGGGTGCATGTTCCCCTTCAAATCAGCATTTTTTTAACGTTGGGATAAATACCTAGTAGAGAAATTGCTGGTTCATAGGGTAGTTCTATTTTCAATTTTTTGAGGAACCTCCACACTGCTTCCCAGAATGGCTGCACCAGTTTGCATTCCCACCAACAGTGGAAAAGTGTTCCCCTTTCTCCGCATCCTCGCCAACATCTGTTGTTAATTTTTGGCCATTCTGACAGGTTTGAGGTGGTGTCTCATTGTGGCTTTGATTTGTATTTCCCTGATGATGAGTGATGTTTAGCATCTTTTCATGTGTCTGTTTGCCATCTTACTGTCTTCTTTGGAAAAGTGTCTATTCATGTCTTCTTCCCATTTCTTCACTGAATTTTTTGGTTTTTGGGTGTTGAGTTTGGTAAGTTCTTTATAGATTTTGGAGATTAAGCCTTTAGCAGATATGTCATTTGCAAATATCTTCTCCCATTCTGTCAGTTGCCTTTTAGTTTCGCTGACTCTTTCCTTCACTGCACAGAAGCTTTTAATCTTGATGAGGTCCCAATAGTTCATGTTTGCTTTTGTTTCTCTTGCCTCCGGAGACGTGTCTATAAAAAGTTGCCGTGGCTGAGGTCAAAGAGGTTGTTGCCTATTTTCTCCTATAGGATTTTGGTGGTTTCATCCATTTTGAATTTATTTTTGTGTATGATGTAAAAAATGGTCCAGGTTCATTCTTCTGCATGTCGCCGTTCAGTTTTCAGAACACCATGTGCTGCAAAGACCGTCTTTTTTTCCATTAGATATTTTTTCTGCTTTGTCAAAGATTAGTTGGCTGTAAGTTTGTGAGTCCATTTCTGCATTCTCTAGTCTGTTCCATTGACCTATGTGTCTGTTCTTTTGCCAGGACCATACTGTCTTGATGACTACAGCTTTGTAATACAGCTTACAGTCTGGAATTGTGATGCCTCCAGGTTTGCTTTTCTTTTACAACATGACTTGGGCTATTCAAGGACTTTTTTGGTCCCATACAAATGTTAGAATTATTCATTCTAGCTCTGTGTAGAATGTTGGTGATATTTTGATAGGGATTGCATTAAATGCATAGATTGCTTTGGGTAGTATCTTAACGATATTTATTTTTCTAATCCATGAGCATGGAATGTTTTTCCTTTTTTGTGTGTCTTCGATCTCTTTCATAAGCGTTCTATAGTTTTCAATGTACGGATATTTTACCTCTTTGGTTAGATTTATTCCTAGTTATCTTATGGTTTGTTGTGCAATTGCAAATGGAATTGATTCCTTGATTTCACTTTCTGCCCCTTCGTTATTGGTGTATAGACATGCGACCAATTTCTATACGTTCATTTTCTATCCTGCAACTGTGTTGAACTCATATAACAGTTCTATCAGTTTTTTGGTGGAGTCTTTTGGGTTTTCCACATAGAGTATCATGTCGTCTACGAAGAGTGAAAGTTTGATTTGTTCCTTGCTGATTTGTATGCGTTTTATTTTGTTTCGTTGTCTGATTCCTGAGGCTAGGACTTCCAGTACTATGTTGAACAACCGTGGTGAGAGTGAACATCCCTGTAGTGTTTCTTACCTTAGGGGGAATGTTTCCCCATTGAGGATGATATTAGCTGTGGGTCTTTCATATATGGCCTTTATGATGTTGAGCTATGTTCATTCTATCCCTACTCCTTTGAGGATTTTTACCAAGAAAGGATGCTCTATTTTGACAAATGCTTTTTCTGCATGTATTGAGAGGATGATGTGGTGCTTATCCTTCCTTTTATTAATGTAGTGCATCACATTGATTGATTTGCAAATATTGAACCACCCCTGCAGCTCAGGAATAAATCCCACTTGACCGTGGTTAATAATTCTTGTTGGATTTGGCTTGCTAGTATCTTGTGGAAAATTTTTGCATCCATGTTCAACAGGGAAATTGGTCTGTAATTCTCCTTTTTAGTGGAGTCTTTGCCTGGTTTTGGAATCAAGGTAATGCTGGTCTCATAAGGTGAATTTGGAAGTTTTCCTTCCATTTTTTTTTTCTTTGAAAATAAAACAAGAGAAAAACATAGAGGGAGGCAAGCCATAAGAGACTCTTAAATGCAGAGAACAAACTGAGGTTGCTGGATGAGAGGTGGGGGGGCGGGGGGTGGGCTAAATGTGTGATGGGCATGAAGGAGGTCAGTTGTTGGGATGAGCACTAGGTATTATATGTAAGTGATGATCATTAAGACTACTCCTGAAACCAAACCAAAACAAAACAAACCTTTTTGGATGAAGGCAGTATGCCTAAACACATAAGCAATAAGATACTTAATATTTTTATGAAATTGTGATCAATTTTACCATTGTGTTTACACTTAAAAGATCTTTATATACAGGGGCGCCTGGGTGGCTCAGTCGGTTGGGCGTCCGGCTTCGGCTCAGGTCATGATCTCACGGTTTGTGGGTTCAAATCCCGCGTCAGGCTCTGTGCTGACAGCTCAGAGCCTGGAGCCTGTTTCGGATTCTGTGTCTCCCTCTCTCTCTGCTCCTTCCCCACTCGTGCTCTGTCTCTCTCTCCCTCAAAAATAAATAAACATTAAAAAACATTTTTAAAAAAATATTTATATACATTCTTCAAGTTTTTAAACCTAGGGTGCTAACTTGACAATTAAGTTTGGTTAGTATAAATTGTCAGTTAAAGCTCTAGGATGTGTTTGGTAAAAAATGGTGTTTTAAAGTATTAGGATAATTAATGAAATTCTATAACTTTCTACATCTGCAGTTCATGCTATACTATAGAGAAACAGCCTTTATGATATATATATATATGTGTGTATATATATATATATGTGTGTATATACACATATATATACACACTATATATACACACTATATATACACACACTATATATATACATTTTATATATACATTATATTATATATATACAGTGTGTACATATATAGTATATAAATATAGTATACTCTTACAAAATGTCAAATGGAAGGAATGTGCAAAGTTCTCTTCTTACTGCACTAAACTTTAATATAATTTTATATTTTAATATGTCAGTTTAAATACAGTTATTACAGATTTTTTAAAAAAGGTCAATCCTGCCACTTGTGACCACATTGATAAGCCTAGAAGACATTATACTATGTGACTTAAGCCAATTGCAGAAGGACAAATACTGCATGATTCAACTTATCCGAGGTATCTAAAACAGTCAAACTCATCAAAGCAAAGAATACAATAGTGGTTGCCAGGGGCTACGGAGTAAAAGAAATGGGGAATTGTTGTTCGATGGGTGTCAAGTTTTAGTTACACTACATAAATTCTGGACATCTGCTGTACAAGAAATACAGTATAGCTAACTATACAGTCCTGTACACGCCAAAATTTGTCAAGAGGGCAGACCTATGTTAAATGTGCTTCACACACACACACACACACAGGAACTTGGGAGGTGTGGGGCATGTCTATTGATTGTGGTAATGGCATCATGCATGTTTGCATATGCCCAAACTCATCAAATTGTACACATTAAATATATGCAATTCTTTGTATATCAATTTATACCTCAATAAAGATGTTAAAACTTTTTAAATAAAAATTAAAAATAATAACCTATGGTGGAAAGAACATCTGGCCACCTATTAGTCTAGATTCCAGTTCTATCTAGAACACAAGCGAATTATGTTTTCAGGTAAATTACTTGTTCTTTCTGTTTATTTACTTGTAAAATGATGGGATTGAAGCAGATTAGCAAAAAATATGTATTATTTGTTTAAAATTCTAATTTTTTGAGTAGTTGGCATTCAGATTTGTAAGAGTTGCCTTTTAGGCAAGAAACTATGGGCAAAACTGTATGCATTCTCATTACTTACCAGATAATTTCTTTTAAAGTATCTGGACCTGCATTATTTAAGCAGTAAAAAATATACATTAGAAATATCTGGGCTGAGTTAACACTTAAAATCAAATCCTTGGATCTTGAATCATTATAAATTAGATAAGATCAGAATCTAAGTTCATATTCATTGGACTAACCATTTGGAAGGGTGTAGTGTCCTCTCAACAAGTGGAAAATCAGGCTAATCTTCAAGTGATCAATGACATAGACAAGCATCATAAATCTGTGACATCCCAGCTCTTACGTTCCTGATAAAAATTGCCTTTAGAAAACTTTCTGCCTCAATCAACATGTCAGAGGAAATTACACCCAACATTTAATCATTTCTTTGGGTCTTAAAGACATCTCTAAGGTGCAATGGCAGAAAATACAAAAGGAAGTCCTTGTTAATTTCTCACAAGGCCACATGAAGTTATGAAGGCAGAATTAGGCAGGGAGGACAGATCTGATTCAGCTACAGCAGATATATCTTAACTGCAGTGATCAATCAGAAGCACTAGGGGGTCTCTAGCAAAGAATGGGCATGATATGGTTGAGGGTATGGGGCAAAGCATCAGGTAAGAAGGAGCAGAAAAACGACAGGAGGCAGGCGTTGCTGTAACAAAGTTTAGCAACTTCGTAATTGTGCTGAGCACATCTCCCATTGCCATGTGGAGATCTGATGCCAAAGATAGCATCTTCTAAAGGGTTCTTGGGGCGCCTGGGTGGCTCAGTCGGTTGAGCATCCTTCAGCTCAGGTCACGATCTCACGGTCCGTGAGTTGGAGCCCCGCGTCAGGCTCTGGGCTGATGGCTCAGAGCCTGGAGCCTGCTTCCGATTCTGTGTCTCCCTCTCTCTCTGCCCCTCCCCCGTTCATGCTCTGTCTCTCTCTGTCTCAAAAATAAATAAACAACGGGGCGCCTGGGTGGCGCAATCGGTTAAGCGTCCGACTTCAGCCAGGTCACGATCTCGCGGTCCGTGAGTTCGAGCCCCGCGTCAGGCTCTGGGCTGATGGCTCGGAGCCTGGAGCCTGTTTCCGATTCTGTGTCTCCCTCTCTCTCTGCCCCTCCCCCATTCATGCTCTGTCTCTCTCTGTCCCAAAAATAAATAAAAAACGTTGAAAAAAAAAAAATAAATAAACATTAAAAAAAATTTTTAAAAATAAATAAAGAAAGGGTTCTTGTTTTCATTGTTCTGATGAGAAGCTGGAGTCCATTCATTAGCACTGCTCTCTGTTCTCTTTCACTCTCAACCAGAAATTACGGTCCTTGGTCCTTGAGAAATTAATGGCCTCTGGTCCCACACCTACCTCCAATTAGTACCGAGGCAATAGGTGAAAAATATGTTTGGAATCGTGCAAACCTCCGGGGGCAGGTTCATGTCCTCATTAAGCCTGAGACTTCAGAAGAGTTCTGAGCTGTGAAACTGTACCCTCTGTTGAATTATCAACAAAACCAAGGCCCCTGGCATTTCGGGTTATTGCCTGGCCCAAGAGGCTGAATAAATTAGGAAAGTTAAAAAGAAGAAAAAGTAACGCTGATAAGTTACCGTAAACAAGAAAGCTTCGCAGGCTCACTAATGTAACAAACTGAGCTCAATTAAGAGCAGTAAAAATAAAAATCAAACTACAGATTTCCCAGAACATTTTATTCTAAAAGTCTTCAAGATAGGCTTTTTAAAAAGATACCTTTAGACTTTTTTTTTTTTATAAATTGCAAAAACAGAACAGAGTCCCTGTATACCCTTTACCCAACTTCTGTTTATGTTAATATCTTACAGAACCATCAGATATTTATCAAAAGAAATGATGGTACATCCTAACATTGGTCTAATACTATTAACTAAATTCAAAGCTTGTTTGAATTTCACCCGTTTTTCCATTGTTTCTCTGCCCAAGGATCTAATCCAGGATTGCACATTGGATTTCGTTTTGTCCTCTCTCCTTACTTTCTTCCAACCTGGAACGATTCCTCAGTTCTTCTTTGTCTTTATGACTCTGACATTTTTTGAAGGGGGCCCATCAGTTAAGGGTGGGCTTCTCCGGTGATTTCTCACTATGAGATCGAGGCTACGCACGGTTAGGAGGGATGCTGCAGAGGTAATGTACTTCTCAGTGCACCTTATCAAGGGGCACTTAACGCTGATGTCTATCACTGGTGGTATTAATGTTCCTCGCTCGGCTAGGGTCATGGCAAGCTTTTCATCATGATTTTCATAAGTGAAGAAAGAGACCTTTAATGAGAAAACCAAGTGAGATTACATAGCCTAAATGCAGGGTCTGGCTCCAAAGTTCATGGACTTTCCAAAATTCACCATGTTCTTCCTCTTTAGTGGGAACGATATTGAAAATTCCCTTTAGGGCTTATAAGCCAAGGAATACAGGCAGCTTCCAGAAGCTGAAAAAGGCACAGAGTGAATTCTCTCTTAGAGCCTCCAGAAGGAATGCAGTTCCCCCCTGCATCTTGTATGTTCCTAGTCATTCCTAGTACCTCATTCTCGTGCCTAGCAAAGACCCTGGTTAGAGCCTATAATTATCTGTGAACGAATAAAGAAATTATATACCCCCCCCCAAAAAAAGAAAATTCCCTTTATTTTTTTAACTTTTCCTCTAAGATCCCTAGATGAATAAAACTGACTAAAACTGTCGCCCATTATGTGTTACTATGTGCTTTCCGAGCTCTAGAAAAAGTGAAAATATGATTCAAATAAAAACGTTTGAAAATTAAAGTTTGTGGTCTCTCAATGAAAGGGGGTATTAAACATTAGAGTTTTGTACTTTCTTCTGAGCCAGTTTTATGTTTTCTGATGATCCAAGGCCAACATAATTTTGTATATTGGCCAGCAAAAACAAACAAGCAAAAACAATGCTGTGAATGTGGATATTAATATTTTCATCTCGGAGATTTGGACATAGGCTGAGAAACAAAATTAAACAGTTTTGAAGGAAATTTTCTTCAGAAAATCAGTACTAATAATTTTATAACAATGATTATGGTCAGGCCCCAAACTGGAAAAATAAGAATAGATTTCCTTACTTTACCTCACTCTCATGTCTTCCCACATCAGTTATTTACCTGAAATAATCATTGTACCTACTCTTAGAATGTATCACATAGGGGTGCCTGGGTGGCTCAGTCAGTTAAGTGCCCAACTTCAGCTCGGATAGTGATCTCACGGTTCGTGAGTTGGAGCCCTGCATCAGGCTCTGTGCTGACAGCTCAGAGCCTGGAGCCTGCTTCGGATTCTGTGTCTTCCTCTCTCTTCCCCTCCCCCTGCTTGCTCTCTCTCTCTCTCTCTCTCTCTCTCAAAAATAAATCAACATTAAAAAAAAGAAATGTATCACATAGAATTGGGGCACCTGGGTGACTCAGGTCATGAACTCATGGTTCATGAGTTCGAGTCCTGCTTGAGGCTCCGTGCTGTCAGCTTGGTATTCTCTCTCTCTCCCTGTATCTTTTCCCCTCCTCTGCTCATGCACTCTCTTCCTCAAAAATAAATAAATAAAATTAAAAAAAGAGAAATGTATCGCATAGAATAGACCTGAGAGTCAATTGGAAAGAATTCTACTCGGTGGAATTAAACCGTAATGCAACAAATTAACAGAACACATTACACAGTAAAAATAAAATTGTTTTCAAGTAATTTGTATCTGTTTTCCCTTTTTCCATAGCCAGAATATATTTCCTGCATATGAATTCATATGTGAAGCCACCATGCATACACCAGCTCACACTGAGTTTCAAATTGCTCCCGGGTTTTTCTCTCATTTGGACTCACTGAGTTACATGCTTCGTTATGGGGAAAAAAGACGGGCTTATCTCTCTTCAGCGTGTCCTGATGGAGAGAACTTGAAACTACAAAGGATATGGAAGAGAGTGTAGCCAGTTCATTCGTTAAGCCACAAATATTTTGCAAGTTAATATGTGATCATGAGCACCGAGGCCAGACTACCTGGGTTCAAACCCTGGCTTTAGTGCTGCGGTCTTACCTAAATTAGTTAGTCTTTCTAAGTCACGGGCTTCCTCATTTGTAAAATGGCGATAACAACAGTACGGATCTCATCTGTAAGACAGGAGAACAGTAATCCCCTCAAGTGCTGTAATGAGGAGCAAACGAAATATCCGTAAAACACGCATATAGTTGGTGTAGAGCAGTAACACGCAGAGTAACTGTGAATCCTACTTTGCCCAGGACATTCTTGATTATTCCTGTTGTCTTGGCATAATTATTAACAGGGCCTTCCATTTGATCTAAAAAGCGTCGCGGTTCGGAATATGAATTACACAGCCATCCTAGTTACAAAGCACATAGTAAGTACCGTGTAACCCATCAGTTATTATCGAAACCTTGTGCTGAGCATCAGCAGTGAGCATTGACAACAATGAAACGATAATCTCTGCCTTCATGAAGCTTTTATTCTAGTTGGGAGAGATCACTAACCATCAACATCAGTCAGTAAAATGGTGATAAATATTATGACGTTGAATAGCAACTAAGTTCCTGGAAACTGCCAGTTAGCTTATCTTCCCAAATCTATCCCAAATCAGTGGGATTTTTAAACTTGTCTGAAGAGAGAAATATTAACTCAAAATGGGCTAAAGATAGGCGTACCTGGGTGACTCAGTTGGTTAAGTGTCCAACTTCAGCTCAGGTCATGATCTCCAGGTCGTGAGTTCGAGCCCCGCATTGGGCTCTGTGTTGACAGCTCAGAGCCTGGAGCCTGTTTCGGGTTCTGTGTCTCCCTCTCTCTGCCCCTCCCCTGCTTGCTCTCTCTCTCTCTCTCTCTCTCTCTCTCAAAAATAAATAAACATTTAAAAAAATGGGCTAAAGACTTAAATGTGAGATGTGAAACTAAAAGAAAGAAAGAAAGAAAGAAAGAAGAAAAGAAAGAAAAAGAGAAGCCCAGAAACCATAAAACTCCTATAAGAAAACATAGGAGAAAAACTGCTTGACATGTGTCTTGGCAATTATTTTTTGGAAAATGACACCTAGCATGCAAGTTACAAAATAAAAAACGGACTACATCAAAGTAAAAAGCTTCTGCACAGCAAAAAGAAACCCTGAAAATGAAAAGACAACCTAAGGAATGGGAAAACATATTTGCAAATAATATACCTGATAAAGAAGTTAACATCCAAAGTATATAAAGAACAATTACAACTCAAATAAAAATAAATAATCCCATTTAAAATGGGCAAAGGACCTGAATAGACATTCTTCCAAAAATGATACATGAGGGGCGCCTGGGTGGCTCAGTTGGTTGGGCGGCCGACTTCGGCTCAGGTCATGATCTCGCGGTCCGTGAGTTCCAGCCCCGCGTCGGGCTCTGTGCTGACAGCTCAGAGCCTGGAGTCTGTTTCAGATTCTGTGTCTCCCTCTCTCTCTGGCCCTCCCCCGTTCATGCTCTGTCTCTCTCTGTCTGAAAAATAAATAAACGTTAAAAAAAAAAATAAAAAAAAAAATGATACATGAGTGGCCAACAGGAACATGAAAAAGTGCTCCACGTTGCTCCTCACCAGGGAAATGCAAATCCAAAGCCCAGTATCACCTCATGTCTACCCGAATGGCTGTCATCAAAAAGACAAGAGATAACAAATGCTAGTGGGGTTGTGGAGAAAAGGGAGTCTGTGCACTGTTGATGGGAATGTAAATCGGTGCAGCCAATTTACCATGGCAACAGTATGGAGGTTCTTGGAAAAATTAGAAATAAAACGACCCTATGATCCAGCAATTCCACATCTGGACATTTATCTGAAGAAAATGAAAACATTAACTTGAAAAGATATCTGTACCCCCCACGTTTACTACAGCATGATTTACAATAGCCAAGACATGGAAACAACCTACATGTCCATCGAGGGATAAATAGGTAAATAAAAAAATGTATATATACACATATATACAGACACACATCATAGAATACTCTTCAGCTATGAAACAGAAGGAACTCTTTTTATGACAATATGAATGAATCTTGAGAGCACTATGTTAAGTGAAATACATCAGACAGAGGAAGACAGATACTGTATGATCTCACTTATATGTGGAATCTGAAAGAGTGAGAGAGAGATCAGATGTAAAAAAGATACAGAAAGATATAGAAAAAGATGTCGGATTTGTGGTTGCCAGAGGTTAGTGGTGGGGGTAGAGGGGATCGGATGAAGCTGGTCAAAAGATACTTCCAGTTATAAGATAAAAAGTATTAGGGATATAATGTACAACATGATGACTATAGTTAATATTGCTGTATGGTATATGCGAAAGTCATTCAAAGAGTAAATTCTAAGAGTTCTCCAAAGGGAAAAAAAAAAAACATTTTTTTCCTATCCTTTGTATCTATATGAGTTAATGGATGTTAATTGAACTTTTTGTGGTAATCGTTTCACAATACATGTAAGTCAAAGCATTATGCTGTACTCAAGTTTATATAGTCAATTGTATCTCAATAAAACTGGAAAGAAAGAACTATAATAGGGTTTGTAATAAAGCAAAACTGTTATTCTAGGACATAACTACCGGGCTGAATTAAAAGGATAAGATCAGAGAAAAAGCCAAGAAAGTTGTGAGTAGAGTCCGTTTGAAATCATCACAGGTAAAGGTTTCTTCCAAATGGGAGACTTCCCACAGTGGATAAGCCAACCGCCTCACCCCAATCCTCCTGTGGTAGACTGTTGTATCTCAAAATCCATTCTTCCTTTCTTCCTAACACTTGCCCACTTTGGTAGAGGCCCCATTTTCTGGTATTCTTAATCCTTAAGGGTGGCCATGTGATTGAGTTCTTAACAATACCTGACTGAAAGAACAAACACAATTTTGACCTTGTTTTCCTGAAAGGAAATTACTTGTCCTATACTTCCTTGTTTCCCTTTCCTCTGGGCTGGACCACGAACATGGCAATGAGCCAGCTTTGACCATGCAGACAAGAACAATGCATTAGGGCAGGCTTTCTAATCATGGTTTCTAGAGAATTCACTAAAAAAAAGATTATTCAAAGGATGATTTTCTCAGTTCTCTCAAGCGTGACTACTTTATGTGGGTAAGAAGTAAGTTAATTAATCACACAAGATGATTTATTTATTCACTCCCAGAGAGAATTTATTTATTCTCTCCCAGAACAGGTTGAGAGGAGATGGTGGAGTTCTGCGTGGAAGGAAACTTATTCTTTGAATTATCTCATGAGTCAGGGCTACCTAGCCAATTCAGACCCGCCAGACTGGTACTTTTAGAGAAATGAAACTCCGTTAATTAGTCCCTTCTGTGCATTAGTGTTTAGTGTTTAGTGTGCACATAGTGTTTAGTGTGCAATTAGTGTGCAATTAGTATTTATGTGCATCTTTGTTTTTTCAAAGTAGAATTTATTCTCACTACTAGACACTGCTTATTTTTTCTTAAAGGAAAATACATCTCACTGCATTGTAGTATATTGGGTTGGGGTAGACTGATTCAACATTGGCTCATTAGTGGTTTGGATACTTAGGTATTTTTACCCTTAATCAATAACTGATGGGGTTTTTTTTAACGTTTTTATTTATTTTTGAAGGAGAGAGAGAGACAGAGCATGAGCGGGGAAGGAGCAGAGAGAGAGGAAGACACAGAATCCAAAGCAGGCTCCAGGTTCTGAGCTGTCAGCACAGAGCCCAAGGTGGGGCTCGAACTCACGAACCATGAGATCATGACCTGAGCCAAAGTCGGATGCTTAACCGACTGAGCCACCCAGGCACCCCTATAACTGATGTGGTTTTTTTTTTTATTTTAAGTTTATTTATTTTGAGAGAGAGAAAAAGAGAGCACAAGCAGGGGAGGGGCAAAGGAAACCCAGGCAGGTTCCTTGCCATCAACACTGAGACTGATGGGAAGCTCGAACCCATGAACTGTGAGATCATGACCTGAGCCAAGATCAGGAGTCAGTCGCTTAACCAACTGCACCACCCGGGCACCCTGTGTTGGGTTTTGAGTGATGGCTGGGTATGGGTTCTGAATCTAACCTGTCGTCTGGTAAATTACAGCAAGACAGAGTGAGTAAATTATTTATTTCTCTTACCCAACTCCTTCTTTGTCATCACTTCCATATCTGCCTAGTCTAGCAATAGACCATGATGACATAATTACTTATGACATCACAGGAACTGACTACATTCATACAGAAGGATGAGAAGGATAGAGAGAAGCCACGTGGAACAGAAGAGGACAAGATGGAAGGTACGAAGAAGAAGAGAGAAAGAGTAAAAAGAAAAAACAGAGAGGCAAAGCAGAATTAAGTCTCAGGAAAGAAGGCAAAAAGCTTTAAGAAGCTAGAAACACTTCCAGCTTAATAGCTGTATCAACAGGTGAACCTCAAAGTCTTAGTGGCTTAGAAGCATTCAAAAAATGCATTTCTTGGGGCACTTGGGTGGCTCAGTAGGTTAAGCGCCAGCTCCTGATCTCGGCTCAGGTCATGATCTCATGGTTTGTGGGTTCAAGCCCCATGTCAGGCTCTGTGCTGACAGCCTGCTTGGGATTCTCTCTTCCCCTCTCCCTGCTCCTCTCTCTCTCTCTCTCTCTCTCTCTCTCTCTCAAAAATAAATAAATACACTTAAAAAAATAATTTAAAAATGTATTTCTTGCTCATACTACAACCCAGCAAATATCCAGGGTGGGAGTAGTACAAAGCTCTACTTCCTATAGTTATTCAAGGACTAAGGCAGATGGATGTTCTATTATCAATTGGTGTCAACATCTCAACAGCAGACCTCAGATTTTGCTACCGCTCGGTAAATGAGCACTGAAGGGTGCTCACCAGCAATGTAATGATCTTTTCTTGGGTAAATACCTAGGAATGGAATGGCTGCGTCACATGTATATATGACTTGCCCAGATATTACGTTTTGCAGAATGGTTATTATTTTACATTCTCAGCAACAATACATGAGAGTTTCCATTCCTCTACATCCTTGCCAATATCGGTGTATTCAAACTGTTAAATTACACATCCTAAAAGATACATAGTGACATCTCATTAAGGTTTTTGAGTTGCATTTCTCTATCAGCTCATGGTGTGGAGATTCTTTTCATCTGCTTCTTTGCTGTCTGTGTAACTTCTTTGGTGAAATGTCCTGTTCAAGTCTTCTGCCGTTTTGAAAAATTGCGTTTCTTTTTTTACTCTTGAGCTCTGAGAGTTCTTTATATATCTGGATACAAGTCCTTTATCAGATATGCAATTTGCAAATATTTCCCCTGAATCTATGCCTTATTTTTCACTTTCTTAATGCTGCCATTTGAAGACCAGATATTAATTGAAATGCTTCTTTGGGGCTGCTGAAATGTTGAGAATGTAATCAGTTTGGGATCGCGTATGTGATGACACAGAGGTTTTTCTTAACTTTATGCTCCCCTTCTCCCGGGTGGTGATTGATGCTGTAATTAATCATGCTTGGCCACCTAAAGTGATTTTATTATTGGAGTGATCTCATGACATGAAGGAAACTAAGGAAAGCTGTCATGGATCTCCTTGCTCAGGTCCTGCAAATGGGCTTAATGATAGGGTGGAGATTAGAGTTATTCAGAATAAAGAGAATGATAAGAGTTAAGAAGGTGGAAAAATCTTGGGACAAATGAATTGGATGAAACCATTCCGACAGCTGATTGAAAATAACATGAAACACTCAGCACTCAGATCTTTTAAAAAATGTTTATTTAATTATTTTGAGAGAGAGAGAGAGAAAATGAGAGAGAGAGCACGCACAAGCAGAGGAGGGGCAGAGAGAGAGGAAGAGAGAGAGAATCCCAAGCAGGGTCTGCACTGTCAGCCCAGGGCCTG
The DNA here is from genome assembly GCF_023721935.1 of Panthera uncia. Taxonomy (NCBI): domain Eukaryota; kingdom Metazoa; phylum Chordata; class Mammalia; order Carnivora; family Felidae; genus Panthera; species Panthera uncia. The sequence continues at coordinate 41,154,121 of NC_064809.1, forward strand.
ATGTGGGACTCAGTCTCACAACCATGAGATTATGACCTGAGCTAAAATCAAGAGTCAGACGCTTAACTGACTGAGCCACCCAGGCACCCCAGATCTTTTTTTTCTAATACCATTCTCTAACAAAATGTACCAGGGTTCCTCACAGAAATGGATAGTTCTAGGACTAGAGCAGGACGTATACAAGATGAGCATCTCATAGTGCCAGAAAGTAAGAAAATGCTCAAGCACAATGATAGGCATACGTCAAAGGGACACAGGAGTCAACTGAAGAGCTCCCAATGTCTGAAGCTAGAATGACTTGACCAACAAAATAATGTTACATCAACCTATATCCCAACCTATATCTCAACAAATATCCATGAGTCTATGCTGATACAAATAAATGATAAATGATTCGATGTGGAAGAATAGAAAAGTTTCCAATGGAGAGGAATTCTAAATCATTTATATATACACTTCACCTTCAGGAAGATGGAACATAATTCCCTAAATGTGGGCCAGATATAGTGACTTATTTCCAAAGAGCACGGTGTAAAAAGGGAGGAAAAAAGAATAACTTTACTGTGAAGTAATGTGATACCACCTCAGTGAGGTCTTCAAGGTCAATATCAATAGTGATGTCTTATTGATGGCAGGTACCCTTGATATTATGTGATGAGAGTGGCACTTTGCTTTTGTTGTTTTACTCCCCAAACTCATAAAGCTAGTCTAATCATGAGAAAAATATCAATCTAACCCCAGTTGAAGAATATTCTACCTAACCAATCTCCTGAAAACTGCCAAGGTCATCAAAACAAAAAAAGTCTGAGAACTGTCATAGCCAAGGATCCTGAATGGGATCCTGGAACAGATAAAGAGCATTAGGCAAAATTAAGGAAATTTGAATAAAGTATAGGGTTCTTTTTTTAATAATAATGTATCAATATCAATCCATTGTTTATGACAAATGTACCATATTAATGTTAGCTGTTAGTAATTGAGGAACTGGATGTGTGGCAAATGGGAACTGTCTGTATTATCTTCATAATTTTTCTATATATCTGTAACTATTCAAAACCAAAAAGGGTATTTTAAAAGTTATTTTAAATTATCTTTTGAGGGGCACTTGGGTGGCTCAGTTTGGTTAAGCATCCTGTAGCAGGATTCTCACACAGAGAGTTGTGACACCGAGGCTTTTCTTTCCAGGAAGCAACTTTATTCCTGCTGGCACCACTCAGTTGGGGTTTGTACCCAAAGAACTGAGCCCTGAACACCACATGGTGTAGTTTTTTATATATTTTTTACCTCTTTGTCTCCCATATATGGTAACACGCAAACATGTAGTCTGCTTAAGTGGTCTCATGTTACAAGGTCATGAGAGGGTTGTCACTTAAGCGTATAGTCAGGTTCTCTTGATGTTTTTTTTTTTTTTTTTCTTTCCTTAGGGAGGAGACCCTACCACAATCTGACTTCAGCTCAGGTCATGATCTCACAGTTTGTGAGTTTGAGCCCCGCGTCAGGCTCTGTGCTGACAGCTCAGAGCCTGGAGCCTGCTCCGGATTCTGTGTCTCCCTTTCTCTCTGCCCCTTCCCCCCACTCTCTCTCTTCCCCTCTCTCTCTCTCTCTCAAAAATAAATAAACACTTAGGGTCATCTGGGTGGCTTAGTTGGTTAAGCATCTGACTTTGGCTCAGGTCCTGATCTCATGGTTCATGAGTTCAAGCCCCACATTGGGCTCTGTGTTGACAGCTCAGAGCCTGGAACCTGCTTCGGATTCTGTGTCTCCCTCTCTTTCTGCCCCTCCCCTGCTCGCTCAGGCTGTCTCTCTCTCAAAAATAAATAAACCTAAAAACAACAACAATAACAACTTCTGGGTCTCCTGGGTGGCTCGGTCGATTGGGCGTCCAACTTTGGCTCGGGTCATGATCTCGCAGTCTGTGAGTTCAAGCCCTGTGTCGGGCTCTGTGCTGGCAGCTCGGAGCCTGGAGCCTGCTTCGGATTCTGTGTCTCCGTCTCTCACTCTCTGCCGCTCCCCTGCTCATGTTCTGTCTCTCTCTCTCTCTCAAAAATAAATAAAAACATTTAAAAAATTTAAAGAAAATAAACACATAAATAAATATCTTTTGAAATGGCATAAGAGATGGAGTAGTGACAAAAATGTTAATGGACGACTATGAAAGATTGGTGGTTCCCACCAACTCCTCAAACTGTCGAAAGGACCACAACAGGTTTGTTCAACTTATTTTCATCTCAGTTGCAAAATCCGTTGATTGCATGAAAGACAAAAGAATAGACAACAGCTTGAGAGCCAGTGTGACTTACAACAGTTCAAGATAAAAGAGAGGATTACGACTCTCAGTCACTGGTGGGCCAGGATCTCCTGGCAGGGTCCCCAACAGAAGACACAAGGCACTATGCATCCGTATGGATAAAATGGTCTGAGAGTGGTGAAGACATTTTATTCGGATTGCTGGGCACAGACGCTTAATGTACCGCCAGCCTAAACCTGCTGACAAAAAGTGAAAGATTGACGTAATTGAATTAAGAGACTACAGTGGTGCAATTGTAGGATGTTTGCAGGTGAAAGTATGACTGAAAATAAGAATTTGTGGATGAAAATAGTGTGTTATAAAAATGGATGTGATGTCTACATAGAGGACTTTTCCTTACCTAAAGCAAGGGGAAAGAGATGTACAAATTTGCTCTTCATCCAATTTTAATTGGTCCTGCTAGAGGTATTTATCCAATCTGGGTGTCTTTTATTGTAGGAAAATCTCTTTAGAAGCAGAAATGTCTGCAGATTTATAGAAAATCCGTTACTAAGAGTTAGCTCATACCCAGCGCAGAGCACATGCGGAAAGGGAAAACACCACGAATAAGAGGAAGAGATTTGAACAAAAGGAATATAAATAAATACATGCAAGTTTCACTGGAGAACCTTTTTTTCTTACCCACCTGTCAACATGACTGACATTCCTACAATTTCTTGAGTTAGCCTTTTGAGTTCGTGTACTAAATGGGACATACATATCTCTGTGTGTCTGTAAAAGTGAAGATTACCTCAGCTTACTCAGTAGACATAACCCCGGAAAGAACATGACATGTCATCAATCGGTTCTGATGTAAACGCTTAATTTGATTTGATTTAATATTATGTAATTTAATTCAAAGGCCTGATTTAATTAGTTCTGATTTAAAATAATATAGAGGACTGGACCATGGCGTGTTGCCCCCAAAGGCAGGGTCTACACATCCATGAGGCATTGGAGAGGCATAAAACAGGGGTGACTGGGTGCCTCAGTCAGTTAAGTGTCCGGGCTCAGGTCATGATCTCTCGGTTCATGAGTTCGAGGCTTGGCTCAGGCTCTTTGCCTGGAGCCTGTTTCAGAGTCTGTGTCTCCATTTCTCTCTGCCCCTCCTGCTCACGCTCTGTCTCTCTCTTTCAAAAATGAATAAACACTAAAAAAAACTTTTTGAGGCATACAACAGAAATAAAGTCTCTTTCCAAGGCTAGGAAAAACACGTGCTAACAAACAGAGAGGGAACAGTGACAGAGTGACGCATACTGCTGAAACAAACTTCAGCAACTTCATAATTGTGCCTAGGGATCAACCTCCTTGGAGAATACACTTGAGGACTTTGCTGAAAACCAATGCAAGAGCTAACACTTCCCACAGGGCCTGCTGACTTCTGTTGCTATGGAGGAGAACTTTTAATCACTCCATTAACTTCACCCTTCCCCCCCCCACCCCTCCTTCAACTTCAGACAAAAATTACACTCCTTAAATAGTTTCTGCCCTGTGGCTCTTCACCTGCTTTCAATTAGAATAGAGATAATGGATGAAGAATATGTTTGGAATATTCCAACTCTCTGGAGACATCTGCCTTTGGCAAGTAGAAGGCCAGGGAGAGTTGTGGGTGGGAATTCTAGTCCATTCCTTCAAGCTTCAACAGGACTAAAGGTTCACGTTGCTGCCTGGAGGTTGATGCTGAATGAGGTCAACAGGTCATAACGAGCAAGTAGTTAAAAGCTAAAAACCTTGAATCACCAAACCAAAGCCATGAACTCAGATAGTAGATTCGGTTAAAATGATCAATCCAATGGGGGTGGGTGGTGGAGGGAACATAGGCAAAAACTTTTAGTCTAAAGGATTTCATCTTGTTGGTTGGTAAATATATTTCAAACAGAAAAATATTCTAGGTACTATTTCTGTTGAACCATTCTGGAAGCACAAGTTGATATAAATCACTCATTCTCTTTCTCTTTGAACAAGAACAAAACTATTACTATAACCCATCTTGTCCCAATCCATCAAAGTATAAGTCTGAGGAAAAGCTTATTGATTGAGGTTGATAATTTACTGCCTAAAACTAGTAAAAATTCTCTTATGCAAAACCAGGCTCAATGAGAAACTTGTTTATGCATTATTTCTGGGCATGAACTAACTAATATATCACAGCAAAAACAATATACAATTGGAAAGGCAAAGCTGAGCTCCTAATAACTAGGTAAGTGCTTGCCTCATGATGTAAGTGATAACTCCGGGTAGACATTATACCTGTCACTGTGGCCAAACAACTAACATTTCACTATTAGAAAATTAAGAAAATGTCTTTGGAAAGATAATGATGATTCATTTCCACTATGAAAGGAGAAGTCAGGGCATCACAAAATAACTGGGCATCTTGAAAAATACATGAGAGGTACTGAGAGGAGACAACAAGGAAAAAGTTCACCTACTCTACAAATTGCCCTAAGTCTTTGAAACAATTTGTGAACGAAAGAATGGACCATTCTATTAAGGGAATTTGGAAATATGGATGACCCTTGGGCAACATGGATTTGAACTGCACGGGTCCACTTATACGTGAAATTTTTAAATAAATACAGCAGAGTACTGTAAACATATTTTCTTTATGATTTTCTTAATCACATTTTCTTTTCCCTAGTTTACTTTATTGCAAGAATACAGTGTATAATACACATACAAAATATGTGTTAATGAACTGGCTTTCAGTCAATAGTACCCTAATAGCAGGTAAGCTTTTGGAGAATCAAAAATTATACATGGATTTTCCACTGCACAGGGGTGGGGGCACAACCCCAAACCTTGCGTTGTTTGAGGGTCAACTGTATTGCTCCCACGCTCAGTGAAATTAAACCATATTTTCAAATTTCAGAATGTGAATTAAAACTCTGGGGGGGGAAATCTGCCATAAAGAGTCTTTGCAATCAAAAGTTAGTAGTATTAATTATCATAACAGAAGAAAAATTTTAAAAACAAAGAATTGTGCAAAGCCAATTCCTTGGGTTCAAACCTGAGTTCTGAGTATATCAAGTGAAGTGACAAGAACATGCTTACCAAGGAAACTAGACACTTAACTTCTTGGTAAAATATTGCCATTATCTGGGGCGCATGGGTGGCTCAGCCATTGGGCGTGGGACCTGGGTCATTATCTCCGATCTGTGAGTTCCCTGCCCTGCGTCAGGCTCTGTGCTGGCAGTTCAGAGCCTGGAGCCTGCTTCGGATTCTGTGTCTACCCCTCCCCTGCTCACACTCTGTCTCTCAATAACAAGTAAGTGTTAAAAAATAATAATAATAAAATAAAATAAAATGTTGCCATTATCCAGTTGAATATTCTTTTTTTTTTGAGGGTTTCTTTTTTTTTATTGAAATATATTTGACATATAACATAGTGTAAATTTAAGGTGAACAACATGTTGATTTGATACATTTTATCTACTGTAATATGATTACCATGATAGCCAGAGCACCTCTATCATATTTCCATAATAATCATTTCTTTTTTTGTAGTTGGAACAATTAAGATCTAGACTCTTACCAAGTTTGATGATTATATGATATTATCGTCTATAATGACTGTACTGCATTCTTAAATAAATATAATTCAGTTGTCATTTTTGTAAAATATATATATAATCACCACCTCACAGGAATGGCGCAAGCACTGAATGGAAAAAGTTTGTGAAAACACTTGGAAAGTTAAAAATTCCATAAAAATGTAAGACTAAGATATTAGTCTCGATATCAATAATAATAATGAAATATATTGAGGCTTTACACAAATTACTTCATTTAATCCTAGAGCATCCCAATAAAAAAAGTGTATTATTGGGGCTCCTGGGTGGCTCAGTCTGTTGAGCGTCCGACTTCAGCTCAGGTCACGATCTCGCAGTCCATGAGTTCGAGCCCCGCGTCAGGCTCTGGGCTGACGGCTCGGAGCCCGGAGCCTGCTTCCGATTCTGTGTCTCCCTCTCTCTCTGTCCCTCCCCCGTTCATGCTCTGTCTCTCTCTGTCTCAAAAATAAATAAATGTTAAAAAAAAAAATTAAAAAAAAAAGTGTATTATTGGCCACCAGGGTGGCTCAGTTGGTTGAGCATCTGACTTCAGCTCAGGTCATGATCTCGCAGTTCCTGAGTTTGAGCCCTGCCTGAGTCTTGGCTGCTGTCAGGGCAGAGCCTGCCTGGATCCTCTGTCCCCCACTCTCTGTCTGCCCCTCCCCCACTTTCTCTAAAAAATAAATAAAACATTTTCAAAAAGTGTATTATTAACCCTATCAGTTCCTAGAAGGAACTGTGGCTTACAGTCTCTGGGTTGCAAGACAATGTCAAATATATAACATTATAAAAAATTATAATTATAACATATAAAAAATTAAGATGACATTGAAACATACCTTGTAAAGTCACACTTGTGATAAAGATACAATTTCTGTCCAAGAAACCGATCTACATGCTTGACAATAATTTTTTTTATTTATTGGATTTTTTTGGAGTCACAAAATACCTGCCCTTTGTTACAAGTAAAACAATATAAGAGTGTATAAAGGCAGCATTAATAATGTTGATGTTAAAAAAATAACACATAGCAGTAAGCTGAGGTAAGCAGGGTTCTGAGAACATATGTTTTTTTTTTTAATTTTTTTTAACGTTTATTTATTTTTGAGACAGAGAGAGACAGAGCATAAACAGGGGGAGGGTCAGAGAGAGAGGGAGACACAGAATCTGAAACAGGCTCCAGGCTCTGAGCTGTCAGCACAGAGCCCAACGTGGGGCTCGAACCCACGGACCGTGAGATCATGACCTGAGCCGAAGTCGGGCGCTTAACTTACTGAGCCACCCAGGCGCCCCTCTGAGAACTTATGTTAAATGAAGTGATATTCCCAACAAACTGATGGATGATAAGCACTATTTTGTAAGCAAGATTTTTATTTAACTTTCAATACAAACACAAAAGGCTTGTCACAGTGTGCAGATCGATGACTTTTCATGAAATTAACATTCCTATGTAACCAATATGCTGGTAAGAATGCAAAAATGTCATCACCACAGAAGCCACAACATCTGTGCCCTCAGTTACCTCTCTCTCCCAAGGGCAAGTAGCCACTTAGGCTGACTTTTTACCCTGCAGATTATTTTGGCCTGTTTGGGAAATTTATATACACGCAATCATGCTTGCTCTGTAATGGCTTGTGTCTGGACTCTTCCTCAACATAATTGTGATATTCACATTATGGTGTTTCCTGTAGTTCAGGTTCAGTCATTTTAATTTCTGTACGGTATTCCATTTTTGTCAATCTACTACTTTTGATAGGCCTTTGGGTTGTTTCTAGTTTGGGCCTATGACAAAACGCTACTATGGACCTTTTTATACATTACGTTAGGTGAACATTTGTATGCCTTCCTGTCGAGTTTGTGCCTCAGAGTGAAACAGCGGTGTCAAAAGATATTCCTATGTTCTGCTCTAGCAGACATGGCCAAAGAGTCTTCCAAAGGGCCCATGTCACCAGCAGCAAATAAGACATCAAGTCCTTCCACATTCTCTCCAACAATTGGTACTGCTTGCTTTTGTCTGTTTATTGGTAGTCTTGTGGGTGTGTTCTAATTTGCATGTCTTGATGGCTAAGAAAGTTGAGCACATTTCATGTTTTTATGGGCCGTTGGAAAGTTCTCTCGTGAAATAAATGTCTAAAGGCTTTTGATCATTTTTCTCCTGGGTCAACTTGTTGATTTTGTGGAAGTTTTTTACATATCCTAGATATGAGTCCTCTGTTGAATATATATTTTGCACTATCTTCACCCACTCTGTGACTTGCTTTTTTACTCTCTGATAGGTGTCTTTTGGGGTACCTGGGTGGCTCAGTCGTTTGAGTGTCCAACTTTGGCTCAGGTCATGATCTCACCGTTTGTGAATTCGAGCCCCACATCAGGCTCTGTGCTGACGGCTCAGAGCCTGGAGCCTCCTTTGGATTCTGTGTGTGTGTGTCTCTCTCTGCCCCCTCCCCCACTTGCGTGCACTCTCTCTCTCTCTCTCTCTCTCTCTCAAAAATAAACATTAAACAAAATTTTTAAAATTTTAAAAAGGCGTCTTTTGATTAACAGAAGTTTAACATTTTAATGTAGTCCAATTAATCAACATCGTTTTTTTACGGTAAGTGATTTTCGTGTCCTTTAAAGACAACTTTCTGTATGCCAAGTTTATGAAGTAACCATCTAATCTTTTGTCTAAAAGCAACGTTGGTATACTTTTACATTAAGGTCTATCATATATCAGAATTTAGGCATAAGGATTCTTTTTTAACATAACATACACTTTATTTTCTAATGTAGATAAAAGGGACTTATAATATCATTTTAGTTTCACGTGTGCAGCATAATGATTTCATATTTGTGCAAATTGCTAAAAGATCACCACAAGAAGTCTCCTTAACACTCATCACAGAGTTACAAATTGTGTTTTCTTGTGATGAAACTTTTAAGAGCCACTTACCCTCTTAGGAACTTTCAAATTTAAAATACAGTGTTATTAACTGTAGTCACCATATGTAATGCTATACATTACATCCCCAGGGCTTATTTGTTTTATAGCTGGAAGTTTGTACTTTTTAACTCCCTCTACCCATTTCACTCCCAACACACACACCAGCTCCCCACTCCCAAGCAACCAGCAATCTGTTCTCTGTATTCATGAGCTTAGGTTTGCTTTTGTTTTTGTATTTTGGCTTTTTTTTTTAAATTTTAGATTCCACACGTAAGTAAGATCATTCGGTTTATCTTTCTCCATCTGACTTCTTTCACTTAGTGTCATGCCCTCAAGGTCCATCCATGTTGTCACAAATGGCAAGATTTCCTTCTTTTTATGGCTGAATAATATTCCATTGTATATGCACACCACTTTTTCTTCATTCATTCATCAATTTTTCCACAGGGATAACCGATTTTTCCATATATTGAAAAGTCCACCGTTACTGTGGGGCAGTGACACTTTTCTCATAAGTCAGATAAATGTGAGAGTCTTTTTCTGGATTGTACAAACGATCTATTGGCTTATCTGCACTGAGGTAAATACTATACTGGCTAGATTACTGTGATTTTATAATAGGTCTGGTATCTAACAGTGTAAGTGCCCTCGTATGCCCTTATCCTCTAAGATCACCTTGTCTGCTTTTCACCATTTACATTTACATACATGTTTTGGAGTGACTTTGTCAACTACACACACACACACACACACACACACACACACACATACACACACACACACCTTTGCTGGAATTTTCCCTGAATATTTTGAATTCATAAATGAATTTGTGGGAAATCAATAGTTTTAATATATTTTGAGTACTGATTTTTAATATATAGAGTAATCCATAAACATGTATATCCTTCTATTTCTAGTGCCTATTTGTCTTCTGTTAAGAAGTCAGTTTTGGGGCGCCTGGGTGGCTCAGTCTGTTAAGTGCCCAACTTTGGCTCAGGTCATGATCTTATGATTCGTGAGCTTGAGCCCCATGTCAGGCTCACCCTAGAGCCTGCTTTCAAATCTGTGTCTCCCTCTCTCTGCCCCTCCCCACCCGCATTCTGTCTCTCTCTCTCTCTCTCAAAAATAAATAAACATTAAAGAAAAAAGAAGTCAGTTTCAGTCTTAGTTTTGTTCCTCTAAGAAAATATGTATTATTTTCTTTTAGATGTTTTTAGGATTTTTTTCTTCAATTTTCTTTTTCTTTTTCACTTTTATTTCTTTTAGAGATAGAGAGGGTGGCAAGTGTGGGAGAGGAGCAGAAGGAGAGAGAGAGAGAAAGAGACAGGAGGGAGGAGAAAATCCTAAACAGGCTCACACACAATGCCAAGCCTGATGCAAGGCTCAATCCACAACCCCTGGGATCATGACCTGAGCCAAAACCAAGAGTGAGATGCTCAACCGACTGAGTCTTTTTTTTTAAACATTTTATTTTTAAGTAATGTCTACACCCAATGTGGGGTTCAAATTCACAACCCCCAGATCAAGAGTCTCATACTCTTCTCCAGCCAGGCACCCCCTTTTTGCTTCAATTTTCATCAACTAAGGTATAGCTAAGGGAAGTTTCATTTTTGTTTATCCTGCTTGGGAATTTTTAAACTTCTTGACTTTATCCATAAGCTAGTTTACTTCACAGATTGGAGGAAATTCTTCACCATTTTCTTTACAAGAATTGCTTTTCCCTGACTTTCTCTCTTTTTGCCTCTGGAACTCCAAAGTAATGTAGATTAGATCTTTTCACTATGCCTAATGTGTCTCTCAAACTTCTTTCTACGTTTGTCTCCTTTTTTCTCTCTCTGTCCTTCATTTCAGATATGTTGTATTGACATGGCTTCCGGTTGACTGTCATGTCTTTTACTGCATTTAATTTGTTCTTAAAACCAGCCCTTGAGTTCCTCATTTGATGTACCTTGTTCTTCTAGTACTAACATTTCTGTCTCTCCAGAGCGATGTTTTCTATTTTCCCCTCTTTTCTTAACTTAACTAAAATCATGCTGATTTTTAAGTCTTTATCTGTTAACTCCAATGTTCTGATCACCTGCTTTTATTGGACTTTTTATTTTGGTTTTCAGCCATGTCAGTCATATCAGAACTAGAGAGGCTCCATACGTTATCTTTTCCTCTGGCAGGCAAAATAGAGTGGGGTTAGACAGGGCACCAGGGTGGCTCGTTGGTTAAGCAGCAACTCTTGATTTGGGCTCAGGTCATGATCTCCCAGTTCTTGAGTTCGAGCCCCACATGGGGCTCTGCGCTGACAGTGCGGAGCCTGCTTGGGATTCTCTCTCTCTGCCCCTCCCCTGCTCTCTCTCTCTCTCTCAAAATAAAACTTTAGAAAACTAGAGTGGAGTTAGATCTCTTCAATCTTAATGAGATGCTGAGCTGAGTTAAGTGTAGGTTTCATTTTTGCTGAAGAATAGCCTACCTCTGCTCACCCTGTTCCTGAGATAGTCTTTCAGGGCTTTCAACTAGAAGCTTGGTATGTTTTCTAGAGACATCTTTGGTGAGCTCTAAAATCAAGTCTTTGTCTCTTTAACATCCCTAGGCTACAAAAAGTCTGTTCTACTTTTCAAAAGTCTTTGGCTTAGTTTATAGTATCTTGACCTGGCAAAGTTCAGAATTTGCCAACTATTTTTTTAAATGTTTATTTATTTTTGAGACAGAGAAAGACACAGACAGATCATGAGTAGGGGAGGAGCAGAGAGAGAGGGAGACACAGAATCTGAAGCAGGCTCCAGGCTCTGAACTATCAGCACAGAGTCCGATGTGGGGTTCGAACTTACAAACTGTGAGATCATGACTTGAGCTGAAGTCGGAGGCTTAACCCACTGAGCCACCCAGGTGCCCCGAATTTGCCAGATATTTTAAGGAGGAAACTGGCAATGGAGACAGACACTATTATACTCACTTTAGAGATAGAGATATTAAGGCACAGAGAGGTTAGGTTATCGGAAACGTCACACATGTTACTTAATGGCTGAACCGGGATTCTAATTTAGAGACTTTGGCCCAAGACATTATTATCCTTTTCCCTATCTTAACCCATTTTAAGTAACAAATATTAATATATTGTTATGAATGAGTCTTTCAATGTGCTAACACCAACATACTTTTTTTCTTAAATTTATTACAGTTGAATTATCTTTACCTTCAACTTGCATTGTTTTAACAATATAATAGGGACATCCATCCTGGCCAATATTCTTCTGAAAGTGTGCAGAGATGAGTCAGAAACAATACTCAAAGTATGTTTTTTCCTTCAAAGCAGAGATTAAGGCAATTATCACTTTACTTGGCCCTTTGTCGCTTTATTTTTAGGAACAAGACTGTAACTTTTTTTTGTTTTGTTTTATATTGTTTTGTTTGGTAGGGGGAAAAAACCATAGTTATTCTTGAGCTTTTTCCTAACCTCACATCCCTAAATCTCTCAGAAACTATCATGTACACAACTGATCTTCATTATTCATGAATTCTGTATTGGCAAATTCAATTCACTTATTGGCTAAAATGTACTTGCACACTCAAAATCAATACTCATGAGGCTTTCATGGTCATTTGTGGACATGCACGGAGTTGCTGGAGGCACATGTTCCCAGCTGAGGGCAAACAAGCCAATGCTCTCCCTTCTTGATTCCACTCCCATAAAACCAAACAAATGTCCTTTCTGAGGTTTATTTAGTACAGGGGGTATTTTGTGCGCAATTTGTGCTTTTTGCTGGTGAGGTCACTGTCTAAAACGATCCTCAAGAGCAGCGCTGAAGTGCTGTCTAGTGGTGTTCCTAAGGGCAAGAAGGCTCTGATGTGCCTACTGGAGAAAATACATGACTTTGATAAACTTCCTTCCGGCGTGAGCTGGAGTGCTGTTGGCTGTTAATGAATCTTATAATGTTAATGAACCAACTCTATATACTTAATTCAGTGTCTTTAAACAGAAAATACATAAAAAAGATATACTGATCACTTGACCAGAAATGTGACCAGGGTTCACAGACACCTAACTCCAAATTGTCTCTAAATCAACAGTTCAGTATTCACTAATTCCGTGTTCTTAGTGACTTTACAAAATATAAGTACCACGAATAAACTACACGCACACACAGGTGTTCTGTCACCAAATTAATGATGTTACTTTCCCAACAGAAAAAAAAAAATTGGATTCCAGGTAAATTTTTTTTTTCTTGGAAATCTATGTCCTAGGATATAGAGTGAGTTGAAAGTTGACTTAATGTGAATTTCTCTATTATAATTAATTATCACAGTTATAATTAATTAATTGTATCAATGATAATATATTAAATATTAATTAACATATATTAATTAATACAATTAATTAATTATCTGCTATAATTGGTTAATATTAAATTAACATACAAACACGTCATGGCGTTTCCTAATAAGCACCCTGAATTCCAGAAGAAATGGGGAAGAAATGGTTTGGCAGAGGCCTAGAGCCACAAGAGGGCATCATTACTCTAGGAATAAGACTTGATACACCAAGTAATTTATAAGAAAATATTTCACCTGCATCGATTACTTTATGTTGTTGTATCACATAGCATTCGTAATTCTTAAAACATTACTGGGCACATAGTAGCCACCCACTAAATATTCATTGACTCAGTGAATAATTCATGGATCCAAAATTGTATGGAGTCAAGCATATTGAACAAAGCGAAGAATTAACGTTCGTCTATGAAATTTAGATTTCCTATTTCCTGTCTCCATAAGCGGATAGGAAATACAGCTCAACAAGACAACTGTGAGAGGAAAATGGTGCTAGTTCAGGACACACTGAGGTCTTAGTGACCTCGTAAGAAAGGAGAGCTCCATGAGAGGACACCACGACCCTGGCATACTTGATTTCCTTGATCCGAGCAGACAAGACTCTGTCCAAAATATCACAGCAAAATTTACTCTGGCAGGAAAGCTCATGTAACCAAGAAAATCTAGAATATGGCGATGGTACCTTCCTGCACTCATTAGTCAAATTCAAATTTTCACGTCCGTTTAACAAGAGTGAGCGGAGGCACATTTTATAGCTGGGGAGGTTGATTTTTCTAAATGCTACCATGCCAGGTTCTGTAGGGGCCCACAAGAGGGAAGCTGTCAGGAAGCTGTTTTTCTGTTAACTCTTAGAGTGAGACTAAAAAGCCACCATGAACAGAAGCATAGGCATCACTATCACAGACAGCTGCCAGATTTAACAATTAAAAATTCATGACACCCATTGTTTAACTGAAATCCGAATGTAACTGTGTATCCTGCATTCTGTTAACCCTACTGTCACAATAACCTTTAAGGTGCTGCCTTAATTAGGGTAAGGAACTGAGAAAAGAAGGGAGTGAAGTCATTTCATGCTACATATTAGTTAACCACTTGGGGATAGGAAAGCAGAGCACCAAAACATTCAGAATCTCAAACTGAAACAAAAAACTAGTACCATTAATAATGAGCACCAGGGGTGCGTGGGTGGCATCTGAATTCCGCTCAGGACATGATCTCCCGGTTTGTGAGTTCGAGCCCTGTGTCAGGTTCTGTGCTGACAGCTCAGAGCCTGGAGTCTGTTTCAGACTCTGTGTCTCCCTCTCCCTCTGCCCCTCCCTGCTCATGCTCTGTCTCTCTTAAAAGCAAACTTTTTTTTTTTAATTTTAAAAAATAATGAGCTCCAAAATGAGATTATGTTCTTAGAGAATAAACATAGTAAATTTGATTGAAATGAAAATTTCCCTGCCTAGTTTCCCCAAGCTTTGCACAACACTGCCCCACTAAAATACCTATATAATTTATGCATGCATTTGGAATGTCAACATTTATTAAGAAACAATTATAAATCAGGTAGTGTGATAAATGTGGGCATACTGCAATGAACAGACAGACATTGTCCTGCCCTCGCGAATTACATATTCTAGCAAGGCAAATAAGCAATACTTCTGCAATTAAATATTCAATTACAACTGTGAAAATTACCCACCCCCAATACACAATACACAAAGGTATAGAGACAAAAGAGTATGTCCTAAGAACACACTGATATATTTGAAAACTATTAGAGATGAGATGGAAATACAGAGGTAAGAAGGAAACCAAAAAAATAATAATTATACATAAAATCCAACCATGCTACAGTAGCTCTAAAATTAAGATCAACAAAATGGACTGTGAGAATCAGGGAATAATCTTTAAATTGAAAAATAAAGCTTTTGGCTAATTGTGTGGATAGCTATCCCCTAAAATGTCAAATGACTTTTGAAAAGGTGGACAAAATAGTTCCATATCCCCGTCCCTATATATGAGGGATGGGTACCAAACAGCCAACTGGACAGCTCTATCCTTATAAATGCTCAGGCCCAAAGTCTGGACTGCTGGAGTTACCCTCAACTCCTACTTTCCCTAATCACTCATACCAATCCATCCACACTCCTACTGGTTTATCCTTCAAAATATATCTGGAATTTTAAGACTTCTTGTCATCTCTACCACCTTAGCCCAAGGGGGCATCATCTCTCATAGGGATTATAGTTCTTATTATAGGTATAAAAGATTTCCCTGATTTGTTTTTCTCTCTCAACACTGTAGCTGGAGTGGTGTTGTGAAACGGTAACTCACATTATAACGCTGCTCTTTGCAGAACCTCCAATGGCTTCTTGCCTAAGTCATCCTTAAAACTATGGACAAGGTGGGGTGCCTGGGTGACTCAGTCAGTTAAGCATCTGGCTTTGGCTCAGGTCATGATCTCACGGTTCGTGAGTTTGAGCCCCGTGTGGGGCTTTGTGCTGATAGATCAGAGCGTGGACCCTGCTTTGGATTCTGTGTCTCCCTCTCTCTCTCTGCCCCTCCCCTGTTCACGCTGTGTCTCTCTCTGTCTCAGAAATAAATAAACATTAAAAAAAATTTTTTTAAACTGTGGACAAGGCTCTCAGAGATCCTGCCCTCCATGACCTCTTTGAGCTCATTCACTGCTGCTCAGCCCCTCCGTCGCCCATTCACTTCCTGCCTCTTAATCTTGCTGCTGGATTTGCTCCTGATTTGAGGCTTTCATTTGTTATTCCCTCTGCCTCTTCCCCCAGATACCTTCATGGTTTGCTTCCCCACTCCTTTCAAGTCCTATTTGATTGCCTCCTTCTCAACGAAGCTTTCCTTGGCCACTCTATTTAAGATCTCAACTCTCTTCTGGGAAGAATTTCCTGTCTCCTTTCCTGCTTTAATTTTTCCCCTATTATTTACCATCCTCTACTCTACTACATATTTTACTTAAAATTCTAATGATGCTGCTCACTGTTTCTTCACTCACTAGAAAATATCAACCATAAAGGCAAGGACTTTTATCTGCTCTGTCAGTTCAGTATTCCCAGAGCCTAGAAGAATGCCTGTATCCATAAATGCTTGTTGAAAGAATAAAAAACTCTCAGCTCTGTGTGTGTGCGTGTGTGCGTGTGTGTGTGTGTGTATACCGATATGGGTAAGAACCCATTTTGCAACACCTCTGCATGTCCTCAGTGGACTCATGAGTGGTCTGCTATCTCTTGCTCTCCGTAAAAGATGGGGATAATTGCTGTCTTCCATTTTAATTAAAAAGTCCCTTTTCACATTCTAAAGTACACCATTACCCTTCTGTACGTGGTTTTGGACTGGTGTGTGACTAGAACTGGTTGCCCTGTCATAGGAGAAGTGTTAGCATTTTCCTTCAAACCTTCCATAAGAAATTCAGTCAGAATAGGAAAATGGCAGGAGGGATGAAAGTCTTGATCACTTCAGTTAAAACTGGAGGACATAGTTTGGAGAGAACACAGAAAAGCACTGTAAAAATTAAAAACACAAAATTATCTCTTTTCTGAAATAAAGACGACACGTCAACAATAAAAGCTATTGTACAAGTTCTTAGAATTAATAAAATAAATCTTTCAATAGAAGAATAGAAATACAGAGGCAACTGGCTGAATCAGTTGGTATATAGTATGTGACTCTTGATCTCAAGGTCATGAGTTCAAGCCCCAAATTGGGTGTGGAGCCTACTTACATGAATAAATAAATAAATACATAAATACATAAATAAATAAATAAATAAATAAATAAATAAATTTATTAAAAAGGAATTCAAATTTTTGATAAATACATTAAACATATACTCTTCACCAGTAAAGAGGAAAATGTAAATTAAGACAGCAATAAAATAACACTTTTTCTATCAGATTTGAAGTATTTAAAATAAATAGTAACTTCCTGAGCTAGTGAGGTTAATAGAGATGGGGCACATTTGTATAGTGTTGGTAGGAACACAAACTGATGCCTTCTGTTTGAAAACTGCATATGGCACATCCATCATTTTAACGAATTTATATTTTGAAAATTTATCCCCCCAAAATAAAATATCAATAAATAATGAAATCTTTACAAGAATTCTTATTGTAGAATTGTGTCAAAGAATAATCTCAACATTACTCCATTTTTGTTGTTATCAATAGCCTTATGGCCAAACAGACCTGGTGCCTGCCCCACAAAACAAATAATTAAAAAAAATATAATCATATTACAGCATTATGTATATATTAAATCACCATGTTGTACACCTTACAAAAGATCACATGTACAACCTAAATATAACTTATTTTTGATGTTTATTTAGACGGAGAGTGAGTGTGCACATGAGCGGGGGAGGGATAGAGAGAGAGGGAGACAGAGAATCCCAAGTAGGCTCCGTGCTGTCAGCACAGAGCCTGATGTGGGGGCTCGAACCCATGAACTGTTAGATCATGACCTGAGCCAAAACCAAGAGTCAGACACTCAACCGACTGAGCCACCCAGGCGCTCACATAAGTGAGTATTATTTGTCAATCATACCTCAGTAAAGCTGGGGAAAATGTTATGTTTCTAGGGAAAAACAAAACAAGACAAAAAAATGTAAAACTCTGGGTGGAAACCAAAGGTAACAGCTCAAAGGGTAACAAACATAATCATATTATCTGCCCATTCCTTCTAAATATTTATTTAGTGATTATATATAAATATAAATGCATAATTATACTGAAATTCAACAGGAAAACGCCAGGACTTACGCACCCATGCATTTTCAGTGAATAGATAAAAGCTAATATTTAGCTGAAATAATGCAGAGGAAACCCATACCGTGAAAAGTCTGACTGACGATAACCGACAGCAGAGGTCTCAATTTCCTCTTTGTATGAATATGGGAAAGAGAGGAAGAATTGGATCATTTCTAGAGGATGGTGACACTTACTAACTATATTGAACGATTTTGGCTTCAGGTCGGAATCCTGTAGCACCCCTCCCCACCATGATGTGTCTCAAGTTCCTCTCCTTAATGAACCCTCTCCCAAAACAAAATAAAAAACTATGCTTTTTTATTTTTACCCTGAAGAGTTTATTTGTTTGAATGTTATTCTTGAACATTAATATAGAACCCGATGCCATTCTATAGTGTTAGCGCCAGGTAAAGATGATTTCAAACTTTTAAGGAGGACATTGTAAGATATTTATATCACTAGGCTGCCAAAGAAATGAGACAGGAAGAAACTCCTTAAAAATATAATAGTAAGGGGGCACCTGGGTGGCTCAGTCAGTTAAGAATCCTACTTTGGCTCAGGTCATGATCTCCAGGTTTGTGAGTTCGAGCCCCACGCTCCATGTGGGCTCCGGGCTGATAGCTCAGAGCCTGGAGCATGCTTCAAATTCTGGTGTATCTCTCTCTGCCTCTCCCCTGCTCATGCTGTCTCTCTGTCTCTCAAAAATAAACGTTAAAAAATTCTTTTAAATAAAATAAATATACATACACACACACACACACACACACACACACACACACATATATATGAAGTGGTAAGAACTATGGGGGAGCGGTGCCTGGGTGACTTATGACTCAGTCAGTTGAGCGACCACCTCCTGATTTTGGCTTAGGTTACAGGGTTGTGGAATCGAGCCCAGAGCTGGGCTCCACACTGAGCATATAGCCTGCCTAAGATTCCCTCTCTCCCTGTGCCCTTCTCCCCCACTCTCGCCCCCTCTCTCTCTAAAAAATAAAAAAAATAAAACAAAATAAAAAGAACTGGGTCGCCAAGGTGGCTTAGTCAGTTAAGCGTCCAGCTTCAGCTCAGGTCATGATTTCACGGTCTGTGAGTTCGAGCCCTGCACCAGGCTATGTGCTGACAGCTCAGGGCCTGAAGCCTACTTCCGATTCTCTCTCTCTCTCTCTCTCTCTCTGCCCCTCTTCCGCTCTCACTCAGTCTCTTTTTCTCTCTCAAAAATAAATGAACATTAAAACAAACAAACAGGGGCGCCTGGGTGGCGCAGTCGGTTAAGCGTCCGACTTCAGCCAGGTCACAATCTCGCGGTCCGTGAGTTCGAGCCCGGCGTCAGGCTCTGGGCTGATGGCTCGGAGCCTGGAGCCTGTTTCTGATTCTGTGTCTCCCTCTCTCTCTGCCCCTCCCCCGTTCATGCTCTGTCTCTCTCTGTCCCAAAAATAAAATAAAAAACGTTGAAAAAAAAATTTTTTAAAAAAATAAATAAAACAAACAAACAAAAGAACTGGAAGAATTACAAGATGAAAAAAAGGTCAATGTTGCCCCCCCCCACCGAGGTAGATATGAAAGAAGATAATTTTCTAGATTATCAGAGGAAAAAAGATTTTAATAGAACTAATCTGGAATTATTTATTTATATTATTTATATACTAATTATACTAATTAATATATATTATATATTATATAATATAATAATTATATAATATAAATAATACTAATAATATACTATTTATACTAATTAATTATTTATCTATACTATTATATCCCTATAGAAGGAGATGGATAGCATAGATATTTATGGTAATAATCTAGTTTCAGAAATATTTAAGGAAGAAAAGGACCCTTCATAAATCCTTGTCAAGTGAAAAGAAAGTGTGAAAGCTAGGTCATGTTTCTGATGCTTATCTCAGCCATGATTTTGGTCCAGATGTTTCCTGTGACGGCCTTATGTAATTAGTAGCAGATTCAGCATCATCACAGATGTGAGCTCCTGAAATGATGACAATGAAACCATTACATTACAGAATTGTTTTAGCCATTCCAGTTATTTCTTCTTCGTCCCTACTGGCCTATCATGGGCTCTCCTCACAAGTAAAATGTGTGCATCTGGGAGAAATTGCAGCATTGTGCGTTTGGTAACGTTCACCTTTGAGATTATTTTTCTTAACAGATTGTGAATTTTCTAGATGTTTTATGTAAACTTGTCATTGGGTAATACAATCGCAAAACAAACCAACACGCACGCACAAATCACAACACGGTAGATTGGAAAATTGTTTCACGTAAAACATTGAATTGTTGGGTGGAAGTTTGTTGAGGCAAGACTGAAGCGTTCAGGTCTTAGCGTTAAAGAGAGAAAGCAGACATGTTCGGTTTTGGAACCAAGATAATGATTCCTATTTCTCAACAATTCACCTTACTGTGCTAACACATGCTTTTATTTCTCCCCGGCCCTCTGTGCATCCTTTTACAATCTGTACGCATCAAGTCTTCAAAGCCCATTCCAATAGCCAAGGGAGCTATTGGATGTGCCGGAAATATAAGTTTATTACTAAGGTTGTATTCTCCTACTAATGAAATGCCAAAGCTAAAAATAAATAAAGTGTATCCTCACTGTCCGAAAAAGAAAAAAAAAAAGAAGAAAACATTTTTTTTTTTAATGTTCACAAAGTCATTGGCAATGTCAATGTCAGTGGCCTCTCCCTAAAATTTCACTTTGCACGTCCTGATTGCTTGGAACATCTCGGGAAAGTGCTATAGTACATTGATTTTTTTCTCACGGTAGTCTTCTATGAAATGTCATTTTACGTTGTCTACCTTAATTCCTACAAAAGTACATTCTCAGGGCACCTAGGTGGCTCAGTCAGTTAAGCGTCCAACTCTCAACATCGGCTCAAGTCATGATCTCACTGGTCTGAGTTCAAGCCCTGTGTCGGGTTCTGTGCTAATAGCATAAGATTATCGGGATTCTCTTTCTCCCTCTCTCTTGGCCCCTGACCCACTCATGCTCTTTCTCTCTCTCTTTCTCTCTCTCTCTCTTTTTCTCTCTCTCAAAAATAAATTAAAAAAGAAAAAAACTTCATCCTCTCCTGAAATAAATGTAGTGATACATTTGAAACACAATGAATATTATTAAGATTGCCATTGGTATAAAGCAAGTTCATTTATTTTTTAAATTCTATTCATACCTAAGATGTCATTTCTGCTCATTCTTGAAATGATTAACATATTGTACAATTTTCCAAAATGTTTACTTTGCTTTTTATTCCCGATGTGTGCAGTATTCACAAATTGTATAAAGAAAATGTGTTCTTTGCCATTAACTCTATCTTTGTGTATTAGACAGGGCCCTCCGGGGAACATGGGTTCACGCAGTTAGGGAGGCTGAGAGGTCTCACCATCTTCTATCAGCAAGCTGGACACCCAGGAAAGCAGGTGGTGTCCAAGTCCAAAGTTCTGAGACAGGGGAGCTGATGGTGTACTTCTCAGGTAAGGACAGGCAAAGAAAAATGTCTCGGCTCAATCAGGCTGAAAAGGGACGCAGTCTCCCTTCCTCTACCTTTTGTTCTCCTCGCTTCCTCAACGGATTGGATAATGTCCACCCACCTTGGAGAAGGCAATCTGCTTTGCTGAGACCACCGATTCAACTTCTAATGTCACTGGGGAAAACTCTCAAAGACACGCCCAGAAATCACATTTAGCTAAATATCTGGATACTCCGTGACGCAGTCAAGGCGATACATACAATTGGCCATCACACTGTGTTTACACTCACATTTACGCAACACTCCTGTTTAGATTCCCCGTGCTTATGACAGCAAAACCATCCTGGCAGGTGTCTCTTCTTTTCTCCTTGTCCCCTCCAGACTATTCGGAGAGCGACTTTGTTTTTTGAAATTTAAGTCAGATTATACCACTCTCTTGCTCAAAACCCTGTCATTGTTCCCCATTTCAATGTGACAAAAGCCAGTCCTTACAATTGCCTTCAAGTGTCCACGTGATCTAGCCACCTGACTTCCTCTCCTCCTCCCTCTTTCCCTCGCTCTACTCCTCTCTGGCCCCTTCAGTATGATTCATATCCTACTTACTCCTGCTTAATGTAACCATTGTTAGTCCCTCTGCCTGTAATGCTGTTCCCAGTAAGTTTGCTAGGCTAATTCCACAACAGCCCCAACCGATTCCACAACAATCGGTTCTACCACCGATTTCAAAATCCATTGATGATTCCGGACTAAAACAGTTGTGAAAATTTGAGATTGATGCAAAGCCATGATTTTCTAATTCTGTCATTTCTTGCATATGTGTCAGCTGGCATCTTCTCTAAAGAAGAGCCCCCCTGCCCTCCCCTCCCCATATTTTGAGTAACATTATGGGCTCTAGATTCCGTTTTTCATGCAGTGTTTTCTAATTCATTATTGGCTTTTGTTGCGCTTAAGTTCCCCCCAAATGTGGCCAGTATGACTCTCTTTGAGTTGATTCTTGTCCTTTTGTTAACTCTCTGTCAGTGTTTGAACACTGCTTTGCTTTCTGCACGAAAAAAGAGGGACTAGGCTTGCCACGTGCCTTCCCTGTGTCAGACCTACAATCAGCCGTTTCTCCAAGAACCTCTAGTTCCCTTTAGCGAGAAATGGTGCCTCAGAGCCACGATCTAAGGAGTAAGTGTTCTAGACATCCGGGTGTCTCTGGGTTTTTCTCTTTCTTTTTTTTTTTTTATAAAATTTTTTTTAACGTTTATTTATTATTGAGAGACAGAGAGACACAGAATGTGAGCAGGGGAAGGGCAGAAAGAAGGGGAGACACAGAACCCAAAGCAGGCTCCCGGCTCTGAGCTGTCAACACAGACCCTGCAGCGGGGCTCAAACTCACAAGCCGCGAGATCATGACCTGAGTTGAAGTTGGACGCTTACCCGACTGAGCCACCCAGGCGCCCCTGGATTTTTTATGTATTCTTAAAAGATCTTTATATTAATTCTTTATCTATGGTATATTTTGCAAATATTTCTCTTATTTCCTCATTTGTCTTTTGCCACTGCTTATAGTGTTTTAATATGTTATGTAGTTATCTGGATTTTGACTTGTAATTAGTCAGAGTTAAGTTCTCAGACTTGGGTTGTATAGAATTCCATCTGTGCATTCTTCTTGTGTCTGTGTGACTTTAATTTTTTTTTTTTTATACGTAGATTTCTTCTCTATTTGGAACCTACGCTGGTATTTGACATATGGACCCAATTTCCTTATTCTCTGAATGCGTAGTTAGTTGTTCCAATTTTATTTATTGAAAAGTCCTTTTTGAGATGGCACTTTTATATTTTTAAGTAGTTGTGTTATTTCTGAATTTTTGTTTATTCCATTTTTGTGTCTACCTTCGTGTCCAAGCGGCAGTGTTGTAAATACAGAAGATTTATGGGGCACCCGGGTGGCTCAGTTGGTTGAGCATCAGACTCTTGAATTTGGCTCGGGTCATGATCTCATGCTTTGTGAGATTCAGCCCCATGTGGGGCTCAGTGCTGACAGCTTGGAGCCAGCTTGGGATTCCCCCTCTCTCTCTCATTCTCTGCCCCTCCCCACCCATCTCAAAATAAATAAATAAGTTTTTATAAATACATATACATATACATACATCTATAGCCTTCATAATTTGCTTTAATATCTGAAAGGACTATTTCCCATTCATGGTTTTTCCCTCTCTACCCAGTATTTTGTATGTTTTTTGAATACCATGTGTATTCTAATATGCTTTTTGCAATATGAATTTCTAAGTTTTTGGTTTTGGGGTTTTTTTGTTTGTTTTTTTGCTTAAAGAAAAAACTTTGTTATTTGTGTTGGGATTATGCTAAATTTCTATGTTAACTTAAGAAGGATTGACAAAAAAAAAAAAAAAAAAAAAAGGGTAAGGAGGGGGGGAGCCCAAAGAAAAAAGACCTTTTAAAAATTGAAAAAAAACGGGGGGTGGGGGGGGGGGGGGGGGGGGGGGGGTGATGGGTATTGAGGGGGGCACCTTTTGGGATGAGCACTGGGTGTTGTATAGAAACCAATTTGACAATAAATTTCATATTAAAAAAAAAAAGAAGGATTGACATCCACAGACAAGGTATGGTTTTACATTTATTCACCTCCACTTTCTGAAGTGTGCTAAAGTCCTTCTCACATTGTTTTTTGTATATCTTGTTATGTTTATTCCCAGGATGTCGTAAGTGGGGTTTTCTCTTCCAACTGGTTACGTCTGTATCCACATTGATTTTGTATATTCATTTTCTATTCTACTCTCTTACTGAACTTGCTTTATTGTTTGCATCCTTGATTCTCTTAGATGTTTCAGATATATTACCACGTCACCTGCTAGTAGAGATAGTTTTGTATCTTCTTTCCCAGTTGCTATGTTTCTAGCTATTTTCCTTAAAAAAAAAAATTGCATTGGCCCGTACTTCCAGCATAGTACTGAATAGGAACGGAAATAAGTGAGACTCCTCACCTTGTTCTTGACCTTAGTGACAACTTCATAGCATTTCCCCACTAAGTTAGAAGCTGACTTAAGGGATAACCAGTTTATACCTTCCCAAGTGTTTTTGTTAGGAATGGATATTAAATTTTGTCAAGATCCTTGAATGCTGAAGGCAATTTATAGAGATAAATAATTTTTCTCTTTGATGAAAAATATAAAATAGAGTTTAAGGGACATTTAAAAATATAAAATGGAGTTTAAGATGCATAGAACAAGACTACAACATGTCCCTAAGGAGAGGAGATAGAGACTAGGGGAGAAAAAAATACTTTTATAAATGTCTGAGAATTTTCCTAAAATAGGAAAAGTTACTTTACATATTTAGAAAGACCAGAATATCCTAGACATAATTTAAAAAAGAAATCCAACACTCAGTCATGTTATTGTGACATTGTTGAATTCCAAAGCAAAGGGGAAGTAAAATGACAATTTCAATATGAATAAGATAAAACAAAATGAAATACCATTTCACAATCTCAAAGTGACAAAATTAAAAGCCTGACAATGACCAAGTGTTGGTAAAGATGTGGAGCAGTAGGAACTTATAAAACAGCTGTTGAAAGTTCAAATTTAGAACTTAAAAATAGAATTTAAAAGTGATATTTCCCAGCAAAGAAATACCCTATGACACAGAAATTCCACTTCCCGAGAAAAGGTACACATGTGAACAGATTTATACAAGAATAGAAAACAACATCACTTGCAATAGGAAAAAAAAGGAAATAGTTCAAATATCTTTTTTGAGGAAAATTTTCTAGTTTACATTATATTCTTAAATAGCTAGATACAATATGCAGCCATAACAAAGAAGGAAATAAAACCATATTACATACGACTATGTGTATAAATCCTTAAAATAGGCTTTTAAAATGTAGCAAATCACAGAATAATATATACAATATAATACCTTTATATAAAGTTGAAAAACTGCCAAAATCCAACAATATATTATTTGGGGATGGAAAGCTATTTTAAAGCAAAGCAAAGAAATGATGAACACAAAAGTAAAATTTTTGTGTTTATCCATTTTTGAGAGACAGAGTGTGAGTGGGGGAGGGGCAGAACCAGAGGGAGACACAGAATCCGAAGCAGGCTCCAGGCTCTGAGCTGTCAGCACAGAGCCCGATGCGGGGCTCGAACCCATCAACTGTGAGACCATGTCCTGAGCAGAAGTTGGACACTTAACCGACTGAGCCACCCAGGTGCCCCTTGATGAACACAAAATTTAAAGTAGGGCTTTGCTCTAGAGAACTGCAGGGGGAAGAATGTGCTCAGGCAAGGACATCCAGGGAACATCATAGGTGCACATACTTCTTAAGCAAGGTGGTCATGAAAAGGGGTTTATATAATGAAAATTCTTTAAACAGTACATGGACATTATCTATTATTTTAGGTGTACTACTTTGTAAAGGATTGTTGGATGACAAGGTCCTTACAGTCCATTTCAACTTGTGAACATCTGGTTTGAAATGCATATTTGAGCACCAAAAGCCATAATACCTAGGAATAAACCCAACCAAAGGTGTGAAAAATCTATACACTGAAAACTATAGAAAACCTATGAAAGAAACTGAAGAAGACTCCTCCCCAAATGGAAAAACTCTCCATATTCGCGGATTGGAAGAACACATACTGTTAAAATGTTGATACTATGCAAAGCCATCTACATATTCAATGCAATCCCTATTAAAATAACACCAGCATTCTTCGTAGAGCTAGAACAAGCAATCCTAAATTTGTATGGAACCAGAAAAGACCCCGAATAGTCAAAGCAATCTTGAAAAAGAAAACCAAAGCTGGAGGTATCACAATTCCGGACTTCAAGCTATATTACAAAGCTTTAATCATCAAGACAGTACGGTACTGGCACAAAAACAGACATCCGGATCTATGCAACAGAATAGGGAACCCAGAAATTGACCCACAAACGTATAGCCAACTAATCTTTAACAAAGCAGGAAAGAATATCCAATGGAAAAAAAAGACAGCCTCTTCAGTTAATGGTGCTGCAGAAGAATGAATCTGGACCACCTTCTTACACCATACACAAAAATAAACTCAAAATAGATTAAAGACCTAAATATAAGACAGGAAGTCATCAAAATACTAGAGGAGAAAACAGGCAACAACCTCTTTGACCTCGGCTGCAGCAACTTCTTACTTGACACATCTCCAGAGGCAAAGGAAACAAAGCAAACGTGAGCTATTGGGACCTCATCATGATTAAAATCTTCTGCACAGTGAAGGAGACAAATCAGCAAAACTAAGAGGCAACCAACAGAATGGGAGAAGATATTTTGCAAGTGACATATCAGATAAAAGGTTAGTATCCAAAATCTATAAAGAACTTATCAAACTCAACACTCAAAAAACAAATAATCCAGTGAAGAAAGGGGCAGAAGACATGAATAGACATTTTTCCAAAGAAGACCTCCAAATGGCTAACAGACACATGAAAAGATGCTCAACTTTGCTCATCATCAGGGAAATACAAATCACAACCTCAATGAGATACCACCTCAAACCTGTCAGAATGGCTAACATTAACAACTCAGGCAACAACAGATGTTGGCGAGGATGCGGAGAAAGAGGAACCCTTTTGCACTGCTGGTGGGAATGCAAACTGGTGCAGCCACTCTGGAAAAGAGTATGGAAAATTAAAAAATTAAAAATTAAAAATAGAACTACCCTATGACCCTGCAATTGCACTACTAGGTATTTATCCAAAGGATACAAGAGTGCTGTTTCCAAGGGGCACCTATATCCCAATGTTTATAGTAGCACCATCAACAATAGCCAAAGTATGGAAGGAGCCCAAATGTCCATCGATGGATGAATGGATAAAGAAGGTGTGGTATATACATCTACAATGGAATACTACTCAGTGATCAAAAAGAATGAAATCTTGCCATTTGCAACAACATGGATAGAACTAGAGGGTATTATGCTAAGCAAAATAAGTCAGAGAAAGACAAATATCATTTGACTTCACTCATATGTGGAATTTATGATACAAGACAGATGAACATAAGGGATGGGAAGCAAAAATAATATAAAAACAGAGAGGGAGACAAACCATAAGAGACTTAAATATAGAGAACAAACTGAGGGTTGTTGGAGGGGTGGTGGGTGGGGGGATGGGCTAAAAGGGACAAGGGGCATTGAGGAAGACAATTGCTGGGATAAGCACTGGGTATTATATGTAAGTGATGAATCACTAAATTCTGTTCCTGAAATCATTATTACACTATATGTTAACTAACTTGGATGTAAATTAAACATAAATAAATAATAACAAAATTTTAAAAATGAAATACATATTTGGTTAATGTTCACTCAAACACTTGGTTAGGCTCCCGCAAGAAGGCCAAATTTCTACCATTTATATGGAAATGTTTCTGAAGACATTTATTCCCTCTCTCAATTCCTTGCATTTCAGTGCTTGAGATACAACCTCAACAGAGAAAGATTTACTCTAGAAAATGTGGCCTTACATTGTCATAATGGTGCTGATCTTCCTTCCAGCTTTTAAAAAAGAAGCTTATCCCTTTTTCCACAGTAAGTTCTACTGAATGAATGCAAGCTGTAGAAACTTTCCAAAACAATTTCTACACCACAGTCTTTTCCATTGTCATCAGGTAATAAACTGTGAGTATAATTTGGCCTCTTCACATCAGAGCAGATTCCAACGGAATATTCATTCCCTTTTCTGCAAATTTTATGGCCAGGAGAAAGTTCCATATAACCAAAGTGGTAAAGTATATCTTAATTTTACTTAGAAATCTATTGTGTTACAGAAAGAAACAAGATAGGTGATAAGCGAGAATGGAGTTGGGCTAACTAAGAGTGTCTTTAATTTAGTGTTCCTTAGTCTTACAGTTGTACTGTGTTCAACATTATGTACAAACACAATTCCTCTCAAGCTCCAGAACTTTGAATGACATAACTCCTGCTCTTAAACAAACAAACAAACAAAAATTTACTTGATGTGAAAATTTCTGAGCATCAGTTATTGCCAATGCTTCTGTTATTTGGGGCATGGCCGCCATGCCTCAGCAAGAACAGTTACCACCATGGCAAACTCCAGCTTAAGTTCCAGAAATCAAGTATGTGGCACTTATCATGCATAAACACAAATGATGACTTGGCAATTGAGGAGAGTATTCCCCCTTCCTGGTGCACTTGGCCTTTTACCTTTTAAGACTCATGTGCAGGATTGATCTGTTATTGGATAATCAGCAGTGGTCTCTACAAAAGAATTCCTTTGCCAGAAAACAATAAATAACTGAAAGACTACATCTCCCAGAGAGAATCATTCTATAGTTCATCCAGATGCTTTTAATTACAGTTGTTGTATCTCACATTTCTGGATTTAAACCTCATTTCTTGGGGCACCTGCGTGGCTCAGTCGGTTGAGTGTCCAACTCCTGATTTCAGTTCAGGTCACGATCTCATGGTTTGGGAGTTGGAGCCCCACATGGGGCTCCATGCTGACAGTGCAGAGCCTGCTTGGGGTTCTCTCTCCTTCTCTCTCTGCCCCTCCCTTGCTTGTGCTGTCTCTAAAAATAGATAAATAAAAACTTAAAAATAAATAAATAAATAAATAAACCTCATTTCTTTTTTAAAAAATGTTTATTTATTTTGAGAGAGAGAGAGAGAGCGCGCGCGCGCATCACACGAGCAGGGGAGGGACAGAGAGAAGAGAGAGAATGTGGAGCTCAAACCTCACAAACCTTGAGATCATGACCTGAACCAAAATCGAGAGTCAGATGCTTAACTGACTGAGCCACCCAGGTGCCCCCAAACCTCATTTCTTGATTCACATCTAACCCCTTCACATCTCGCTACTGGAAATAAGCTTAAGAAATTGTAAATGATATCGGATGTCAGTGGGGAAGAGAGGGAAGAGAAAATGTTTGAAAGTTCAGAGAGTATTCAAAAGCATCCCTCTCCCTTAAAGGATGTTCTTCTCTCTCTCTCAGTAGGTCAAGTTTTCTCCACTTACATGTTAGAGGAATCAGCAATATAGCACTGTCTTTTCCCCTCAGTGCCTTCTTCTGGTTCCCTCCATGTTTGTGGGGTTTTTTTTTTAATGTTTATTATTTATTTTTGAGAGAGACAGGCAGAGAGAGCATGAGCAGGGGGTGGGGTGGGTGGACAGAGAGAGAGGAAGACACAGAATCCGAAGCAGGCTCCAGGCTCTGAGCTGTTGGCACAGAGCCCAATGTGGGGCTCAAACCCACAAATTGTGAGATCATGACCTGAGCCAAAGTCAAACACATAACTGACTGAGCCGCCCAGGCACCCCAGTTCTTTTTTTTTTTTAATTTTAATTTTTTAGACAGAGAGGGCATGTGAGCAGGGAAGAAGGGCAGAAGGAGCGAGAGAGAATCTTAAGCAGGCTGTATGCTCAGCACGGAGCCCAACTCCGGGCTCAATCCTACGACCCTGTTATCATGACCTGAGCCAAAATTAGGAGGTGGTTACTCAACCGACTGAGTCACCCAGGCGCCCCTGGTTCCCTCAGTGTTTTACATAAGCTTTGATCCATATTTCAAGCAGGCATATGGAAGCATACAGAATGCTATTTAGACTGTTTAAAGTTCAAATTTCACATTGTTTTGTGTTTATGAACAGTTTAATGAGGGATAACTAGATATCACTGGCTTTCTACTACCAGAACTTAAAATGTCTTAAAATTTAATTTTTATTGAAATAAGAAGAAAAAGATCTCTAACAGAAAGGAAGCATATTCTTGAGCACCCGTTATATTTTCACATATATGATTTTATTTAATTTTCACTCTAACCCTTGTTAACCTGCTACATGCTATTTAAAGATGACAAACTGAATCAGAGAAATGTCATCTGGATACACTGAAAGTCAAAGTCAGCCAGTAGGGGTGTTGAATTTGAACACTGTTCTATCTGCCCTAGAGCTGCTTTCACCGTGATTTGCTGCCACAATAATGACAGTGTCACTTGATTAAAAAGCAATTGTCATTCTTTTGACAAAATGCATTGATTTCATGCCACACTTTGGGATCTTTATTTTCATATTATTATTCATTTCATATCAATGATGTCACTTAAACACTAATTCCTTTTACCTTCTGGGAGGAAAATATTCAAATAATTTTTTCCTTGAATTCCTATCTGATCTCAGTAGGATCACTTAACACTCCGGAAGAAATAGCCAACCCAATAAACCAGCCCTGGAAACCAAGATGGAAAAGGTTTCCCAAACCACCATGGCTTTGCCTTTGGTGCTCAGATAGGTGGGTATGAAAGAAATCCACATACTGCAGAAAATCAGCATGCTGAATGTGATTGCTTTGGGCTTATTGGACCTGCCTGGTAGGCATAGAGTCAGAAAAGTAATAGTCAAGGTCAAAAGTTCTAGAAAGCCCAAGTACTCCAGAGCACAGCAGAAGGGAGTAGCGGACCTTTTATTACACTGAAGGATGATTTTGCCAAACCGATTGTGTGCCAATGTTAGCAAAAGAGGGAGAAGGTCCCAGCCAGACTGGCAGATATATACATGAAGGAGCCATTATAAACTATCACCTTGGCGAATTGGGTCACCATCAGCCTTTGTAGAGTTTCCTGGTTTTATGGCATTGAAGGCCACAACCATAAGGAAGGTCTTTGCTAAAATAGTAGAAATGACTACAGAAAATATAACTCCAAAGAATGTTTACCTCAAGATGAAGGTGACCAGGCAAAAGGAGACCAGGTAAAAGTCAAAGAACAGAAGAAGCAAAGCATTAAGGAAGCAAGGAGGATATAACTGAGATTTCAATTATTTGCTCTGACGACAGATGTGTCTCCCTATTTGATAAATAGTCCTAAAATCAGAGTAGTGAGGACAGAAAACCAATGCCCAGAAGGCCATAACAGATCCTAGAGGGTCTTCATGGGACGAAAAAGTCCTAATTTGCGGAAGGAACTGATTTCTCTGTTTACTTGGATATGGGTCTTCAGGACCCTTGATGTTCATACATATCTGGAAGGGATACAGCTTGATTGATTATAGCCTATCAGTCATTCCCCAAATATGTGCATAAAGCAAATATATCTCGAACAGAACTATATTTGAATTCTGAGGTAAATATACCTAATTACATTCCTTAGATCATAACACTGAAAAATAAAGACCGTCTTTAATGGGAGAGAAACCATCTATTATACATTTGAATCCAAAATATCGAGCCAGAAAGAACGAGTTGAATTGAACAATGAGAGAGCAAGAATTTAGAAAGTGAAATGATGTTGGGGGCAAAACAGACTATATAAAAAATGGATTTGGGTAAAGTAGGAAAGGAAGAGGGAATACATTCTACAGATATCCTGCACCCAGGAAATATGTAGTCCTGATGTTTATTGAGAATCTTTATGGTAAGTGCTTTCTTTAAACTTATAATTTGTTTGTGGCAGCAGTTTTCAAGGGTGCTTTTTTATCATTAGTGCTTACAGTAAACAATAACAATGAAAGGAAGAAACTTTAGAGGTAAATGTTTTGAAGAAACTTCAAAACAAGCACAAGGAAGTGTGATGTTTCATCCATTAAGGTGTGACCTCACTCACGCAGGGGAATTTTATTATTTAAATTTTTTTTAATGTTTATTTATTTTTGAGACAGAGTGAGACAGAGTGAGAGTGGGGGAGGAGCAGAGAGAGAGAGGGAGACACAGAATCTGAAGCAGGCTCCAGGCTCCGAGCTGTCAGCACAGATCCAGATGTGGGGCTTGAACTCACAAAACATGACATGGTGACCTGAGCTGAAGTCAGATGCTTAACCGACTGAGCCACCCAAGTGCCCCCAAAATTGAATTTTAAAAATCTCTACATGATCTGTATATTGAAACTCCTTTCAGTGTGATGAGACTCAAATCTACGTGTATTATTAAGAATAAAATGCTACAATAATAGTTTTGAAAAAGCTATTAAATTTGTATCTAAAGTCAAATATCAAGAATTTCATTTAAAATTATTTAACTAATAAAAATTATTTAAATAGTATTAAATAGCTATTAAAAACTTCTTTATTTGGGGGTGTCTGGGCAGCCCAGTTGGTTGAGCATCTGGCTCTTGGCTTCGGCTCAGGTCATGATCTGACAGTTTTGTGGGTTTGAACCCCATGTCGGGCTCCCTGCTGGTGGCTCAGAGCCTGCTTGGGATTCCCTCCCTCCCTCCCTCTCTCTCTCTCCCTCTCTCTGCCCCTCCCCCACTCACACTTTCTCTGCCTCTCTCAGAATAAATAAATAAACTCTGATACAATGTTTTTAAAAAGTTGGTTTTTTAAAAAATTTGTATGGGTCCAAATTTTGACTTTATTTCTCACATCCTAATGAAATGGAGCGTGTTCTTTAACCTCTCCATCAATGTACTCACCATTAAAACGTGATTAATAATAGGACCTCATTACTGATCTCTGTAATCGCTGGATGAGATTTGTGTAAACAGCCTAACACAGGAAATGACATAGAGTAAATAATGAACGACTAGGACAAGTAGATGGTCGCTGGGGAGGATTTGTTATACTACTGTTTCTCTTTCCTACTTGAATTACTATGATAATATCTGTCCCATCCACACTGCTGATGCTCTGTTAAATATTTGGGGAGACATTATGTAAGGGCACAAACTTGCCAACCAGTAGAGAAATAATTCCTGAAGACTTAATGCACAGCATAGAGATTATAGTCAACAACATGGATTATAGTCAACAACTTCGAAGTTGCTAAGAGACTAGGTCTTACTCATACTCATTGCAAAAAAAGAAATAATTATGTGATGTGTTATATGCTATATGTAAATTGTGTCTCCGTAAAAATTTATGAATTGTTTAATTCATTTGGGAAATTACAAATGTGCAGAGCAGGTGCATTTGCCTCTGCTCTGCTTTGTAAATTCGGAGAATAGACTGTCAGAATTCAATGACTGCCCTTTAAATCCAGGGTTTGTGGTCTTTTGATGGCAGACCGTGTAAAGGCAACTTTATTTTCTCCACTGCCTTTGGGAAAAAAATCACTCACTAGTAAGGAGGCAAGTATGAAATTGGGAAAAAAGGCACTAACCACTGAAATGAGAGATCTGGGTTTTAGACCTTGTTTTGCCACTCAATATCTATAGATCCCCAGCAAACAATATATCTGATTTGGGACACATATCTTATTTGTGAATAAATGTATCAAATTAGATCACTGCATTGAACTCTAACATTCTCCTCCTCCCCATTCTCTGTGCATTTGTCTTTCTCTTTACAAATAATCACAGAGCTCACAGAACAAATCTTCTCGAACATGAAAGACCACTGCTGATTATAAACTGAAGGAAAAGATGATCATTGAATTCATGATAGGAACAAGGGCAACGTTATCAACGTATCAAAGGTAAATCAATGGGGACGTTCTATTGCCAGGGGAAAGAGATTTAATGATTTTTCAGCTGCCAAAATACAGTGGGAGCTGACCAAAGCCCAAAGCAGAATCTTTGGAACCAAAGGCAGTAGCATTAAGTTGGGACGTGCCTGGATAAAAAGCAGATGAGTAACTTGTTCTTGTCCAACAAATAGATTTTGTTAGGACTTCAGTGAAAGATGCTTGCTTCCCTCTTGTGCTTTATACACTATTTCTATGACTTAGCTCATTTCTGAGTCCTCAGTAGACCTGGACCAGCCTTTTCCCAATCTGCTCCTAGCAGATCTGAATGAACTTGAGGGGGAAAGGTTAAAGCCAATCTTAACTGAGGGCCTAGGACATGCACGCCAAGCAATTTACTAAGGAATGTGTATTCTATTCTAGTCATCATCACAGCCCCTACTTCAGATAGTTATCCTCGTCATCTCTGTTTTAAAGTTCTTTATTTTCAAATTATAAAGTAAATAGGAAAATTGATGATGAATACAAATATTTAAAAAAAAAGAGTGCGGGGGTACCTGGGTGGCTCAGGGGTTAAGCATCTGACCCGTGATTTTGACTCAGGTCATGATCTCATGGTTCATGAGAGTGAGTGCTGAATGGGACTTGCACTATAGGCGAGGAACCTGCTTGGGATTCTCTCACTCCTTTTCTCTCTGCCCCTCCCCCTCTGTACAAACAGGGGAGGGGCAAGGAGAGGGAGACACAGAATCTGAGACAGACTCCAGGCTCTGACCTGTCAGCACAGAGCCTGATGAGGGCTCGAACCCACGAACCGTGAGATCATGACCTGAGTCGAAGTCAGACGCTACCCGACTGAGCCACCCAGGTGCCCCAATAAATAAACATTGCTTTTTCTTTTTTTTAAAAAAAAGAAAGAGTGCAGGGTGGGAGGGAGGGGAAGGTGGGTGATGGGTATTGAGGAGGGCACCTTTTGGGATGAGCACTGGGTGTTGTATGGAAACCATTTTGACAATAAATTTCATATATTGAAAAAACAAAAACAAAAACAAAAAAAACTTGTATCAGTCAAAGAGGGAGGTATAGAGCATCCTAGGCAGAAAGAAGCCATATGCAAAGGCTCTATGGTAGGAGGAAGCTGGGCATATTTGGAGAATCAAATGAGGTCTGGTGAAGAGGCAGGTGAGAGAAAAAGAGAGAGATTAGACTCAGAGGAATTAGACGTGGACAAAGAGTGAGACCAGACATACAAACAGCTACCAATAAGCAGAGTTGTGCAGACTGAACAAAATTTGTGAATCAGCACATTTGGCCATTGCTAATTACTAAAAGCTTTTTAATGGGTTACTGCATTTTGCAAAGTGAAAGATCATCTTACTACTATTTTATGCACATCTATGGCAAAGGACTACATTCATATCAGTGTCACTATTTAAATTTAATCACTAAGTCTTTGAGCTAGGACTAATATATACTTCCTGGAGAATTTTCTACACTTAACCTTGCTGTGAACAGATGAGGTATTGAGGTAGGTAGAATGCCTTCCCTAAATATGTCCATCTTCAAAACCTGTGAGTATGGTCCTTGATAGGGCAAAAGAGAATTTGCAGATGTGATTAAGTTATTTTGACATGAGATCATCCTGGGTTATGGAGGTGGGTCCAATGTAATCACAAAGGTCTTTATAAGAGGGAGGCATGAAAAAATCAGAGAAGGAGACGTGACCATGGAAATAGAGGTTGGAGTGACGCTGTCACGAACCAAAGAATATGGACAGACTTTGGAAGATAAAGAAAAGGCAAGGATCATAGAGGTAGGCTGCCCAGTGCAGTAGCCCCTAGGCAACATGTGGCTTTGCGCACTTGAAATGTGACTCATCCAGACTGGGATACACTAAATGTGTGAAATATGTAGTAGATTTAGAAAATGTAAGATAAAACCAGAATATAAAATACCTCAATATTTTTATACTAATTATGTATTGTCGAAAGGGTAATATTTTGTGTAGATTGATAGATAAATAAAATATGTTGTTAAGATGGAAAAAAAAAGAGTGCAATGTCTAGATAGCTTTAATAAAATTATTCACAAAAATTTAAGTAATATGGTTAACATACATTTATAAAATTTGAAATAATAAATGTAACAGAAATCAATTATGTCATAATTTTAAGCTTTGTAGAATATCTCTGTTGGATGTAATATCTTGAAAAATGAAATAAATAAAAAATAAAAATAAAAATGAAATAAATCACTTGTTCTGTTACTTAACTTCCATTTAGGTTACAAATCTTTTAAGATAAATTCTGCTTGGGCATTTTCCGCATCTTACATGGCAGAATTAACAGCAGAATATTGATCTTGCCAGGGTGCCTGGGTGGCTCCGTCGGTTGGGCGTCCGACTTCGGCTCAGGTCATGATCTCAGGGTCCGCGAGTTTGAGCCCCGCGTCGGGCACTGTGCTGTCAGTTCCGAGCCTCCGATTCTGTGTCTCCCTCTCTTTCTGCCCCTCCCCCACTCACGCTCTGTCCCTCTCTCTATCAAAGAATGAATAAACGTTAAAAAAAACTTTTTTAAAAAGAATATTGATTTTGCCACCTCAAAATGTCCTAAGGGAGCAAAATTCCAAAATCTTATTTAACAAAATTCATGGAAAATCATATTTGATACAGAAAGAAATTTTTATTGTTGTTAAAGAGCATGGGTACAAAGGGATTAGAGAAAAGGAAAGTGTTCAAAAATATCTCGTTCTCTATTCTCCCACAGTGAAAGGGAAGTTTGTATCCTATGAAAAAATAGCAGCATAGTGACCACAGCAGTAATGTGCCAACTGCTCTGTTAAGTAATCAGTGCTCCTATACTGTAATGTCCCTGTGTTACATTTACCTAATACGGTTTTAATATTAAATTGCTATGAGGAGTCCCTGGCTGGCTCAGCCTGTGAAGCATGCAACTCTTGATCTCAGGGTTGTGAGTTTGAGCCCTGCATCCGGGGTAGGTGTTACTTTAAAAAATGAAATCTTTTCCAAAACATTGCCATGAAAATTCCCCTCAGACACAATTTTTATTATTATGTTTATATCCCAGAAGGTTATTCTGTGATGAAAGCTCAAGCCAAATATTGATTTTGTTTTAAACGTTTGCCATGTATCATTGAGCCAAAAATGTGTACCTGCAAATATGTATAAAGGGAGTCAGTACCTCATGCGTTAGAGAAAGGAAAAACTAGAAGTTATTTGTGCCTGGTTTATAAATTATGGAAAAGTTTAAACAGTAGAGTCAGGAAGATAGATACCCAAATACAATGATGAATATAACAGTAATTTTTAAAACATGAAAGTTTTTTAAAACATGAAAGCAGGTATGATCTTATTTGACGAAAAATGAATAAACAATCTATTATATAAACTCCACCTCTATAAGCTTGGAAAATGTCTCAAAGTATATATAAGAAATCATCAAGGAGCGCCTGGGTGGCTCAGTGGTTAAGTGTCCAACTTCTGCTCATGGTCTCAAGGTTTGTGGGTTTGAGCCCCGCGTCGGGCTCTGTGCTGACAGCTCAGAGCGTGGAGCCTGTTTCAGATTCTGTGTCTCCCTCTCTCTGCCCCTCTCCCCAGCTCGCGCTCAATAAATAAAATTAAAAAAAAAAAAAAAAGGAACAAATCATCAAGCATGGTCGACTTTAGAAGGACAGATGGGAGGTCTTTTACTTGCCATATTCTTCTCATACTGTTAACCATAAAAATATTACTTTTATAGTTTGGAAAAAGTGATAAAACAAAGGATCAAAACATATACATATTTTGGCTGGTAAGATGCTAATCATTAACTATTAATATTCATTAATTGCATGTTCATAAAATTATTAACATATAATTGTCTATGGACATTAGTTATTGCTGATTGATCATGATTAATAAATAATTGACTGTAGTCATTATGATTCATCATTTAATAATTCATTTAACTCAGCCATTGTATAATTTCTTTTTGTAGGTCAAAAGCCATTTGCTGATAAGACATATGTTAAACATGTATATATTTTATAATATGGACATGTATAATTTTTAAACATTCTTTAATAAATCTATATAACTGTAAAATGGAAGATGCAGAGGAAGTTGAGCAATACATTGAAACAACAAAAAGTCCCTTTGAGAACAAGGATATTTTCTAACATGTGAAAAGCGTGTGAGTCATTGTGGGAATTACCAAGTCATATATATGTTACTAACGCCTCCTGACACCTGTGAATTTTAATCAATAGAGGCCAGCTGGATCTTGTTCCAAAGTATTTTTAAGGAATAGAGTGGAAAATTACTATAGGTAACTAACCTTCCAGAGAAAGCAGCATTGTATTTTAACGTCTAATTGACATTGCTTCTTCTGACATTCAAATTCATTTCTCTTATATAGGTCACATTATAAAACAAAAACTCCCAAAGAATTAGGAAGAGTAGAATGAGATTACCCACTGAGTCTCGAAGGTGGCAGAAGCTGTGTTGTAACGGAAGGAACAAGGAACGGAGCTGAATTGCAAAGTAGTCATATCATGTAAGGCGTGGGGGGGTTCAACTGGGGCAGAGGTAGGAGATTGCTTTAACAAAAGGGCTATAAACCCACAATGCGACATACTCAGCCCAACATGAAGCCAGAATGTTCCAGCGTTGCAAGCAAATGAGGAAGAAACCCACCTGAACTATGAAAAGAAACTCACACGGAGTTATAAATGCCTCTACTATGTGCCCAGCTGTGTGCCGCGTGCAAAGATTTGGTTTTGTCCTCTTTCCCGCCGACAAATGTGTGACAGTAAGGCTCAGAAGTAAAACTGGGAGTGCAGAGGCGGGCCCGTGAATGTCAGAGACAAACTGAGGCATGAGTGGGGAGGCCTGGAAGAAAGTAGCGATTTTTTTTTTTTTTTTTTTTTTTTTTAAATAGGCATCACATCCAGCACGGAGCCCAGTGCGGGGCTTGAGCTCACCTCCCTGAGATCAAGCCCTGAGCTGAGATCAAGAGTCGGATGCTTAACCGACTGAGCCCCCTGGGCGCCCCAAACAGAGAGATTTTATCCACCCAAAGAAAACAGTGTTTTGAAGCCCCTGATGTTTCCCCTCGGTCAGCCCATTTCTGTTGGTACTTACCACTATCATCATTTCCCCACTTTGTTGTTTCCTTAAGTGAGGAGACTCGTTGCCCGGTAAACTCCCTTGTCCTCCTTATGCAAGAAAGGAAACCCTGACTGAAACACAAAGCCGCAGAACAAATTAATATTATTATGCCTTCGGGCTGAACTTCCTTAAAAAAAAAAAAAAACCAGAAATGGATTCATTTTCCTTAGATCTTAGCAACAAAATAGTACTGGACTCAGAAACTGATGAGAGAAGGAGAGAGAGAGAGAGAGAATGAATTCATCCCAACCATCTACATCACAAGGCACAGGTAAAATTTGCAACTCTCCCTTTCTTTCATAGATCTTTTTTTGGGGGGAAGCGGTGATAAATATGCTGAGGGGATAGGACACTAGAAATGTCTCCACTAAAGTAAAAGAAGGGAGACAGAGACAGAATGCAAGGGGGAAAACAGGCAGTGGTTAGGAGACGCTATGTTGTACTGAGGGTTGCTGGGCTGGGTTTTGGGGAGAACTGAATCAGACTGCTGTTCCCACCCTTTCACTGTGTTGCATTGGGCAAGCCACCTCCCTTCTCTGGAACTCACTTTCCCTGTTTGTAAAATGTTTATCGGGTGGGAGGGGGAGAGGAACTATAAGAACATTGCTCGAGTTTTATATGAATTGGTTTACAAAGGGCTTGGGAAATGAGACGCCAGAAAGAGGAGGGCAGGAGAGAGATTAAAAAAAAAAAAACAGAGAGGGTGAGAGAGAGAAAGGGAAAGACAAAGATAGGAAAAGAAGACGGAAAGCCTCAGAGACTTAAGAAGGAAAAATAGCACATCTGTCTCAGTTCACGAGTCTTAAGATCAGCAATGGCTTACTCTAGTGGTTCTAAAAGCTGGTTCCCAGACCAGGAACTTGCTGGCTCCATAGCAGCTCTAATGAATTGTTAACTCTAGAAGTGAGGCCCCATCATCGGTGTTTAAACAAACTCTCCAAATGATTCTGAGGCATGCTGAAGTCTAAGAATTACTCCATATAGACAGCTCAAGTGGGAGGAGATAAGTAAGGTTGAATAAGAATCTCTTTTGTACCTTGCCTTGGGAAGATTGACCATGTTTGCATATTGCTTTCTACAGAGAAAGGACACTTCTCTTCCCAAAGGCTCTTATGGACTGTTGCTGGGGTCTCCATTCTACTGCTCAGTGTCTGTTTTATCACCAGATGTGTTGGTGAGTTCTAAAGGTCAAGTTTAATCTCCCTGATGAATATTAAGAGTAAAATCTTTCTTCTTGCCTGTGGGTTCTCTTCTCCCCCAAAGGGTATTTCTGTTCCACTTTCTTCCCTGTTTATCTCCAGGTTATTCCTCAACTAGAACCCCAACTAGTACAGAACGGTTACCAAATTGCAGCGACCTCTGACATATTTTTCATGATAGACATTTTTCATCTCCTTGGTGGCCTTGAGTCCTCGCCTTTGTACTTCTGTCATGAGTGTAAACTTCTCCACGGGAACCTAGCCAGAGACATGACAAACTGTGTTTTGGAACAAGGGTAGGCAGGGTGGGCATAAGAGAAAGTGAAAGCATATTTGTTTTCTCTGGGCCTTTGGACCTGAAGTAAAGTACATTCATCTTCATAAATCAGCAAAAACCATGAAATGTGAATCCTTTTTTCTTTGGGTAAGTAAATCTCGGTACCTCTCCGTGTAGAAGGACAAATAGAGAATAAAAAAAAGATATCATGATGATTGCTGGTACTTTTGTTACAAATACACACATGATAAACTTAATTTTTTATCAAGAATAACGAACATACACTCTGCCCCTTTCCTTACAGTGACGTATCATAGCTTTCAACTCTGTGATGAGAAAAAGTTCCAGCCATATGAGGATTTAATGGACTTCTCCTGCTACAAAGATGGATCGGGTATAATAGTCCTCAAATTTGAACATCAACATTTACATATTGACACTTTTTGGCTTCTAGATTGATTTTGGGACAAGTAGTTGGGTGATGTCCTGTTTCTCAAAAACAAAATATAAAATCTTGCCTGTACTACCAGAGAATGATGAGGAATTGATAAGACAGGTCTAGGACTTTGAAAACGTGATTAGCATTGGACAGGAAATCCTGGGGACATTATAGCAAACTTTTAGAAGAAATTTGAGGTATGTCTGAACAGAAAATCTAGAAGTGGAAGGTATTATCTCCAGGAGTGCACTTTCTTTTCATTCCTCACTTGCTTCCCAATGAGAATGAAGAAGAAAAAATAGAGAGAGAATAGGGAATTTGGAGATATCTCAGAAATATACTCTCTACACTCTTATATATATAGTTTTGTTCTAAGTCTTAGCAAAATGCTACATGACGCTCCTCTGGAACTTAATTTCCTCACCATTAAATTGAGAAACACTGGACTATTTCTTTTTAATAAACTTCAGAGACTTACATTCTACAATTCTAAGAAGTTTAGCCCGTCTCCACAACCAGTTTGGAGACTTTGTTGAGGGCATATTGCTTGGGCAACATGAGAGATGGTTGCTTAGATAAAATGCATAACCTTCTCTCACCTTGGCATTCTAAGAATAGTTAATAAGGCTCTATATCAATAGCATAACAGAGATAGATTGTATGTATGACTGCATCTACTGGCAAGTTTAGAAAATAAGGATTATATCTCAGGGTGCCTGGGTGGCTCAGTCAGTTAAGCATCTGACTTAGGCTCAGGTCATGATCTTATGGTTCATGGATTCGAGCCCTACATCAGGCTCTGTGCTGACAGCACAGAGCCTAGAGCCTGCTTCGGATCCTGTGTCTCCCTCTCTTCCTGTCCCTTCCCCACTCGTGTTCTGTCTCTTAAAAATAAATAAACGTTTAAAAAATTTTTTTTTAATTTAGAAAATAAAGGTTATGTCTCAAAAGACAAGACAATTGCTATTTGTGTTGACTGACATAGGAATTCTCTAAAGTCTTAGATAGTAGGTTGGGGAGTGGGCAAGGACAAGGGGCTCCAAGGTACCAGTCAGAAGACTGGTAATGATGAACTTCAAGGGGCCAGATGAAGCTTTCTGTTTCCTTACTTAGTTGATACACGACACTCATGGAAACTTCTCTCCTCCTAGGTTCAGTCAAGAATTGTTGTCCGTCGAGCTGGATCCATTTTCAATCTAGCTGCTACTTATTTTCTACTAACACCATGTCCTGGGCATCAAGCGTAAAAAACTGCTCAAACATGGGAGCACATCTGGTTGTTATCAACACACAGGAGGAGCAGGTAGTTGGAGCACAGTCACCTCCAGTGTCAATGTAACATTCTTTCCAGGATCTATCCCTCTTTCCATACGTGTATGCACTCTTTGGTCCAAAATTACTATTTGTTAAGTGAATGTATTAAAATGCATGCTGTTCCTACTATTTCTATAAGTCGATACCTACTCTAATTTATTGTCATCACTAGAAGAGCCTGAGGGGGGAAAAGGGGGAATTTCCATGTTCAATGCCTTTCTTACTAAGACAGGGAAAAAAAGAGGGGGGGATGCTGACAGTTCATTTTAGAGTGACTATTGTGTTGATGAACACATCAGATGATTATGTCAGATATGCCCAGGATATGTCCGTTATCTTTAAGCTGTGATTAATAATCTTTCATGCTGGATATATAAGTAGCTTTTGCTACAAATAACAGTAGATCAGGTTTGAATGAGATATTAAGAAACTCCTTCTCTGTTAAAGATTCTCTTTTTGTTGGTTTAATTCTATGTTCCGTATATTTTTACCACAATAAAAAAAATATCAGGAGATACTCCTCCATGATCTTCCGATTTCAGAGCCATTTATCTGCCACCTATAATCCACTTTACCTCTTTTAATAACAATTACCTTCAACATTTGTCCAAAATTGAAATGACTG
This sequence comes from Panthera uncia, assembly GCF_023721935.1. Taxonomy (NCBI): domain Eukaryota; kingdom Metazoa; phylum Chordata; class Mammalia; order Carnivora; family Felidae; genus Panthera; species Panthera uncia. The sequence goes on from NC_064809.1 coordinate 41,196,858, forward strand.
ATCTACTTTGTGTTTTTATCGTGTTGCTCTTCTAGGAATTTCTTTTCTACGCGAAACCGAAAAGGAGAGAGTTTTATATTGGACTGACAGACCAGGTGATTGAGGGTCAGTGGCAATGGGTAGATGGCACACCTTTCACAGAAGCTCTGAGGTAATTTCCTTCTTACAGGACAATTTTAACACTATCTCAAGTCCCAAAGTTAGACCATTGTTGAGGGGAGTTCTCAGAACCTCCTTCCATTCCATGAGATATTTTCAGGTCAATCCTTGGTGATTTTATGTGCAAGAAGATAGTCGAAGGAAGCACGAGGATCTCGTGCTCTGGCTTCCTGAGACCATCGGAAGGATAAAGGGGAAATAACAGATGAACATGAGGAGGGAATCAGAATCGAAGACTAATTCATCGGAAGTGCAGCAGAGACAAAGAGTGAAATTCAGAGTCTTGTGCCCAAACTAGTAAATGATTTGAGGGTAGTGATTTGAGAAAGGAGATTTATGGAGTGAAAGTGGGGACTCCCTTGATAAGGTCTCTTTTCCCTTTGATGGTGACCTTACACCCTTAGAGCACAGCACATTGGAGTTTTCATGGGTTTGATCTCATTAATTATTTCATTTTACCTAAATTGCACCCTTCTGAGATACATCGATATTATTAATCTTCATTTAGCATTTGAGGAAACCAAAGGCTCAGTTCTAAGAGTACAGCTGCCATGCACTGAGACTCTAGAAAGTTGCTTCTCTACAGCACCGTAACACCACTAAAGTATGCACCTACGTTAATTCAAACTCGGTGCAGAATAAAGGGAACTAAACGTAAGATGAGACAGAAGCGTGAAGGAAACAAATTCATGAGCATCAGTGCTTCCCGTAACTTCTCATTATGGGTCTACAGCTGAGGAAGCTTGACAGACCAGAAAGTCAGGAATATCCAGCTGGGCTTCGCCACTCGCAAACTCTAAGACTTAAGACAAGTGGTTTGGTTTTTCCGGGATTCCTTTTCTTCAATAAAATGGAGGTTATAATGCCTAACTATAATGCCTAATGGAGGTTATAATGCGCAACAAAATTGTTGCGAGGGAGCACAACACAAATGCAACTGGTCTAGCACATGAGGTCACTTGGCCTCCTGTAGCTGGGATTTAAAATCTTCTGCACTTGCTCTCTTCCAGCTTCTGGGACGAAGGGGAGCCCAATAATATAGTTACAGTGGAGGACTGTGCTACCATACGAGACTCTTCAAATCCGAGGAAAAATTGGAATGACGTGCCCTGTTTCTTCAATGTGTTTCGGATTTGTGAAATGCCTGAAATAAGTGCTTTGAATAACAAAAAAATCTTCTGAGAACAGAAAGCACAACTGAAATGCATAAATACAGAGGCACAAGAGCATGAACACAACACCAACAGGAGAAAACTGTGCACTGCACTTTATAAGGACTACCTAGGGACTTCATAAGGACTTGTCGCTTTTGATATAAACTAAGTAGTTTTGGGGCGCCTGGGTGGCTCAGTCGGTTAAGCGTCTGACTTCGGCTCAGGTCATGATCTCGAAGTTCGTGAGTTCGAGCCCCACATCAGGTTCTGTGCTGACAGCTCAGAGCCTGGAGCCTGCTTCGAATTCTGTGTCTCCTTCTCTCTCTGTCCCTCCCCTGCTCGCACTCTGTCTCTGTCTCTCAAAAATAAATAAACATGAAAGAAAAATTTTTTAAAAAAGATTTTAAATAAAATAAGTAGTTTTGAATGATATAATTTATGATCCTGATTGACATGCATTTTTCTCTATATTAGTCTCAGGACTTCTCCCAATTTACCAAGCAATTCTCTAACAAATGCTGGGAAAAGTAAAGAATACTCCTGCTTTGTTTGTGAATATTTATATGAACATATAGAGACATACAGCAAGTACAGAGCCCAGCAAAGAAGAGGATTTTATTTTTCTTTTCTTTTATTTTACATTTTGTGTTTATTTTGTATGTCAAAGTTCAATTATATCAGAGGCTTAATTGTAATTCCAAATAACAAAGCCATATATCCATAAGTCAGATAAGGGGGACTAAGAATCCCACTAACTAATCCATTACATTAGCTAGTTATCATTAACCCAAGAGCTGGCCCAACGCTGACAAAACTTAGAGCCAAGTAGTTGTCACAGAGATCAACTCAATGAACCAATTTATTTTTAAGATATAGACAAACTGTTGACTTTAAAACCTACCTCGTTGGATTCACCTCTGTAGAAGCTATCCAGTGCTATATTATTAAGTGGATATATATGAACTTTCCAAGAAATATACTAACGACTTTTATAAAATAGATCATAAATTTGCAATGAAGCAGAAACGCCTTTATATTTTCCTATAGGATAGCAAAACATTTCAGAATGCCAAAGGATTTATAATTTCATTAACATCCTGAGAAAAATAGCTCTACTAGGAATAAAACTCAATATAGATATAGAAGATTTCTTTTTTTTTATTTAAATCCAAGTTAGTTACCATACAGTGTAATAATGATTTCAAGAATAGAATTTAATGATTCATCACTTACATATAATATCCAGTGCTCATCCCAACAAGTGTCCTCCTTAATGCCCATCACCCACTTAGCCCATCCACCCCCAATACCCCGCCAGCAACCCCCAGTTTGTTCTCTGTATTTAAGAGTCTCTTACGGTTTGACTCCTCTGTTTTTCTGTCATTTTTGCTTCCCTTCGCCTATGGTCATCTGCTTTGTTTCTTAAATGTCACACATGAGTGAAATCATATATTTGTCTTTGACTGACTTATTCCCCTTAGCATAATACACTCTAGTTCCATCCACGCTGTTGCAAATGGCTCCACTGGATAACTGAATCTCACTTGGATTTGTGGCTATTGCTCAGCTAGGGCCAGGGTCCAATAGCTAAATTGTTCTAAGAGAACATTCAGCTTGACAGCTTCCTATCTCAAGCCTATCCACTACATGCATAATATTTTAATCAATGCTGATAAGGTTATTCAAGAATATTTAAATATCATGGTACCTTGAATAACCACACTTCTTGCACATGGCACCACACAGAGACCCTCAAAATTCATACACTGAAATTAATGTGTAATCATTAGATGGGAAAATTCAACTGGGTAAGCGAATATAATATGTAGTAAAACCTTGGATTGCGAGTAACTTGTTCTGCAAGTGTTCCGCAAGACGAGCAAACATTTCTAATAAATATTAACTTGATCAAAGAGCAATGTCTTGCAACACAAGTAGTATGTGACACCGAATGTCATATGATCACAACTGAGCCAATGGTTCTCTTTCTCTCTCTCTCTCTCTCTCTCTCTCTGTGGGATTGTGGGTGATCATCTCCCATGTTCAGATGCTCAGTCTCAGACTGTGGTGTTTGGCAGAAATCAGTGTGATTTTTCAGAACGTTGGAAGGGGCCCACAGCTGGCACTAGTGTATTTTTTGTCACTTCAAAGTACCTATGGACAGTCCTCTGCTTTTCTATACAAGAGTAAGCTTAGGAATGCTTTGCTTCATTCTAGGTCAGGCTGTCTGCCAATATAGACCCTTTCCTCTGCTACCTTATTGCCAATTACATTAAATACAGCATGTGACAAGAGTTTATCAATACTGTACCGAAGTCAACATCCGTGCTAGTGTATACAATGGCCCCGATGCAGAAGATTTCATTGAGCCAATAGATAGCAGTGATTCCATTAATGATAGTGAAAGTCACCCTACACAATAACCTTCCTTCTCTTGTCTCTCTCACACCAGCCACGAAGATTTTCAAAGGTAAGCGCAGGTTAATTTGTTTATTTTTCTTTATATTTTATATTTTCTTTGTTACTTTGTATTATATTACAGTATTGTAATCATTTTTATATGAATATTTTGGGGTTGTGGGATGAATCATCTGAGTTTCCATGATTTCTTATGGGGAAATTCACTTTGATATACAAGTGCTTTGGATTACAAGCATGTTTCTGGAATGAATTACGCTCACAAACCAAGGTTTATCTATATTAGTTTTCCTTAAAGTGTTCATTCCTCTTAGATATATGTGACAATATGTAGTTTTGTTGATTTTTATTATATAAGGAAATATTTTGTCACTCAAAAGTTATCTCAGATTACGATATACCAATATAATGAAACACTAGTTACTTATATGGGGCAAGGTATAAATCATTTTCCAAACTATATTTTTAAGTAAAAAATGCAAGATATTTTCCCCCCAAAACCAAATAATCAATTTAAAAATGGCGCCCATTGGCGCCTGGGTGGCTCAGTCAGATAAGTGTCTGACTTTGGCTCAGGTCATGATCTCATGGTTTGTGGGATTGAGCCTTGCATCAGGCTCTGTGCTGACAGCTCGGAGCCTGAAGCCTGCTTCAGATTCTGTGTCTCCCTCTATCTCTGCCCCTACTCTATTCATGTTGCTCTCTCTCTCTCTCTCTCTCTCTCAAAATAAATAAACATTGAAAATAAAATAAAATAAAAATGGGCAGAAGACGTGAACAAACATTTCTCCAAAGGCATCCAGATGGCTAACAGACACATGAAAAGATGCTCAACATCACTGAGCATCAGGAAAATGCAAATCAAAACCACAATGAGATACCACCTCATACCTGTCAGAATGGCTAAAATAAAAAAACACAAGAAACAAGTGTTGGGGAGGATGTGGAGAAAAAGGAACCCTCCTGTATTCATTAGGGGAAATGGAAACTGGTACAGCCGCTGTGGAAGAAATATGGAGGTTCCTCAAAAAGTTAAAAATAGAACTACCCTATGATCCAGTAATTGCACTGAGGTATTTACTCCAAGGGTGGAAAAATACTAATTCAAAGGAATAAATGCACCCAATGTATATAGCAGCATTATCTACAATAGCCAAATTACGGAAGCTTAAAGAAGCTGTGTATACACAACAGAATATTATTCCATCATAAAAAAAAAAACAATGAAATCTTGCCATTTGCAGCATGGATGGAGCTACAGAGTATATTGCCAAGTGAAATAAGACAGAGAAAGACGAATACCACATGATCTCACTCATGATCATGTGTGACATGACACATGTTTGTCATGATCATGACAAACCAAGAAACAGACTCTAACTATAGAGAACAAACTGATGGTTACCAGAGGGGTGGTGGGTGGGGAAAAGGAGGAAATAGGTGATGGGGATCAAAGAATACACTTGTCATGATGAAAACAGACAAAAACACCTTAGATTTGTGGGGAAAAAATTGTAAGATGTTTAAGGCAATGTAGATAATGTTGCTATTAGTATAAAAACAGTAGGTTATATGTGTATATATGTTTATATAACACATATAAACATACATGGAAATACATATAAGAAACATAATCATATCTACTCTGAAGAGGCATTTAAGGGACTGAAGTTCAGGGTGGAAGATTTAACTGATACTTTTATTTACATTTTTACTGTTTGAGATGTGTGTGTGTGTGTGTGTGTGTGTGTGTGGCAAACACACACACACACATATACAGCAAACACAAAACCAATATTTAAATTTTTTAAGTGTTTCAAATTTCTAAGACTACCACAATGCCCTAAAAAATTTGCATTTATTTTTACAAAATTACTATCAGGTGTCTTAAAGAAATTATGAGGAATACGAGTGCCATGGAGAGTTAGGAGTAGATTGAAAGGGCCCGAGGGTGGAAATAGGGAGACCAGTCAGAAGGCCATTGCAATAATCCGGGTAAGAACGATGGTCTGTGGTGGTCACCACGGAGGTAACGAAAAATGATCAGACTGCAAGAAAAGAGATTAAGGATATAGATGCCGACACAGATGTATAAAATCACATAGAGATCACATTTTATTGGCAACTGAATCTCTACCTATATACGGTAGAGAAAGTGGATGATGTTAACTACACAAAGCCTTTTAGCATATACATAAAATTATTTCCACAAGTTTTGTAGATTTTGTGCTATGTAACTAGTGAATGGCGAACAATTAAAATCATTAGCACTCCTTCTGTTAAAAGTATCAGCTTTAAATGCAGACACACACATACACACACACACACAATCAATCAATCAAACACTAATCTTCCTAACGCAGAAAATCACTAAGTAATTTACAAAATAAATGTTGTTTTCAAAAATAGCTTTAAGGCAGTCAGGTTAAAAAGCCGTTGCTTGGCCTGGATGTCCGAGTCAGTTGAGTGGTTGAGCATCTGACTCTTGACTTTGGCTCAGGTCATGATCTCGCGTTTGTGAGATGGAGCCCCATATGGGGCTCCGTGCCGAGAGAACAGACCCCACTTGGGATTCTCTCTCTCTCTCTCCCTCCCTCTCTGCCCCTCCCCTGCTCATGCTCACTCTTTCTCTCTCTCTCTCTCTCTCAAAATAAAATCAACTTCAAAAAAAAGCCACTGCTTGGAATTGTTTAGCTTCAATTCAGGAAACATCAGCAAACTGAGAATTTTAAGAAAGACCACCATATTTTGGATAGCACTGCTCCACAGTTAACACTAGTGATATCACAAAAGCGTCATGTCATGTTGTTAAGACAAGGACTTCCCTGCTAGTTTGAACTCTAGCTTTATAGCTCTAAAAAGACATGCTAACATAAATGGGCTGAAAATATGATTTTTTTCTCCTGACTCAAATTAAAAATATAGAAACACGAATACAATGCTAGAACTTTCATCCATTAGTCAAGAGGCCAAGTCACCCCAGTAACTTTCCTGTAATCCCGAAGGCAACACAGTTTGCCGCTCATGAAAAGTAGTTCTGGGCCACAGTCCTGTTTCTCTTCATGAACTAGCAATGTTCCAGGTGAGCTCTTTGCCTTCCTGTGGGTTCAGTTTCTTCAGCTACAGAGTTGAAGGCAGTTTGGTTAAGGTGGCCTATGAGGGATTTATCCGCTTGAAAAGAAACTAAGTCAGCTTGGGACTCCCTGCTTTGGGAAGACATTTAAGGTAGAGTAAGAAGAAAATGTTTTTAAAGGTAGAGAGACTTTCTTTTTTTTCCATCTTGGCAATACTACAATTCAGAACTCCTACACTCCTGTTCAGAAAATATTTTGCTCATGGAATGTCAATCTAATGACTGATACTATTAAAAAGTCTGGGAACGAGACATTGAACAATAAGAATGTTGTTTAAAAACTTCAAAGGGTTTGTCATATTTAAAAAAAAAGTGGCATGCCTCTATCAGTTGGAATACCCTGCCTTTGAATTTTCAGAGCTAAGAATTTGAGCAGAGGAGAACAATGACCAAGAGATCACCTCATTTGAGCCATTCTGTTGGACATATAATCAATGCACACCAATCGAAAAGCAAATACTTTGATACACTATCAAGAAAGCAAAGTTCATGAAAATGGGTTCTCACAGAAAAGATGATTCCGGCCACCAAACCACACAAAAGCACATTGTCTTGAATGAATGAAACAAAAGTAAGGCCATCGTAACTGAAAAATGTTCTATTTTCTCAGCATGTTTTCTCTGCTCCAATGGTGCAGGTACATTCTGCCCTGGTCTAATTGGTTCCCCTTTTCTGTTGCCATCATAAGGACTCCTTTGGAGGTTTCTAGTTGAATGTTGTTCCAGGTAACTTGCAAATTCTTCTTCTCTCAAAGTTACAAGGAAAGTCATTCCAGGCCCATTTGTCTTGGACATTAACAAGGATAACACAATTTTCATTCTCTTTATAGTTGTTGGGTTCACCCTCATGCCAGAATCTAAAATGAAAAAATATATATGTATATCTTTATATTTGTATTTGTGTGGGTGTGGGTGTGTGTGTAGATCAGGAGACATGTAGAGAAAACGCCTCCAGTGAAAAATTTAGAGCTGCACTCTCTAATAGAAATATAGTCATTTATTAGTAGAGAAGTTGCTCGGTACATAACGGTCCTCTCTGAGCAGGCATTTCTATATCGGTATGCCTCGGGGCAAATGAATTCTCCTTGCTATCTTCTTGTCTTTGCCTAGAAAGTTTTCACCCCAGTCAATATACTTACACAATATGTGGGTCAAATGGTGTCTTGTCCACCCAGGACCACTGGCCTTCATGGTCCTCATCCGTAAGTCCCAGGAAATATGAAAACCGTCTATCCAAAAATTGAACAATAAAGTTCTGCATAAAAAGGTAAACTTTTGTAAGTATATTTGCATTTGTCATTTAGTAGCCGTTATGTTAGGAAACGTGGGGAAAGGTCAGATGGATTACTACTAGCTAAGCACAGAAGCACTGTCATCGGACAGATCTCCTTTCAATCCTGCCTCTGCCATATATCGTGTAATGTCATAAGTGCTTATACCCCTCCAAACTCAAGATTTCTCATCTCCAAAAGTGGATGACTTCAAAGAATTACTGTGAAGAGTAAGTGAGATCATACTTGCAAATCACTTAGCACAATGCTTAGTAGGATCGAATTTTTTTTAACTTTTGTTTTTAAAATTGTCTCTTCCTCTTAAAAACAGAACAAACTGAGGGTTGATGGGGGGTGGGATGGAGGGGAGGGTGGGTGATGGGTATTGAGGAGGGCACCTTTTGGGATGAGCACTGAGTGTTGTATGGAAACCAATTTGACAATAAATTTCATATATTGAAAAAATAAAAATAAACAAAATAAAATTGTCTCTTCAATGGCTTGCATATTAAATTAAGTTCCATTTTATTCAAAGAGTCAATGAACCTGTAGATTGCAAAGCCATTGGAACAGAATTCTCCAGGAAACCCCCTTCACAAAGAAAAGAGTAGATTAGGAGTTATGGTACATCTCTGGAAGTATATTATATGACGAAATAAATTGGGTTTTTTAAAAAAAACTGAATAAAACTTAAGAATTGTTTTTTATTTAGAATTACAACCAGACAGCTGAATTATTTTTCCTATGCTTTATCCTGAGAAGCTATCTCAGTCATGATTAACCATTCACGTATTCACTTACTCAGTCATGATTAACCATTCACGTATTCACTTACTCACCAAACATGTATCAGGTCCTATCCAGTGCGCCTAACACTGCACAAGACTTTGGAGATGCAGAGGTGAGGAAAGCATGTCCCCAGCCCTCTACAAAGTCAGAGTCACTGGAAGAGATGGGGCAGTGAACAGGTAACCTCCCAGTTAACACTAGCGAAGCAAGAGCCATGATCACGCAATACACAAAGTACCACGGAAGTATCTCCAAACGGGAACAGGGAGGATGGAGTAGGGAAGATGGTCAGGGTCACTTTCTGGAGGAAATAATACATGAATCAAATCTGGAGAGAACAGAAGTTGGCCAGATGAAGAAAAATAAGGAAGAAAGAGGAAACAGATAAAGCAAAGGCACAGAGACAGAGCAAAGAAATTCCTGTCTATGCCAAGAGATTCAAACCAGCAGAGAGACTGATGTGAGCCTCCCAACATACCTGCTCAGCTTCTGAGGTGATGGTGACCAGATGAGCCCCCATGTCTGTGCAGTTCCTCTCGCTCTTTGCCCATGTCTTGTTGTCATTCAGAGGTAAATAGCAACTGTCCTGGAAGGATCTCCAACCAGTAGGACAGCAATTCCAGGTGCTTCCTCGTGAAGAAATTGACATGAAAATTACTTACAAGGAGCCTATCGTCTGTAACAGATTGCATAACTTTTCTGCTAACTATGCAGTTCACATTTTGGGAAATAATACCATGATTACCAAAATCATCCTATTCCCCTTTTAATAAAAAATCCTGAAAACTACATTCTAAATATTCTCTAAACAAAACTGTCTGAATCACATCGTGACTGTGAGAAAATTAGAAGATATTCTCTTAGAAGACATCATCATTTTTCCATGTCCCTACATGTATCTTCTAGAACAAAGCCTTTTGTAGGAAATTATATGTAAAGGGAGCAGAGAACCTACTAGAACTGTCAAGCATTTCCCCATTTTCCCAGATGAGATTTTACAAATTCTAGAATGATAAAAGAGATAAAGTCCCTTCAGCAAAGCTGTATATTCTAGAAGGAAACAGTCCTTAAGATATGTCTGAATCAAAAGAAAATGGAATTAAGTTAATGTTATATTTTGGATGCCAAAAATGGACCCTAAATGTATTGTTATATTCTTCAGTTATTCAACTGACTACAGTCGTGAGAAATCTGTTTCTATTTATTGATGTTCATTCTTGCACCAGATGCTCATGTTTTTTAATCTCTCCTGGTTTACTACTGATTCCTTTAAATCCGATTATGAGGGGCGCCGGGGTGGCTCAGTCGATGAGCGTCTGACTTCAGCTCAGGTCATGACCTCACCACTTGTGAGTTCAAGCCCCACATTGGGCTCTGTGCTGACAGCTCAGAGCCTGGAGCCTGCTTCCGATTCTGTGTCTCTGTCTCTGTCTGCTCCTCCCCTCTTCTCCCCTTTATTTATAAAAATTTTTTTTATGTTTATTTATTTTTGAGACAGAGAGAGACAGAGCAAGAATGGGGGAGGGGCAGAGAGAGAGGGAGACACAGAATCCGAAGCAGGCTCCAGGCTCTGAGCTGTCAGCACAGAGCCCGACGCGGGGCTCCAACCCACGGACCGCGAGATCGTGACCTGAGCTGAAGTCGGCCGCTCAACCGACAGAGCCACCCAGGCGCCCCTCCCCTTTATTTATAAAATAAACATTTAAAAAAATTTAAATCAGATTATGAACCTGAATAGAAATGGAAGTAAGACAGAAATTCTCCTATGCCCTTTGCTATCTGTACCTTTCAGTTTTGATTCCTCTTTGGTGCATGTTATCTTCGTGTAATACTCTGGTAACTTGAACATTCCCATGCGTCTCCTGCAGTGTAGAAAGCTGTAATGAGTCACTGTCAAGGGGGAAAACAAGTTAGTTTTCTTTTCCTGTAAAACCACTGAAGTAGGGAAATGGGGCTGGTCACTCTGACCTTTCTTTTCCCCTAAGAGTTAAGGTAACTATCCCTTTTCTTACTAGGCAGCTCTTTTGTTCCAGCTCTGGGTGAACTGGTTGAAAGGAGTTGCAAAAAAATTTTTTTTTAATTTTTTTTTTAATATTTATCTATTTTTGAGACAGAGACAGAGCATGAACGGGGGAGGGTCAGAGAAAGAGGGAGACACAGAATCTGAAGCGGGCTCCAGGCTCTGAGCTGTCGGCACAGAGCCCGACGCAGGGCTCGAACTCACGGACCGTGAGATCATGACCTGAGCTGAAGTCGGACGCTTAACCGACTGAGCCACCCAGGCGCCCCAAAAATTATTTTTTTATTAGCATATTATCCATTCTGTGCTTTATGGCAGTAGTCCTGCAAGCCTCTGTTTTTTCTCACAATCTGTGTTAGGGTGGAGATTTTTGGTAAACACAAGGATCGTCCTGCTAAGATTTATGAGTCACATCCCCCATACAACCCACTTTCAGTCTCTTAAAGGTAACTATGCCACTTTTAAAGTAATCGCCTTGTGCTTTGCCTCACAATCGTACCCCTTAATGACATATCCCTAAACCATACAGATTAGATTTGCCTGCTTTTGAGCTTTACATAAATCAAATTCTAAAATATGCCTTCTTTTCCTTCGGCCATTCGCTCAGTGTTAACTTCTGAAATTTGTCCATATTGCTACACACAACTATAATCGATTAATTTTGACTGTTATAAAGTGATCTGTTGTCTTAATGCACTAAAATGTATTTAGATATTCGTCTTCTGGTAAATATTTGCATCGCTTCCCGTGTTGACTCCTGTGAACTGTACGTACCACTTGGAGAGTTTTTGACCATGCATCCTAGAGCACATAAGCATGTCTTTCCGTAGGATGCTACACGCCTAGGAGCGGAATTGCTGGTAATAGGATATGCATATTGCCAACTATGATAGTGGCAAACTTTTCCAAAGTGGTTGTACTGTTCTACGCTCCCACTAGCAGCAATTCTTTGGAGGTCCAGTCCCTCCTCCACACCATCAATAGTCAATAGTGCCAGACCTTTCCATTGTTGCCATCCTGGTATATTTGCAAAGGTACCTCACTGTGAGTTGAATTTGCATTTCCCCCAAAACTTGACCTTTTTTATGTGTTCATTAGACATTTCAGGCTTTCTTTTCTCTAACGGCTATTCGAAATTTTGCCTATTTTTCTGCTGTATTGTCAGTATTTTTTCCTATTGGGTTGAAAGGATTGTTTATATATACTGTCCACTAAATTTTTTTATCCATTTTTTTTATACATTAAAAACACCGTCTCCAATGGCTGTTTTATTTCTTGGTGTTTTTGTTGTAGAGTAATTTTTACTTTAATATAGTCTAATTGGTCAACAGTTTCTTCACTGGCTAGCACACTTTGTGACTTGTTTAAGAAATTATTTCCGGCCTTGCGGCGCCTGGGTGACTGAGTCGGTTGAGCGTCCGACTTCAGCTCGGGTCATAATCTCACAGTCTGTGAGTTCGGGCCTCGTGTCGGGCTCTGTGCTGACAGCTCAGAGCCCGGGGCCTGCTTCAGATTCTGTGTCTCCCTCTCTCTCTGCCCCTCCCCCGTTCATGCTCTGTCTCTCTCTGTCTCAAAAATAAATAAACGTTAAGAAAAATAAAAAAAAAAAAAAAAGAAATTATTCCTGGCCTTGAGGATATGAACATATTCTCCATGTATCTTCTAAAAAGGATTATCGATTTGCTTTTCACATTTTGGCCAATAATCCACCTTGCGTTGGTTTTGTACAAGGTATAAAACAGGAGACTGATTCCATTTTTTTAATAAGGATGATCAATGGTCCTCTAGCACATTAACTGAACAAATCTGTCCTTTCCCTATAACGGCAATATCCCCTTCTGTTTTATATAGAGATTCATATAGGCAGGATCCGTAACTAAGCTCTCTTTATCTTTCCTCTGGTCTATTCATCCATACTTGCACCTATGCTATATTAGTGTAACTATAATAACTTTACACATGGTCTTGCTATTAGAAAGAACAAATCTTTCATTGTTCTTCGTTTCAAAGAGGCACCTGGTTGGCTCAGTCGGTTAAGCGCCAGACTTCAGCTCAGGTCATGATCTCACGGTTCATGAGTTCGAGCCCCACGTTGGGCGCCGTGCTGACAGCTCGGAGCCTGGAGCCTGCTTTGGATTCTGCGTCTCCAACTCTCTGCCCCTCCTTTGTTCATGCCCTCTCTCTCTCATAAATAAATAAACATCAAAAAAATTAAAAAAAAAAAAAAAGCCAGACTACAGTCCATCAGAAAGTTGGGTTTTTGCTGGTTACTCTTTACTGATAACATGCAGCCCTTAGTAATCTCAGTAAAAATGGGGTATGATTTACCATAGTCACCACCCTTCATATGTATAGAAAAGGGACTCTAACTTCCATATTTTGTTCCCTTACACAAGACAGCACCATCACGAATAGAAGGTTAAGTACAGAGCTCTGGATTTTAAATTCAAGACCTTGAAAAACATTATGAATTGAAATGTTGGAGGCAAATCAAGATAACAAAAGGCTTAGAGCAACTTTATGAAGTTTAGTTGAGAAAATAATTCACAAAGAGTTCCACTTTTGGTAATAACTTACCCAAACAATTTGCAACAAAACAAGCACTGAGGAGTGAGATGAAAAAAATAGCAATGGCCCAAGGGATCAGGTGGGAAGGCTGGCCTTCTTCTACAGGGACAAAAAGAAAGATAAATAGATTGTCTTCTCAGCCACAAGAACTAAGAACTGAGGAAAATACTCTACTGAGGAGCAAGCTAAACATGAGATCATCCAAAATATTTTAGATCTAGCAGAGAGCTTAAAGATTTCCTCCTGAATAAGTCAGTTTTAAAGCTTACTGATACACACATACATGCATAAAAATATAAACTTTTTTTTTTGAATAGGAAGGGCTTTTTATAAGCAAGACACAAAACCCCCAAATAATAAAAAATTGATAATGTCAATTATGTCCATTAAAGTTTAAACATCTATATAACATGAATAATGTTAAGACACAAGCACCATATGAAAGAAAATTTTGTGACAATATTATTGTCTACGCTGTGTAGAGAATTTCAAAAGTCAATTCAAAAACTAAGCAAAAACCGGATCCGGATATTTGCTGAAAACTTAATTTTCTGAAATTATAAATGGCCATTAAACAAAAAAAGGATGTTCAAAGAAATGTAAACTAAAATATAATGATATACTTTTTCACAAATGAGAGTTTTAGAGGAAAACAAAAAAAAATGCAGTGTTGGTAGGGTTGGGGGGAAAATTAACTCTCTTGGTGAGGAAATGAATGCAACTGCCGAAATATAAATTAGAAAGCCTTCAGACAGACCAAGTTAGCAGCCTTTATCAGTTTTCAAATGCATTACATTTGCCACGACAATTTCAATCCTAGAGATCTGTCGTATGAAAATAACTGAACTTATTTACAGGAAAGGATATTCATTGCAGTACCAGAACCAGAAACCAACACTTGCTTGTGTATTAGTGCAGATTCTAAATTATGGCGAGTCTCTATGATGGAATTCTGCACAGTGATTAAAATAATCATATACATCAGTAAGTATCAACGGAAAAAGTCTTCAAGATGTGTTGTTACATAAAAAATTTCAAGACCAGTGTATTCTGTGCTCCCATCGAAGTTTGCCATGCTTGGGTTGATGAGGTGAAGCAAAACATTAATTTTTAAATTATGTATTTCTGCATTTGTTCTCTTTCTGAAAAATATTACTCAATATTCTTGTAAAGCAAATACATTGTGACACTTAAGTGCAGCATAAAAGGGATAACGGCAGAGCCCCCAGGTAAACTGTGAGCCTTGGTCATCATGTTTTGTAGATCTTCCTTCTTCCTCTTGCCTTTAAAAGAATCTTCCCGAATTGCTCTCTTTCTTCCCATCTTATTTTTCTTTTGTATACTTTACCTCCTCTTTTGGCCCAGTTTGCATTTCATAAAGAAGCTTCCCTTCCTAACATAATCGAATCTATCTATGACCTTCCTCTTCACCAAAGTCATTGTCATTTCCTTTAATATCCTCCTCCTCCTCATCTTCAATTTCATAACTATAATTTTGTTAATTTGTATTTTTAAATCCTAGTCCTAATTATGGTGCGCCTGGGTGGCTCAGTGGGTTAAATGTCCGATTCCTGATCTCGGCTCAGGTCACGATCTCATGGTTCATGAGTTTGAGTCCCTCATTGGGCTCTGTGCTAACAGCACAGAGCCTGCTTGGGATTCCCTCTCTCTCCCCACTCTCTGCCCCTCCCTCACTTGCTCTCTATCTCTCTCTCAAAATAAATAAACTTAAAAAAAAATCTTAGTCATAATCACATTTGTCTCTTTCAAATTGAAAGGAGAGAATGTACTCACGTTTATTTTGAGGTTCTTGGCTCATTGTGTATTAAGTCTCTTGTTGTCCAGTGGCTGGGAGAACCAGAAACCTCTTGTATTTTTCCACAAGGGTGTTGTCCTGTGAGTAAGGGAGTATACCCTCAGAAATACTTGAGAGTGAACATTAATCTTACTTATTCCAAATAAGATCAGAAAGCTCCCTGTATAAAAAATAAGTCAAAAGAAGTCTTTTCAAAGACGGGCTTCCTTTGATTCACTCTGGGACACAGAGCAAAGACAAAAGGAAATTGGGAAAGCAACACCCAAAAACAGTCAGTAGAAATTTCCAGAAGTATGTTGAGATCACTATCAGAGTGTCACGTGAAATTACTCAATTTGTTTTTATTCATTCACACAAAATGTTTAGTAATGCCCCAGAAAGAATCATTATTATGTCTTATAAAAATTTAATAAACATTCCCTCATCTTTTTTCTTTTTCAAAGGCAGTTACATGTTTGAGGTAGATTCTCCCCTAAGACGTTCTCTGAGCTCAGTTAGTTGTGTACAGGATGGCAAAAAGACAATGTGTGCAATGAGTTAAAGCTTCTAATGTACACAGTGCATGTGTGCTGTATGTAAAGACACAGGAACTTTTGTTTTGAAGTTAAGGAAGGTATGGTGGAGCTGTTGATTAATTCCCCGAATCTACCTAGATGACAGAAAATAAGCTTGTTAAGGCAAAGGAAAAGGAAATGTAACATTCTGTGACAGAGACACTATCAGGGTCCCTGGCTTCATTTACAGTACTGTCATGGACTGAATGTTTAAGTCCCCTCCCACCCATGCTGCAGCATCATGATCTCAAATGTTCCAGCCTCTAGAACTGTCCAAAATAAATGTCTGTCGTTTAAGCCACCAATCTATGGTATTTTGTTACAGCAGCCTGAGATCACAAAAACAAGTATCTAGCAACTTAGAGATCTTTCTTAAATTCCAGCTTCCAAAATGTGGCCATCCACCTGCATTCTTCCTTAAGCTACAATATTACTTTAAGTATATGTGCATATACATATACATATACATATACATACACATACACATACACATACACATATACATATACATATATATTTAGTGATCTTGAATGAAAGACTACTTTGCTATGTTAAGTTGGGAGTGAAGGAAGTAAAATTATAAATTTGACAACACATTTTTCAACACTGTCATAACCAAAAGTATTCCCAGAGCAACATTACCTACCCACAAATTCTCACGAGCAACCCTAGAAACTAGATCTTTGTCTAAAGTAATATGTGTTCTTTTTTTAAAAGTTTGTTTATTTTGAGAGAGAGAGAGAGAGAGAGAGCACACATGTGTGTGATCAGGGTAGGGGCAGAGAGAGAGGGAGAGAGAGAATCCCAAGCATGCTCTGTGCTGTCAGTGCAGAGCCCAACATGGGGCTCAAATCCATGAACCATGAGATCATGACCTGAGCTGAGATCAGGAGTTGGAGGCTTAACCAACTGAGCCACCCAGGCATCCCAATATGTGTTCTTTATCAAAATTATCTAGGAGTCTAGTGGGGCACCTGGGTAGCTCAGTGGGTTAAGTGTCTGATTTCGGCTCAGGTCATGATCTCCCTGTTTGTGAGTTAGAGCCCCCTGTCAGGCTCTGTGCTGACAACTCAGAGCCTGGAACCTGCTTCAGATTCTGTGTCTCCCTCTCTCTCTGCCCCTGCCCCATTCACACTCTGTCTCTCTCTCTCAAAAATAAAAAAACATTTGAAAAATGTTTTAAAGGACCTAGGAGTCTTAGAAGATATATAAATCCCACCTAGGGCAGGAAAACATAAAATGCACCTGGCATATTCTGTGCTTCCAGAAAACAAACATGATTTCAAATACATGAGAGATAGTCTGTTTTAGAAAGTTTCCTGAGCCAAATGAAAAGCTGTGTCCACCATATAGTTAAGATCATGAAAAGACAACATGAAAATGAGCAAATGCTGTATTAACCTTTGCTTTGGAGTTGGGAAAGAGATAATAGAGCTCGATTAATCTCCAAGATTTTCCTACATAAGACAAAGCACGGTTGTTATGGCAAAGAAAGAGGAAGTGTGAAATCCTGTGGAAAAGACACAATCTTTATCACAGAGAAACTCTATTAAAAAGTAAAGAATTTGGGACACCTGGGTGGCTCAGTCAGTTGGGCGTCCATCTCTTGGTATCAGCTCAGGTCATGATCCCAGGGTCATGGGATCAAGCCCCATGTTGGGAGCCATGCTCAGCATGGAGCCTGCTTGGGATTCTCTCTCTCTCTCTCTCTCTCTCTCTCTCTCCCCCTCTCTCTCTCTCTCCCTCTCTCCTGTTAGCCCTCTCCCCCACTTGTGCTCTCTCACACTCTCTAAAACAAAATTAAATTAAAATAATTTTTTTAAAAAAGATAAAGCAGTTTACTTGCAAGGACTCTAAGGACAAGTTTAAACAATTTCTATATAAATATATTTTTATTATGATGGTTAATTAGAACTACCTGAATGTATAAAAGTTTATGAATTCACAATGATACAAAAGGAAATAATTTACATTTGTAATACAAAATATGAATAAATATGATAGCCTTGTTTATTTTTAATTGTTTTTCTCCACAGCTTTGTTTATTTTTCATTGATTTTGGTAGACAAAGGTTTTATTATGATGTGTACATTAATATATATGTTTCTTCCTGTAAGAATGTATACATTTCTAAGCACAGGTATCTCCTTGCTTTGTTTGTAAGACTAAATAATAGATACCAGAAATGGTAAGACAAGTAATCCTGGAAAAAAAGTCAACTCTTTACCAACAACAGGACGGACCAGTGTGCACCTGTTGTTATATTTAATAGTCAGGTAAAAAGGGAAACCAAGAGTTCATCAGTACAAAGTAGCTGAGTAGATAGAGGGTTCATAGTGTGCTGCAAAACTATGAATTAGATAAAACTAAGCGAAAGAACTCACAGCATTGACTCACTTATATCCTAGAAGGTAAAACTCCAACATGGGCTTACTGATTGAAAAAATAAGGACCACATGGTTTTGGAATAACATTAACAGATGAAGCCAGTGAGTTATATAATGCTAGCCAGAAAGGTAGTAGAGGCACAGTATTTCTGGGGGAGACACCGGGTTGCAAAAAAATAAACCGTATGAAAAGTACAGACTAAAATAAACTGATGTCATAAGTAAAGGGCATGAACATCATTATCGGGTTCCCATCCAAAATGGTGGCACGGGTGGTTCCTGAAACTTCCTCTATGGAAACACCAAATCTATAGCTACCTGTGGAATAAATCCCTCTGAAAGAAATCCAGAAAGAAGATGAGTGACCCCTGCACATCAGGCAAGTGAGAAAAAACCAAAATGGGTAGGAAAGGCTGAAACACACACTCACCATAAACCCCACTGCTGGCATAGCAACACACAATCAGGAGGGAACTCACAACTCTCAGTCTCTCTCTAAGGAGCAAAGAGTTTGGACCCAATATCTACCGCCCCAGCTTTTAAGACTGTTACATGAGGGATAAGCCCCCAAAATACTTATCTCTGAAAGTGAATGGGGTTTGTATCGAGGGGACTCACAAGACTGTAGCAAAGAAACAGGTTTTTTTTTAATTTCTTATTTTTTTATATTCATGTATTTTTAAGAGACAGAGAGAGAGTGAGAGAGAGAGAGAGAGAGAGAGAAGAGGGGAGGGGCAGAGAGCGAGAGACAGAGGATCCAAAGCAGGCTTGGTGCTGACAGTAGAGAGCCCAATGCAGGGCTCAAACTCACAAACCAAGAGATCATGACCTAAGTTGAAGTCAGATGCCCAACGAAATGAGCCGCCCAGGGACCCTGCAAAGAAACAGTTCTTAAGGGACTCTTGAGGACTTGCATGGCTATCCCCTCAGGGCTCAGCACAGAGACAGTGAAGAGAAACAACTAGCTTCCAATCTTTCCATGAAAGAAAACTACTTGCATACTTTCAAAGCTACTGCTTAGGGTCCAGCTTCCAACTGGCTTGGATCTAGGCGCTGAGTGAGATCCTCCCTTTTGAGACACTGACAGGTCTTGATACACTCTCAATGACTGGTACCCACTAAGAACAAAAAAGACAACTGGGACAATCACAAAGGCTTGAGGGACAATCAAGAGCCAGGGTTAGACTAACCAATAAAGTTCATCTCCTACATGATACCACTCCTCCAAGACTGGTAGAAAAGACCACCAGAAACCAATGCAGAGCCAAGGAAAATGAAGAACAAGACAAAACTCCAAGGGCACCCGGGTGGCTGAGTCAGTTAAGCGTCCGACTTCGGCTCAGGTCACGATCTTAAGGCTTGTGAGTTGGAGCCCCATGGGGGCTCTGTGCTGACAGCTCAGAGCCTGGAGCTGCTCACGCTCTGTCTCTCTCTCTCTCTCTGTCTCAAAAATAAATAAACATTAAAAAAAATAGCTATAACTTAACTTGTTAATGGATGGTGACACAATAAAAATGTAAATGGGACATCAAAAATATAAAAAGGGGGAGAGTAAAAGATGGAGTTGGCATGCAAGCAGAGTTAAATTGTTATCAGCATAAAATAGACTGTTACCTCCACAAGATGTTTTATGTAAATCTCATGGGAACCATAAAGTAAAACTCTAAAATAAATACACTAAGATACAGAGAGAGGAAACAAAGCATACCACTACAGAAAATCATTGATTTGCGAAGGAAGACAGTAAGAAAGGAAGAAAAAAATAAAATAAAATGGAATGACCAAACAACCAGAGAACAATTAATAAGACATAATTAGCAAGTTCTTGCCTATCAATAATGACTTTAATATTAATGGATCGAATTCTCCAATCAAAGGCATAGAATGACTGGATGGTTTAAAAAAACAACAACAACAAAACCCAAGACCCAACTATATGCTGACTACAGGAGACTCCCCTCTGCTCAAAAGATATACAGAGATTCAAAGTGAAGGATAGCAAAGACACTCCATGCAAGCAAAAACAAAAATCTTTCCTAACAGAAGACAAAATAAACTTTAAGCCAAAAATGGTAACAAGAGACAAAGACAGTTATTATATGATGATAAAGGGTCAATACATCAAGAAGATAAAACAAACATAAATATATATGCACATAACATCAGAGCATCCAGGTTTCAAGAAAATCTAAACAAACCTAAAGAGAGAAATAGGAAACAATACAAAATAGTAGGGGATCTCAATACCTCACTTCCAACAGCAAATAGATCATTGACACAGAAAATCAATTAAGGAAACAATGGACCTGAAACAAACTTTAGACCAAATGAACCCAACAGACATCTCCAGAATATCCCAGCCAATAACAGTAGAATACACATTCTTCTCAAGTGCAAATGGGATATTTTCCAGGATAGATCACATGACAGTCACAAAACAAGCTAAGCAAATTTAAGACTGAAATCACACCAAGTATCTTTTCCAATCACAATGAAACTAGAAACCAATAACAAGAGGAAAGCTGGAAAAAACATAAATATGTGGAGATTAAACAGCATGGCCCTGAATGGGTCAACACAGAAATCAAAAGGGAAATCAAAAAATATTTTTTAATAAATGAAAATGAAAGCACAACACATAAAAACCTACGGGAGACTGCAAAAGCAGTTGTAAGAAGGAAGTTTATAGTGATTCACGCCTCTACCTCAAGAAACAAGAAATAGCTCAAACACCTCACTTTATACCTCAAGGAGCTAGAAAAAGAACAAACTGAACCCAAATTAGCAGAAGAAAGGAATTAACAAAGACCAGATAAATACATGAAATAAAGACTGACCGAAAATACAAAAGATCATTGAATACAAAAGAGCTGATTTTTTAAAAGATTAAAAAAGTCGACTGGGCGCCTGGGTGGCTCAGTCGGTTAAACATCCGACTTTAGCTCAGGTCATGATCTCACAGTTCGTGAGTTCAAGCCCCATATCCGGTTCTGTGCTGAGAGCTTGGAGCCTGGAGCCTGCTTCAGATTCTGTGTCTCCCTCTCTCTCTGCCCCTCCCCCACTCACAGTCTGTCTCTCAAAAATAAATAAACATTTAAACAATTTTTTTAGGGGCGCCTGGGTGGCTCAGTCGGTTGAGCGGCCGACTTCGGCTCAGGTCATGATCTCACGGTCCGTGAGTTCAAGCCCCGCGTCGGGCTTTCTGCTGACAGCTCGAAGCCTGGAGCCTGTTTCGGATTCTGTGTCTCCCTCTCTCTCTGACCCTCCCCCGTTCATGCTCTGTCTCTCTCTGTCTCAAAAATAAATAAACGTTAAAAAAATTTTTTAAAAAGGTTGACAAACTTTTAGAGTAACACAGACATGGAGAGAGAGTACTCAAATAAATGAAACAAGAAATTAAAGAGGAGATATTATAGCTGATACCACAGAAATACAAAGGATCATGAGAGACTACTATGAACAATTATACACCAACAAAGTGGATAACCTGGAAGAAATACATTCCTAGAAACATGAAGAAATCAAAAATCTGAACAGACCAAGGTCAGTAAAGAGATTGAAACAGTAATGAGAAACCTGTCAACAAAGAAAAGCAAGGACCAAATGGCTTCACTGGTGAATTCTTCCAAATATTTAAAGAGTTAATGGCAGGGTGCCTGGGTGGCTCAGTCGGTTAAGCGGCCGACTTCGGCTCAGGTCCCAATCTCGCGGTCCGTGAGTTCGAGCCCCACGTTGGGCTCTGTGCTGACAGCTCAGAGCCTGGAGCCTGTTTCAGATTCTGTCTCCCTCTCTCTCTGCCCCTCCCCTGTTCATGCTCTGTCTCTCTCTGTCTCAAAAATAAATAAACGTTAAAAAAAAATTTTTTTTTTAAATAAAGAGTTAATGGCAATCTTGAAACTTTTCCAAAAAATTGAAAAGGAGGAAATACTACCAAACTTATATTATGATAGCAGTATTCTGATACTACAGCCAGATGAGGATACTATAAGAAAAGAAAATTACGGATAATTATCCCTGATGCATATAGATACAAAAATGCTCAACAAAATATGGCAAACCAAATTCAGCAGAACATTAAAAAGATCATTCACCCTGATTAAATGGGAATTATCCCTGGGATGTAAGGGATAAAAGGAGTAAAACTGCTTTTGTTTGTATATACGATCCTATATACAAAATATCCTAAGAATTCCATCAAGAAACTTCTAGAACTAATCAACAAATTCAATAAAGTTGCAGCATACACAATTATCATACAGAAAATCATTTTATTTCTATACACTACCAATAAAACATCTGAAAAAGGAACAAAGAAAACAATTCCATTCACAATAGCGTCAAAACCACTGAAACACTTAGGGATAAATCTAATCAAGGAAGTAAAATGCCCATACACTGAAAACTACAAGACTTTGATGAAAAAAATTAAGGACACAAACAAATGGAAAGATACTTTGTATTCATGGATCCAGATAATTAATATTGTTAAAATGTCTAGTCTAGTGAAAGCCATCTATAGATTCAATGCAATCCCTATCAAAATTCCAATGACATTTTCTACAAAAATAGAAAAAACAATAATAAAATTTGTATGACACTACAAAAGGCCCTAAAGAGCCAAAGCAATCCTGTGAAAAAAAGAACAAAACCAGAGCAACACACTCCCTGATTTCAAATTATACTACAAAGTTATAGTAATGAAAATAGTGGTATTGGGATAAAAATAGACACACATATCAACGGAGCAGAATTGGAAGCCCAGAACTCTTGCATATATGGTCAACAGATGTTTCACAAGGGAGCCAAGAATAGTCAACAGAGACGGAATAGTCCTTTCAAAATGGTGTTGGGAAAATATAACCACATGTGGGAGAATGTGGTTCTTACCCTTAACTTACACCACTAATAAAAATGAAATCAAAATGGATTAGAGACTTAAAAAAATTTTTTTAACGTTCATTTACTTTCAAGAAAGAGAGACAGAGAGCAAGCAGGGGAGGGGCAGAGAGAGAGGGAGACACAGAATCCGAGGCAGGCTCCAGGCTCCGAGCTGTCAGCACAGAGCCTGACACAGGGCTCGAACTCAAGAACTGAGATCGTGACCTGAGCCGAAGTCAGACACTTAACTGACTAAGCCACCCAGGTGCCCCAATGGATTAAAGACTTTAAAAAGACCTGAAAATATAAAACTCCTAGAAAAAAAACATAGGGATAAAACTTGACATTGGTGCCAGCAACGATTTTCTGGCTATCAGAGCAAGAGCACAAGCAGCAAAATTAAAGGTAAATAAGTGGGACTACATCAAACTTAAAAGCTTTCTGCTTTTTTCCTTAAGTTTATTTCTTTATTTTGAGAGGGGGAGAGAGAGAGAGAGAGAGAGAGAACACCATGGAGTGGGGAAGGGTCAGAGAGAGAATCGCAAGCAGGTTCCACACCACGGCACAGAGGCTGATGTGGGGCTTGAACTCAGGAACCACGAGCTCATGGCCTGAGCCAAGATCAAGTGTTGGCCACTTAACCGACTGAGCCATCCAGGTACCCCTGCTTTCTGCTTTTTAAAAAAGACTTTTTTTCCAGACGTGCAAAAACATTTGTTAATAAAATGAAAAGGTAACCTACAGAATGGAAGAAAATATTTATAAATCACATATAAGGAATTAATATCTAAAGTGTATAAAGAATTACTACAACTCAATAGCAAAAACAAACAAACAAACCCTAACAACCAGACTTAAAAATGGGCAGAAGAAGTGAATAGACAGTTTCCAAAGAAGACATATAAATGGCCAGCAGGCACGCGAAAAGGGGCTTGACATCACTAATCATCAGGGAAATGCAAATCAAAAGCACAATGAAATATCACCTCACACCTGGTAAAACAATTATATCAAGAAGACAAGAGATATCCAGTGTCGAGAAGGATTTGGAGAAAAGGGAACCCTAGTGCACTGTTGGCAAGAATGCAAATTGGTGATGCCGCTATGGAAAATAGAATGGAGGTTCCCCAAAACGTTAAAAATAGACCTACCACATGACCCAGCAACACCGCTTCCGGTTTTATATCCAAAGACATTGAAATTAGGATATCGTCATCCAGACAGAAAATGAATAAGGAGACGCTGGACTTAAACGACACACGGAGCTAACACACATTTTACAAAACACTCCACCCAAGAACAACATAATACACATTCTTCTCACGTGTGCATGGAAAATTCTTCGGGAGAGAGCATATGTTAGACTACAAAACAAGTCTTAATAAATTTAAGCGATTGAAATCATATTAAGCATCTTTTCTGACCACATTGGTATAAATCTAGAAATCAATTGCAAGACAAAAACTGAAAAGTTCACAAATGTATGAGGTTAAACAACATGCTCCTGTATACATACATACTACATGCTACACGCAGCATATAGTTTTTTTGTTTTTTGGGTTTTTTTTAATTTTTTTTTTTTAATGCTTATTTATCCTTGAGACAGAGAGAGACAGAACATGAACGGGGGAGGGTCAGAGAGAGGGAGACGCAGAATCCGAAACAAGTTCCAGGCTCCGAGCTGTCAGCAGAGAGCCCGACGCGGGGCTTGAACTCACGGACTGCGAGATCATGACCTGAGCCGAAGTCGGCCGCTCAACCGACTGAGCCACCCAGGCGCCCCTAGTTTTTAAATTATTATTCATTGAGCCCCTGTACGTCTTTTGATTGCGGAATATAGTCCATTTCATTTAAAGAAATTATCATTATCATTTTATTGTGGTATACTTCACATACCATAAAATAATGTTTTAGCCAATGAGTCAAAAAAGAAATCAAAATAGGGGTGCCCGGGTGATTCAGTCAGTTAAGCTGACCGACTCTTGACTTTGGCTCAGGTCATGATCTCATGGTTTGTGAGTTCGAGCCCCGCGTCCAGGTCTGTGCTGGCAGTGAGGAGCCTGCTTGGGATTCTCTGTCTCCCTCTCTCTCTGCCCCGTCTCTCTCTCTCTCTCTCTCTCTCTCTCTCTCACACACACACACACACACACACACACACAAATAAATAAATAAACGTTAAAAATAAATTTAAAAGAAAGGATGTTGGTCAGAGAACCCTTTCACATTAGCAAACTAACACGCAGCAGCCAGGCCCAGAAATGAAAATGATTCTATGGAATGTAAACCTGAAAGGTTTGTTAGAGTGAGGGATCCAGGATAGCACGCTATTCAAAACTTCACAGCGCACTATTGCAAAGCCTGTTAGTTGAGAAGATTCTCAGCCGTGCATGCTTTTGCCTTATTCCATCTCCTCCACACCACGGGATTCTGGGTTCTGCCATTTTCCTTTTAATGGCTTTTGTCAGGCAGTATCTCACAGATGAATTATTGCCCTAAAGTGAAAGAAACATTTCAGCCTCAAATCTTGTGTCAAAACTTAGCAAAGAAACAGTTCATTGCCTTCAACATATTTGGACTCATCCTAAAGATGGAACCTGAAAAAGATATATAGGAAATAAACATACCAGGGAAATCCCTCAGGAAGAAACCAGGAAGGAGATGGAAATAAAAGTGAATCACTTGATTAGTCGCAAATCTTTTTTTTTTAAGTTTATTTATTTATTTTGAGAAAGAAAGAGAGAGAGCAGGGGAGGGGCAGAGCAAGAGGGAGAGAGAGAGAATCCCAAGCAGGCTCCATGCTGTGAGCATGGAGCCCGTCTCAGGGGTTCGATCTTAAAAAGTGTAAGATCGTGATCGGAGTAGAAACAAAGAGTCCCACTCTTGGGGCACCTGGGTGGCTCAGTCAGTTAAGTCTCTGACTCTTGATTTCCGCTCCGGTCATGATCTCACAGTTTTGGGGGTTGGAGCCCCATGTGGCAGGCTCTGAGTTGACAGCCTGCTTGGGATTCTCTCTCTCTCTCCCTCAGCCCCCCTCTCTAAAAAAACCAATATTAAACACACACACACACACACACACACACACAGAGGAGTCTGATGCTTAACCAACTGAGCCACCCAGGCACCCCTAGGTGCAAATATTTAGAAAGCCTCTACTCCTTTCACTAATTCCACAATGTGCCTGTTATGTACCAGGGACTTTCCCCAGGCCCTGGGGAAAAGGCAGTGGGCAAAATAGGTCCAAATTACCCGCCTTCCTAGTGTTGACCTTGCCTTACGGAAAATCATTTTCAACAAATACTTATACATTTAATGAATATTGCCTACGAAGAATTCCTGGATCATAAAGAAGAAAAATGGGAGGACATAATCCAGTCTGGGGCTGGCGTAGGGATGAGGAGGAAGGAAGGAATGACTGAGAAGGTGAGTAGGAGTTGTCTGCCCCACCATTTCCCTACCATGTGCCGGGAGATTCAGAGAACAATATGAGGTTGCATAGTTAGTAAATGACTCACCAATTAGATGACACAGGGTCCCTTTCGAATGTGACAGAGACTCGGTATTTTACAAGATATTTCTCTCCTTCCTTGTTCTAAGACAATGTTATGAAAGGGAGAACATAAAAATGACAAACTCATGCTCACAGACTCAAAGTATTAAGAAAGGAATCTACACTCTTCCAGAGAGAAAAACAAAATACAGATCTCCTCAAAAGAAAGAAATGAAGCTGAGGTGTGACTTCTTATCATTGTACCTGGTTTGCTAGAAATAAATGAAATTATACCTTCATCGGTCAGCAGGCCTATGTTTTCTCACCTCAGGGAAGGTTTGTGCTACGGGGCCAAAAAGAAAAAGTTCCTCGTAACGAACACTATCCCTTTTCCCCTTTGTTTTTCCGAAGATGGTGATACTTGGAGTGATTAATCTAAAGGGCACATAAAGGGGCACCTGGGTGGCTCAGTCGGTTAATGGGCCGACCTCAGCTCAGGTCATGATCTCGCGTTCTGTGAGTTCGAGCCCCGCGTCAGGCTGTGTGCTGACAGCTCAGAGCCTGGAGCCTGCTTTGGATTCTGTGTCTCCCTCTCTCTCTGCCCCTCCCCTGCTTATGCTCTGTCTCTCTCTGTCTCAAAAATAAACAAAACATTAAAAAAAAATTAAAGGGCACATAAAGAGGTAGAGTCTTAGGAAGATTTTCAAAGACTTTGACATGAACAAAAGTTGTCAAATTCCAGTAACCCTGAGAACTTAGACACTGCCTCCTGACAAAGATCTCCAAAGTGGATAGACCTGAGAGAAGAATAACGGTTGAGTTCATCCAGAGAAACTGGACTGTTGTCACAGAAAATCTGATGCCATCCACCACCCAGATCCCACACAGGCTGGAACATTGGGACAAGAATTGGTGACCCCACTGAAGATGCACTGAAGATCAAGAGTCCCTCTCTCTTTTACTGGACAACACATAAGCTTCTTGGATCTTCCTGTAATTGCAGTGGGGGGAACGAAGGCCCAACATGACGGAGACCAAATTTCCTACCCGCCAGGCTGGGCACCAGAGTCTCAGAAGCAGATTTATTTTTACTTAAAAACGTGCAGTGATTTGCACACTTAAGTTTGCAGACAAAGAGACACACCCACAGCAACAAAGAGAAAGACGCAGTATACAAGAAACAGTAGCTGTAACCAGGAGAGTCAGCAAGGGAAGTCCTTGGGTGGTTACTGAGAAGAGGGACGGGTCCACTATGGGGCAGCAGAAGAAGGGCACTGAGAAAACCAAATTAAAGCTGAGTGCCGTGTAAGAGACACATTAATTAGAAGGGTTGAAAAATAAGGGCATAACAGAAATAGGTTGTCCAAGAAAAAGCAATTGGCCATGCCGGGAGTGGGGGAGCTATATGAGAAGCTAGAGTTCAATTAGGAAGCAAATTAACACACAGCTTGAGTCAAAATAACTTACGGTGGGGCAGCTGGGTGGCTCAGTTAGCTAAGAGTCTGACTCTTGATTTTGGCTCAGGTCATGATCTCACGGTTCCGGAGGTGGCACCCCACATCGGGCTCTGCACTGACAGCACGGATCCTGCTTGGGATTCTCTCTCTCCTCTCTCTCTGTCCTTCCCCTGCTTTCGCATACCCACTCGTTCTCTCTCATTCTCAAAATAAATAAACATTAAAAAATAAAATAAAATACCTAATGGGATCTAAGCAAATAGAATCCATTTGACCTTAGTGAAAGGAGCAATCCCCTCTAAACAAATCAGAATCAAGATATGGGACCTATAGAGAAGGAAACATAATCTTAGCCCATCTTTTGGCCCAAAAGAGTGGTGATCATGTAAAAGTTTATTGACTAGGGTTGACCTCTGTACAAAACATGGGCACTTGATCATAGCTGTAGTATACATAGAAAGTGAATGTCAACGCGTTAAAAAAAAAAGTAAAAAAAAAAAAAAAAGGGGGCGCCTGGGTGGCTCAGTCGGTTGAGCGTCCGACTTCAGCTCAGGTCAAGATCTTGCGGTCCATGAGTTCGAGCCCCGCGTCAGGCTGTGTGCTGACAGCTCAGAGCCTGGAGCCTGCTTCAGATTCTGTGTCTCCCTCTCTCTCTGCCCCTCCCCTGCTCATACTCTGTCTCTCTCTCTCTCTCTCTCTCTCTCTCTCAAAAATAAATAAACACTAAAATTTTTTTAAAAGGACTAACAAGAAATAAGGACATGTTTAGTATGAAAATCAAATAGGAGAATCATAAAAAAAGAAGGAGGAGGAGAAGAAGAAGAAAGAGGAGGAGGAGGAGTAGAAGAAGGAGAAGAAAAGAGTGCGCAAGAGGCAGAGAGAGGAACGATGTACACCAACAATGATGATGAGGAAACCAACATGGGCAAACAGGATGGAAACAACGGCAACAATCCAATGACTCAATGGGAACCCGCAGCTTCCTCTTTGGTGAAGTAAAGAGCACTAATCTGGGGGCACGTGGGTGGCTCAGTCGGTTAAGCGTCTGACTTCGGCTCAGGTCCTGATCTCGCGGTTTGTGAGTTCGAGCCCCGTGTCAGGCTCTGTGCCTGGAGCCTGCTTCAGATTCTGTGTCTGCTCTCCCCCTGCTCATGCTCTGTCTCTCAGTAATAAATAAACATTTAAAAAAAAAAAAAAAGAAAGAAAGAAAAAGGAGCAGGAAATAAATAATTAAAAAAAAAAAAAAAGAGCACTAATCTGGGGCAGTGTGCTTCTTGGAGGTCAGACAGGCCAGAGTAAACCAGAAGTGGTTATGAGTGAATACGCCTAGACCAACAGTAAAAACCACTTTTCTTTCCATGAGTGCTGTGGTCTACCACCGGAAGATGAAATCCACTGGAAACAGACATTATACACTTACACTTCTATTTCTTTCAGAGTGTAACACACACTTAATTCCCATTTTCAGGTTGTAACTATTCCCCCAAACCACTGTATATTTTTATATTCCATTCTAATCCTTCCTAGATTGGTCTTTTCCTACTTTGTATTGTCTGTATAACCTGTATATTAGGTTAAGGTTTTTCATTTGCCAATGATAGAAAGAATCCTACTAAAAACTCCCAGAGAAAAATAAGTATATAACATGGCTGTTCATGCATTTCACAGAATCCAAGAAGGAGATGAACAACCATGTTTCCATAAGTGTGAACCAAGGTAGCTTGGGGGATCACAGACACAAGCGTATTCGGATCTTAAACCTAGGGCTCTGCGGTCAACAAGGTTTGATTCCTAAAACCAGGCCGTGTGTCTCACAGTTCATACTCCGAATCCTTGAGACAGACTTGGATTGTACAGCCTAGACCAAGTAGAGACAAAGGAAGAGAGAGTTGGGTAATCACAAACGTGATTACCAAGCTCTCGGTGGACAAATGCGAAAAGAAAAGAGACAGCAGAGAGCTAAGGAGGATAGCCCTGAACATCCCATTTCACCTCCGTGTTTCCCATTGCCCAAAGATCGTCTTAGAAAATATGCACAGCTTACGGTTCGCTTATTTACTTGGCTGTAGTGTATACTAGTCAGATTTTTGAGATGCCAGAAAGTGGACTGGAAAAGGTTAATCTTTCTATGACAAAGTCAGGTATCAAAATCCCAAAAGGTCAGCTAGGTGGGCCGAAAGTAGCAAGAAGCAACTGAGCATGAAGGAATATTAAAATTTGCATTTGTGGGGCACCTGGGTGGCTCAGTCAGTTAAGTGTCAGACTCTTGATTTGGGCCCGGTCGTGATCTCACAGTTCGTGGGTTCAAGCCTCACGTCAGGCTCCATGTTGACAATGCAGAGCATGCTTGAGATTCTCTCTCTCGCCCTCTCTCCGTCCCTCCACGCCCAAAATAAATAAATAAACATTTATTTATTTTGTTTTTAACGTTTATTTATTTTTGAGACAGAGAGAGACAGAGCACGAACGGGGGAGGGTCAGAGAGAGAGGGAGACACAGAATCTGAAACCGGCTCCAGGCTCTGAGCCATCAGCACAGAGCCTGACACAGGGCTTGAACTCACGGACCGCGAGATCATGACCTGAGCCAAAGTCGGACGCTTAACCGACTGAGCCACCCAGGCGCCCCAATAAATAAACACTTAAAATAGTAATAATAATAATAATAAAATTTTTATTTGTGTCCAGAGATGTAATTGTCACAGTAAACAGTGCTTTGGGAAAACATCCTCAACACATCCAAGGCTCTGCTACCATACCTATCCACAATCGGGTTGACTTCATTTCCACTTCACAAGTGCCATGGAGACAGAGATTATAAAATATATAAACTCATAGAGCAGAAAATTACATAAAAATGATAAAGCAGAAAATTATTTTTATTATTCAATAAACACATATGTCATATTTACATATTCTGAATCTAGAATACGTTTCTGTCCCAGAAAAGACAAGTGAAAGGCTCAGCTTAAGCCCCTGCACATCCGTATTATTAGCCAGTTGGACAAAGACAGCATAAAATCTTTTTTTTTTTTCTTTTAAAGAGAGAGAGAGAATGAGTGTTCAATCAGTAGAGGGAATGGCAGAGAGAATCTTAAGCAGGCTCGATGCCCAGTGTGGAAGCCGACATGGGACTCAACCCCACGACCCTGGGATCATGACCAGAGCTGAAATCAAGAGTTAGACACTCAACCAACTGAGCCACCCAGGTGCCCCCAACATAAAATCTTTTAGGGAGTAATTAAACATTGGATCATACATCTCTTTAATGTGTGGCAATTTTATTTTATTGGATTTTACTGGAGAGTGGTCTAATTTTATCTTTATAATTCAATTAAAAAAAAACCCTGTACATTACAACTATAAACACCAAATTATATGAAAACAAAGAAAAATCTTAATAAAACACATTGTTTCCTACATGTACCCACCCTGGCATTATGTTATAGATACCTCAAAATCTTTCAATTGGATCACTTTGCACAAAAGACAATTAAAATGTTTAAATAACTAAGGATTCTTGGTTTAATCAAGCTACACTTTTCTCCTTATAAATTCTGTTTTGTATTTGATAACAAAGAACAAAATCAGTGATTTGCATCCCGAATATTCCCCTTTTTTAAACCTCATAGGTACAAACTAAATTACAGAAACACCTCAATTTTAGAAGGCAAAAAAAAACCCAAAATTGCATTTAAAAACAAAATTGCTTCAGGGTGCCAGGTGGCTCAGTCGGTTAAGCATCTGATTCTTGACTTGGGATCAGGTCATGATCTCACAGCTGGTGAGATCAAGCCCCCTGCTTGAAATTCTCTCTCTCCCACTCTCTCTGCCCCTGCTTATGCCCTCTCTTGCTCTCAAAATAACTAAAGAAACTCTTAAAAATAAAATAAATTTTAAAAATTGCTTCATTCATGCATGGAAAGCCAATAAAACGGGGATTATTTTAGAGAATACTAAAAGTTTCTCTGAAAAATTCAAAAGCACAAGTTAGGGAAAATGTTTATTTCACTTACTTAGTAAAAAGTTTTAGGTTTTGGCTATAAGACAGGCACTGTATAGAGATTTATACAGTATAGTCACTGCCATCAAGGGTCACCTATTCAACATAAAAACTATTCCACTTGGAATCACTGTATTTCATAATCTCTATCCAGGAGCAGAGTCATTGTTAAAAACTATTAGGGGTGCCTGGGTGGCTCAGTTGGTTGAGCCTCCGACTTCGGCTCGGGTCATGATCTCGTGGTCCGTGAGTTCGAGCCCCGCGTCGGGCTCTGTGCGGACAGCTCAGAGCCTGGAGCCTGCTTCAGATTCTGTATCTCGCTCTCTCGCTGACCCTCCCCCGTTCATGCTCTGTCTCAAAAATAAATAAACGTTAAAAAAAATTAAAAAAAAAACTATTATACATTTTATTCTAAAATTTGTATACCTAAACATTCTCTCTTCCTGAGTGGAGTGCCATGCGCACTGATGATTTTAAATAAGTTTTAGTATTTTAAAGAGAGAAATAAAAAAAAATTAAAAAAATAATAAAAATAATAAAATAAAAATAAAGAGAGAAATAATACTCATCTACTTATTTATCCATTCCAGAAATACAGATTGAGTTCTTATTTTTGCAAGGCAGAGCATTGCCTTAATTTTATAGAATTAAGTCCTGATACCTGTACTTGAAAGCTTCATAGGGAATTCGTACTTACAGTGTCCAAAAATGAGCTCTTGGTGTCCTGTCTGA
This sequence comes from Panthera uncia, assembly GCF_023721935.1. Taxonomy (NCBI): domain Eukaryota; kingdom Metazoa; phylum Chordata; class Mammalia; order Carnivora; family Felidae; genus Panthera; species Panthera uncia. The sequence goes on from NC_064809.1 coordinate 41,229,682, forward strand.
AATAGTCTTATGCTGCAGGTCTCTTCATATTCGGAAAATTAAAAAAAAAAAAAATTAACGGTAAATTGAAATCTTGTCATTCCTCAACTCAAAAGCCTTCAATGGCTTTCTATCTCACCGAGAATAACATTTAAAAGTCCTCATCATGGCCCACAAAGTATCACATGATCTGGCCCCTCTACCTCAGGGACCTTCTCCCTGCAAACACATCCACTCACAGTGGCCTTTTATTTGAAGCAATCCTCAAGATTTAGAGTCTTTGTTTTCAACATGACTTAGCCTGGACCCTCCCCTCGGATGTCTGCCTGGCTCAGTTTTTTTCTTCCTTGAAGGTGCCGCTCAAATGTCACTTTAACAGAGAGGCTTCCTAAGTAAGCACCTATGTAAATCAGTATCCCTCCATTACCCTCTATTTCTTCATCTCGTTTTTATGTTTCTCCAAAGCACTTATCATATGATACATGATATACATGATGTATTTATTTGTTTAATTACTGTTTCATCCCATTCGAATATAATATGTACGAGAACAGGACCTCTGATTTTTGGCTACTTTATACCCCCCTAGGAGAAAACGTTCACATAACATGCAACATAGGTTTTCTGAATGAGTATTAGATGAGGCACAGGCTAGACATAGTTTGTATCAACAACGCTTGTTTGTTTTCTGAATTACACATTAAATTCTGTATTGCCATACAAGCTTGAGCGTCCAAGAGCTGCAGCCTACGTGAGTATTTGCCAAACAGATCACAAAATACTATTGTGGCAGTTACTTAGAAGTACCACCAAAAATTAATTTATCCAAAGGATACCGGTGTGCTGTTTCGAAGGGGCACATGCACCCCAATGTTTATAACAGCACTACGGACAATTGCCAAAGTATGGAAAAAGCCCAAATGTCCATTGACAGGTGAGTGGATAAGGAAGATGTGGTATATATTTATTTATATATATATATATATATATATATACATATATATATATATATATATACACACAATGGAGTATTACTCAGTAATCAAAAAGAATGAAGTCTTGCCATTTGCAACTACGTGGATGGAACTGGAGGGTATTATGCTAAGCGAAATTAGTCAGAGAAAGACAAATATCATATCACTTCACTCATATGTGGAATTTAAGATACAAAACAGATGAACATAAGGGAAAGGAAGCAAAAATAAAAACAGGGAGGTGGGCAAGACATAAGAGACTCCTAAATATAGAGAACAAAGTGAGGGTTGCTGGAGGGGTTGTGGGGGGAGGGATGGGCTAAATGGACAAGGGCATTAAGGAAGACACTTGTTGGGATGAACACTGGGTGTTATACGTAGGGGATGAATCGCTGGACTCTATTCTTGAAATCATTATTGCACTACATGCTAAGGAACTTGGATGCAAGTTAAAAAATAAAATAAATAAATGAATAAAAAGAAGTACCACCAAAAATTAGTTGGAAAAACCCTGCATATCCTACAATTACCCCACTCTGAAGATTCACGATGCAGGTGGTCCCATAAAGAAGAGTCCTGAGATTCTTCCATACATTCCTCTTAAAGTTGAATAAGACACCATTCTGAAATTAATTTGAATGGTGAACACTTTTTTCTTGGTACACCTGGTGATAACTGCATCCTTTAGAGCTGCCTTCAACAAACCACCAAAGTTTTGGTCATAAGGCCCAGGTTAGGCCATCAGTTTCCCAAGCAGTGAGAACTCACTGATACCCTGGTGAGCTCAGCTCTGAACTCCACTGATGGTTGCAGTGTTTCAAAAACCAACCTAAAAAAAAAAAAAAAAAAAAAAAGAACCAACCTAGCCTGTTCTGAATTGGTCAGGAAATTCACAAAGAAGAGTCAAGCAATCATCTTAGTAATTAAGTTAAAATTGCAGGGGGATCATGACAACTAGATCATTTATATTGCAGATAGGCAGGCAAAAAGCTATCTTTAAAATGTGTTCACTTCCTCCCACCCACACGTGATCTGATTTCTTTGAAGTGAAATGTATCACTGTTCATTATATTCCAGATTGACCATGTGGGGAACTGAAGCCGTATTCTACTTTTGGCCATCTTCTGTATTCTCAGAAAACAAATGATATTAACAAGAGACTCTTCACAACTCTGAACGTCACTTGTAGTAAGAAAACGCATGACTCAGAGAAACCACACTGCCTTAAAAGAATCGCGTAATCATCCAATCATCTTGGTGAGTTCTCATCATCTTGATTTATTTAAAACCCTCAGCCCCCATCCAAATAACAGATTGAAGTCTAAGCCTCTCCTTTCTTTTACTGTAATAATTATGAAAACAATGTTCTAGATGTGATAGTTCAGCATCCCCAGGGAGTGTTTTCAGGACTTTTATATGCTAACTCCATAGTTCACACCATTTCTCTTCTATTTCCTCCTATAAAAGAGGATAGCAGATGAGCACCTGTCTAAGATAGCAGTCATCATAAAATTATGGAGACTGGTGTTCGAGCTAAGGCCTGAAGATGGACAGGAATTTGCTGGACCTATTGGGCAAGACATCAACACTTTGGCATTATTTTTTTTCTTAATAGTAAAAAGTACATATTTCATATTTCATACAGAAGTGACTTTGAAATGAAATAATGCACGTGAAGATCTTAGCATTTTATTTTTTTTTTAATTTTTTTTTTCCAACGTTTTTTTTTTATTTATTTTTGGGACAGAGAGAGACAGAGCATGAATGGGGGAGGGGCAGAGAGAGAGGGAGACACAGAATCGGAAACAGGCTCCAGGCTCCGAGCCATCAGCCCAGAGCCTGACGCGGGGCTCGAACTCACGGACCGTGAGATCGTGACCTGGCTGAAGTCGGACGCTTAACCGACTGCGCCACCCAGGCGCCCGAAGATCTTAGCATTTTAGAAAACACTCATTAAGGGTTCAGTTTCACACTCACTCGGGTATCTAATATCTATTATATTGACTCCGGAGGCAAGAAAGATCCCATTTTCACAGCTTTTCACAGAAATAAGACCCAAAAAACTTAACACCAAGCACCACCAGCGTCTTTGCCACAGTTTACTGTATCAACTTTATCAACTCCCTTCAACTTGACACAGTCTCTGTGAATTTCAGCACAGAGATGGGAGATAGGAACCGAAACGATTCATTCCCCAGGGAATAAAGGAGACTTCACTAGCTATGGGTCACCTGGAGACCACGCCTCCGATTTGGTTTTTACTGGCCCCAAGTTGAATGGCTGCATATGGCAACAAGAACAAAGGACTATATAGAACGCTAGGAACATCCCAATTTAATTAAATTACTTAATAAGCTTAATTTTACAGTATTAAGTAATTTTGGGGGGTGCTTGGGTGGCTCAGTCAGCTGGGCGTCTGACTCTTGATTTCAGCTCAGGTCGTGATCTCACCGTTGGTGGTTTCCAGCCCCACATCCGGTTCTGCACTGATAGTGCCGAGCCTGCTTGGGATTCTCTCTCTTCCTCTCCCTCTCTGCCCCTTCCCTGCTTGTGCTCTCTCTAAATAATTAATTAATTAACAAACTAATTTTTTGAGGAAAGAGACTATGGAAATAAAAATAAAGTATTTTTAAATGCTCCAGAAAAAAAAGTATTTGGTCCTACATTTGCCGATAGCCTCTTTGTACAGAGTCACAGAAAATCAGTCACACGGATGAAAAACAAATCGCTTTCCGAAAACAATTTAAGCACAACTATTGTTGGATAAGTTTAGTGTAAGCGACAAAGGTGTGAAGAAAGAATTAATATGGTTATGCTAATAAAATACATTTGCATCACAATTTTAAAGTGCAGGGTCAGTCCTGAATTTGAGTTAAAAGTATGTATCCAGGACCCCGTGGACAGTGGTGCAAAGGGACCCAGGGCCGGCGCTCCGGCCCGAGGGTTCATCTCAATGAATAACTTAAATGACCCCCCCCCCCCCCCCGGACTGGAATATCTGGCCTAATTTCAGGGCTGATGGAGGTAATGGAAGCAGATGAAATCACGCCCTGTTGGTTCCAATGCTGGGATTGGCTGCTTTTCGTTGGATTTGGTCCTGGTAATCCCAGAAAGAGAAAAAGAGAGAGAAGGGTACCGTCAGTGAATGACCGCTTTCCATCGGGATCTTGAAGCCAAGTACCACGCGGTGATCTCAGAAAGCAGGCATGCAGTCGCTCACTGGTCTGTGGAACTTGAAGAGGAGCAGAATGAGAACGACAAGTTAATAAGAAGCCTGCATCCTCAGGGGTAGAAGAAGAGAAGCTTCTGAAAGAGGAACTGGTTCAGATTGTGCAAGAAAAGAGATAGTTGCAGCCCTTGAGCAGTGCTACCTGAGCTTCCTGGAAAGGGAAGGCAACTGGCAAAAGAGGGCCAGGTTTGCGCCAAAAGAGTCTGGCAGAGAGGGAGAGAGAGAGAGAGAGAGGGCGCACAAATGGGGGAGGGGCAGAGAGAGGGGGAGACACAGACTCTAGGCTCTGAGCTGTCAGCACAGAGCCTGATGTGGGGCTCGAACCCACGAACTGAGATCATGGACCTGAGTCAAAGTCACACATTTAACCACTAAGCCACCCAGGCATCCCAAAGAGTCTGACGCTCCTAGGGAAAAACAGGGCGTGTACCGCAGCCTGCTCCCGTCTGGTGGCAGGTGGCTGGAAATAGATGACTTACTAGTCGGAGGCTCCGCTGACCCCATTAGTGCCGACCTGCTGGCCCACCCGACATACTGAAGCACCACACATATTATGGCAATGCCTAGAACACCGACAAACCAGGATGGGAGACTCACGTGGCTGTATCTCAAATAGTGGCAACTGGTTGTTGAATTTGAACAAGGGTAAGAGAGTCGAGAAAGCCAGGCGAGAGAAGTAGGGCAAGAGTGAAGTCGAAGTCCTCGGCGCTGCGTTGGGGGTGGGTATCCACATTTGCTCATTTCCTCCTGCCATGTTCTGAGACCGACACAGGGTTTCTTCCTTGACCTTCTTCAGCGATTAAGGATTCAGTTTCTTAGGATAATTGTTTTTAAGTTGTAATATTTTATTAAGCCAAACAGTATGACCTCATATCTTAGCTGTAGGGTAAGATTGTTTTTAAGAAAGTCAAATGTAGCATTGATCCTCACTGACAGTTTTCTGTTTTTATCACTCCCCAAATAAATAAATGAATAATAAATAAATAAAGTATTGATCCTCACTGAACGTTTTCTGTTTGTTTTTATCACTCCCTAAACAGATTCTGTTTTCTCTTCAAATTACTTTTCTCTCTCCTTGAATTACTTTTAGAAGCCTTCAGGTAATGGACAGAACTGCCTAATGATGACAACAGAAAATAGTAATATTATTGAGGTTTCATGACGTCAGTGAAGGTGTCTCTCAACAAAGGGAAAGAAAGTGTTTCTTGTATCCAGTAGGGATTTGGCTTGTGTCTGTATTTAGTAAGCACATATTATTTATTAGCAATGGCATGTAATAAAAAATACTTACCATTTAAAATTTTTTAAAGTATATATCCATAATATTAATTTTTAAAAATTAAAAAATTTTAAATCAGCTTCTTCCAGCTGAACAATGACCATCCTTAACATGGTGACTGTAGTCTTGAAATGCTATTTTCCACTAAGAGAAAGCCAAGTTTCTCATAAAAACAGATGACTTCATGTCTGGGGGAAGGAATCTGGAATGAACCTCAAATCACTCCAAATAGCAAGGAAGTTATCAAATACTTCCAAGATTGTGTCTGAAATACTCAGAAGTCAACTTGAAGAGTCTTTCTCTGGTCAAAAATAATATTATTTGATCTTTAATAAATCAAAAAATAATAAAAAAGAAGAATTCCAATGTATTGCCACCCATCCAATATTTAAATCCATGAGTTTATAATGGCATTATAAGAATTAATTGAGGGGCACCTGGGTGGCTCAGTCAGTTGAGTGACCGACTTCGGCTCAGGTCATGATCTCACGGTTTGCGAGATTGAACCCCGCGTCAGGCTCTGTGCTGACAGCTCAGAGCCTGGATCCTGCTTCGGATTCTGTGTCTCCCTCTCTCTCTCTCTGCCCCTCCCCGTCTCATGCTCTGTCTCTCTCTGTCTCAGAAATAAATAAACATTTAAAAAAATTAAAAAAAAAAGAATTAATTGAACGACCTTACCAGAGTTACAGAGAACAAATGCACTAATGTTTGATAATCAGTAAGTAAATTGAAAGAATCAAGTATATAACCTGTGTTTCTTAGATGAAATGTTACTGGTACAATAGTTGAGAGGAAGAATCTCTTATTAAAAGTATCCCAGCAGGTAAATGACAAAGAATTATACAATCACAATATCAGCATTTTGGGACCCAGTGAATTAATGAATCTAGTCATCGAATACCCCACCAGTGGCCACCAGCATCACAAAAAGAGAAAAACTGTAATGGAGTTATGTAGCTTCTGGGTAATGAAGTTCTTACTAATGAAAAGAAAAATAAGTCACAAGATGAATCATTTTGAACAGAATTTTGGCTGTTGAAAGGATTCAGAGCATAACAAAAGCTAGAGATAAAATTACATATTAAGACAAATTACCATAACTTAAGAATACCAAAGGTAGAAGGAGTATCTTAAAAGAGTCCAGAGAGGGGTGCCTGGGTGGCTCAGTCAGTTGAGCTTCCGACTTCAGCCCAGGTCATGATCTCACGGTCTGTGGGTTCGAGCCCCGCGTCAGGCTCTGTACTAACAGCTCAGAGCCTGGAGCCTGTTTCCAATCCTGTGTCTCCCTCTCTCTCTGCCCCTACCCCAGTCTCACTTTGTCTCACTCTGTCTCTCAAAAATAAATAAATATTTTTAAAAAATTAAAAAAAAAAAGAGTCCAGAGAAAAAGAACAAATCTCCTACAAAGAAAGAAAAATCTGATTTACCTCATCTTTCTCAATAGTAACACTGGGTGCAAGAAGACAGTGGAATAATATTTTTTTTTTTACCTATTAAAAAAGTATTTGGAATCTAACATTTATATCCAGCCAAACGGTCTTTTACATACAAGAACATTATAAGAATATTCTACCCCAAGAAATCTATCACTGAAATACAAAGAGGTCCTTAAACATATGAACAAATACAGCCAAGTGCTGCCAGAGATAGGAAAGAGGAGAATCAAACATTTTAATAAAATGTATTGTTCTATAAAATGACCCAAGGCCTTTAGTGAAGTTCATTGTTGTCTTGAAAAACCTAAGACCAAAGAAATTCTTAAAAGAATTTCTGTAAGTCTAAAAGTTAATTCCAGACCATAGCAACATGGAGCACAGAGAGGTAAAAAGCAAAAAAAAAAAAAAAAACAAACAAAAAAAAACAAAACCAAAAAAGCAACTAAGAACCTGCTAACCAAAGGGCACCTGAGTGGAGCAGTTAAGCGTCAGGATCTCCGGGTTTGGTTCGAGCCCTGTGTCAGGCTCTGTGCTGACAGCTAGGAGCCTGGAGACTGCTTTGGATTCTGTGCGTCCCTCTTTTTCTGCTCCTGCCCCATTCACACTCTGTCTCTCTCTTAAAAATAAACATTAAAAAAAAAAATGTGCTAACATTGCTTGTCTCTTTTAGGAGAAGTAGAGATAGACACTGAGAAGCATGTTAGTTATTACTTATGCTTGTCAAATATTCTAGGTTTACTGTCTTCTGATGATACGGGACGATTTTCCTTTTTAGTCACTGAAGAGAAGTAGAGCTTTGTGGCTCATTTGGCCAGGATTACGTGACATGTGTCACTTTTGGGTCAAGGTATGTACTACTGATGAGAGACCCTCCAGAGCACTCTTTCCTCCAGGGTCATTGCCATTTTTCCACGTCGTGGCTGCTCCATGTGTCAGATAGAGCCTAGCCAACTAGAAATTGATATGCAGCATGAGAAAGAAACATGTTTGTTTTGTTTTGGTGTAACTGTTTTTCACAGTATAATACAGTCTATCCCAATACAATGTCTAAGAAATTAGTAAACACAGGGGCGCCTGGGTGGCTCAGTCGGTTAAGCGACCGACTTCAGCTCAGGTCACAATCTCGCGGTCCGTGAGTTCGAGCCCCGCGTGGGGCTCTGGGCTGACAGCTCAGAGCCTGGAGCCTGTTTCAGATTCTGTGTCTCCCTCTCTCTCTGTCCCTCCCCCGTTCATGCTCTGTCTCTCTCTGTCTCAAAAATAAATAAACGTTAAAAATAAATAAATAAATAAATAAAAACAAATTAGTAAACACAATAATCACAAGTATGAATCTGAGATTAAGAGTACCCACCACCATAAGACAAAAATACAACTTAACTTTTTAAAATAAGAAAACAGTTTCATTAATCTAATGAAAAGCAGGAAGCAATTGTTAAAAAGAAATAAAATGGAAACAGAGTACGCTGAAAATATGAAATAAGATGACAATGATGTGTATAAAATAATCACAATAAATAGGAATGGGTTAAACTTACTATTAAAAAAAAAAAAAAACCAGAGACCAAAAAACAAAACAAAACAAAACAAAAAAAGAAACCTAGCTGGACCAAAGGCTGTTGTCTACAAGAGACATACAGAAAACAAGCAGAAAAATCAAAAAATTTGAAACAATGAAATGAAATCAAAAACGAAACAAAGAAAAGATAAAAGAAAAAAAAGATTCAAGCAATATGAGCTAAAAGAAAGCTTGAGTATCAATTTGAAGTTCTAATAAAATAGAATTCAATGCAAAATAATATAAGTGAAGAAGAAGAATATTACATATTGTTAAAAGGAACGATAAAAGAAGATTTAATCATAATAGTGGAGAGAGATTAAAAATATATGAAAGAACAACTGACAGATGTAGAGGGGGAAATGGGTAAATCAAAATTTATAGCTGGAGGTATTAGCACATTTTTCTGAACTGGCACATTAAGCACACTAAAAATAAGCAGAGAGATCAAATATCTCAACAATCCAATTAATCAGTTAAGCCATTCTTATTCACACACGCAAAGAATTCTCTTCTTTTTTTACTTCTCTAAACCTTTTTTTTTTATAACTCAATAGACATTATTTTTTAAATAGTTTTAGTTTCACAACTACATTGAGTGAAAATACAGTTACCACATATTCCCTCTGGAAACATACACACAGCCTTCCCCACCATGAACATTTCGCACCAGTGTGGTACATTTATTAAAATCAATGAATCAACATTGACATACTATTATCAATCAATGTCCATAGTTGATATTAGGGTTCACGCTTTGTGTTACACTGTAATGTTTTGACAAAGGCATAATGATGTGTATCAACCAAGAATAGACATAATAGTTTCACTGCCCTTCAATGCTCCATTTACTCATCCCTCCCGCCCCCTCTGAAACCATGGCAACCACTGATCTATTTACTCCCTTCAAAGTTTTGGTTTTTGCAGAATGTCATATAGTTGGAATCACTATACAAAGTCAGTGCATTGTCTTTTAGGTACACTGTCTTTTATGATTGGCTTCTTTGACTTAGTAATATGACTTTACGTTTTCTCCACGCCCTCTAATAACTTGATAGCTCATTTCTTTTCAGCTCTAAATAATATTCCATTGTCTGGCTGTACCATAGTTCATTTATCCAGTTGCATACTGAGGGGTTGTCTTGGCTGCTTTTAGTTCTGGGTGAGTATGAACAAAACTACTATGGACAGTTATGTGCAGGTTTTTCTCTTCACATAAGTTTCCAACTTATTGGAGCATATAGCTTGGAGTATATAGTTACTGGATTCTGTGTAACTTTGTAAGAGAATTTCAAACTATTTCTGAAAGTACCCAGTAATAAGTCCTTGTATATATAGTCAGATGATTTTCAACAATGGTGCCAAAAGCATTCAATGGAAAAAAAATTTTTTTTCAACTACTGATGTTGGAAAACTGGATATCCACATGCAAAAGAATGAGGTTGGGGCAACTGGGTGGCCCAGTCAATTAAGTGTCTGATTTTGGCTCAGAATGGAGCCTGCTTTTGATCCTCTGTCTCCCTCTCTCTCTCTGCCCCTCTCCTGCTCTCTCTCTCTCTAAAATAACTAAACGATAAAAAATTTAAAAATTAAAAAAAGAATGAGGTTGGACCCTTGCACCACACACAAAAGTTACTCAAAATGAGTGAAAGACCTAAACATTAGAGCTAAAACCATCAAACTCAGAATAAAAGGGGAAAAGCTGTAGGACTTGTATTTGACAACAATTTCGGGCACATGACACTGAAAGCACAAACGACAGAAGTAAAAATACATACATTTAAGACTACTGTACATCAAAGGACATAATCAACACAGTGAAAAGACAACCTATGTAATGAGAGAAAATATTTGCAAATCACTTACCTGATAAGTGGATTAATATATTTGTATATAAATAACTCCGACAACTGAATAACAAAAACAAACAACCCAATTTAAAAATGGGCAATGGCTGGGGTGCCTGGGTGGCTCAGTCAGTCAAGCATCCAGCTTCAGCTCAGGACGTGATCTCACTGTTTGTGAGTTCAAGCCCCGTGTCAGGCTCTGTGCTGACAGCTCAGAGCCTGGAGCCTGATTCAGATTCTGTGTCTCCCTCTCTCTCTGCCCCTCCCCCTGCTCACTCTCTCTCTCTCTCTCTAAAAAATAAACATTAAAAAAAATTTTTTTAATGGCAATGGACTTGAAGACATTTCTCCCAAAAAGATATACAAATGGCCAACAAGCACATGGAAAGATACTCAGCATCACTAACCATTAGAAGAATACCACAATGAGACACTTTACACCCATTAGGACAGCTACTACAAACAAAACGAAACAAAACACACACACACACACACACACACACACACAAAAATGGAAAATAATAAGTGTTGTCAAGGATGCAGAAAAATTGGAAACTTTGGGCACTACTGGTGGGAATGTAGATTGTTGCAGCTGCTATGGAAAATATGGCAGTTCCTCAAAAAATCAACAATTGAATTACCATATTATGCACCTATTATGCCTTGTGAGCATATACGCAAAAGAATTGAAACTAGGTCTCTAAGAGACATTTGCATACCCATATTCATATGAACCCATGTTCATAATAATCAAAAAGTAAAAACAACCCAAATGTTCATCAGTGGATGAATGGATAAATTGTAGGATATGCATACAATGGAATATTATTGAGCCTCAAAAAAGAAAATTCTGACTCATGCTACAACACGGATGAAGCTTGAGACCATTATCCTAAGCGAAATAAACCAGGCACAAAAGGACAAATACTGTCTGATTCAACTTATGTGAGGGACCTAGAGTAGTGAAATTTATAGAGACAAAAAGTAGAATAATGGTTGCCAAAGGTTGAGAAATGGGAGGAATGGGGAGTTATGGTTTGATGAGTATAAACTTATAATTTTGGGGGCGCCTGGGTGGCTCAGTCGGTTAAGCGTCCGACTTCGGCTCAGGTCGTGATCTCGCGGTCCGTGAGTTCGAGCCCTGCGTCGGGCTCTGTGCTGACAGCTCAGAGCCTGGAGCCTGTTTCAGATTCTGTGTCTCCCTCTCTCTCTGACCCTCCCCCATTCATGCTCTGTCTCTCTCTGTCTCAAAAATAAATAAACGTTAAAAAAAAAATTTAAAATAAATAAATAAATAAACTTATAATTTTGGATGATAAAAGGAGTTCTGAAGATTGATAGTGGTAGTGTAAAACAAAACAAAACAATATGAATGTACTAAATACGACTGAATGGTACACTTGAAAATTGTTAAGGTGACTAAATTCTATATATGTATTTTGCCACAATTAAAACTTGGTGTTTTTTTTTTTTTGGAAAAAAAAAAACACACCTAAATTACATCTCAAAATTTATCAGAGAAAGCCAAAATGCACGTACAGGAAAATTGTTAAAGTACTTAAAGTGCTCTTTAAGAGAAATTCATAACGTAATGATTGGGGTGTATGGGTGGCTCAGTTGGGTAAGCATCCAATTCTTGATTCTGGCTCAGGTCATGATCTCATGGTTTGTGAGTATGGGTCCCACATCAGGCTTTGAGGCTGATGGTGTGGAGCTTGCTTGGAATTCCCTCTCTCTCTCTCTCTCTCTCTCTCTCTCTCTCTCAAAATAAGTAAATAAACTTAAAAAAAAACATAATGATTAAGAAAACAATCTGGCACTATCACTTCTCGGCCTTTTGGCTAAGATGAAGTAAAGAAAAAATCTGGCACTAAACAGCCACTAATTGGACGGCTTTGACTCTAATTAGCTTTACACTGGATAATTTGCTTTAAATATTCATCAAGAAACTCAAAGGAGTAAACCATTCTCTTTAGCAATTGGAAAAAAGGAAGGAAGGAGGGAAAGAGGGAAAAAAGGAAATAAGGAAGGAAATAAGGGGGAGGGAGGGAAGAGGAAAGAAAAATACTAAAGATAAAGGTAGAAGCCCATAAAATGGAAAATAAAAAATGGAGAAATTAACAAAACTAAAAGGTTACTTATCCAAAAGACTAAAAAGATATCCAAATTTCAGCAAGACTCATCAAGAAAATAAAAAATTAAATTTAAAAAATAGAATAGGAGCACCTGGGTGGCTCAGTTGGTTGAGCGTCTGCCTCTTGATTTGGGCTCGTGTCACAATCCCAGGGTTGGGGGATTGACCCCCTAGTCAGGCTCTGTGCTGAGTCTGGAGTCTGCTTAAGATTCTCTCTCTTTCTCCCTCTGCCCCTCGCTCCTGCTTGTGCCCTCTCTCTCTCTCTAAAATAAATAAAATAAAACTAATTTTTAAATAAATAAAAAATAGGTTAAACGTGGGGCAGCTGGGTGGCTGAGTCAGTTAAACAATGACTCTTGACTTCAGCTCAGGTCATGATCTCATGGTTCATGAGATTAAGCCCCCTGTCAGGCTCTTCACTAACAGTGCAAAGACTGCTTGGGATTCTCTTTCTCCTTCTCTCTGGCCCTCCCCTGCTAACATGTTCTCTCTCTCTCTTTCTCTCTCTCAATAAACAAACACTTTTTAAAAATACAATAAACAGGAAGAAATAACTATAGTTAGAGATTTCAAAACAACAAAATCTCTTTGGAGTAACTATTTGCTAACATATTTTTTAAATAGATGAAATAGAAAAAAATCTTAGGCAAATAAAGATGTTAAAATCAATGCAAATACATATAAAAAATGTGAATGGGTAGATATGGAAATGCCCTACCAAAGTTGAAAAGAGAAGCATAGAATGTTTCTAAAATTACAAGGGGAAATTTCAAAGGCTATATATATTTCAAGGGTATGGAGACATTGCACGTGTCCTGAGGGAATAAGTATGGGTTTCATATTGGAGATAAGTGAGCAGCTTTAAAACAATATTGTGTTTGGGTGCCACTCCCATAGGTTCTGATTTAATTGGCCTGGAATGAGTATCGGACCTCAGAATTGTTTAAATCTCCTGAGATTCCAAAGGGCAAGGTAAGTTTGAGACCCACAACTCCAAGGAAAAAAATGTACAGAAGGATAATTTATGCTAATGGGGCACCAGGAGAGACAACATTGGGTGTGTCAGCCCTGAGAGGAAGGGAGGACTCATGACTCATGGGGAAAAAAACCTACCTGGTGGAATCCCATTTTCATTAAAGGGAAGGTATACCGTTGTTATCCAAAGGAAACTCTATCAGACTAATAATGTGTTTATTTTCTACACATAAATCTTAAGTAGAGGAGAAAGGGTGAAGTAGAAAACATTTAACAGATATCAGATAAAAGTGTCCTAAGGAAAACATGATCATTCTGAGAGAATTGGAAGACATTTTTTAAAAACATGGAAATTCTAGAGATTAAAAAAATGAAATATCTGAAATAAAATTTTCATTGGATGGAATTAATACTAAATTAGACACTGAAGAAGAATAGTTAAGTGAATTTGAAGACACAGCAATAGAACTTATCCAATTTTTTCAGAGAAAAAAAAGACTGAAAAAATGAACATGTCACAGACCTGTGGCATAATATCAAGTAGTCTGATACATATATTTGGAGTCCCACAAAAGGGATCAAGAAAACTATTTGAGTGAAAATATAATTAAAAATTTTCCAAAGTAGCTGAAAACTATAAACACATAGATGCAAAAAACTTAATGAACCCCAAGCAGGACACACACACACACACACACACACACACACAAACTCAAGGTACAGTGTAACCAAATTACTTAAAAAAAAAAAAAGCAATAGTAAGAAAATCTTAAAAGCAGAGAAAGAAAGAAAATACATTATGTACAAAGGAACAAAGTAAAGAAAGACCACAGACTTCTCATCAGAAATTTGGCAGGTTTCAAAAGATTTACATAGACATCTTCAATTTCACTTCTAAGAATTTACTCAAGATAAATGAAAACATGTGCTCACAAAAAGACTTGCACATAAATATTCATAGCAAATATATTCATAATAGCTAAATTCTTGAAACAACCAAAATGTTCATCAACAGGAAAATGGATAAACAATTTGTGTTACATTTGTACGGTGGAATACTAGTCATCAATAAAAAGGAATTAAACTTGCTGTTGGGAATGCAAGCTAGTGCAGCCACTCTGGAAAACAGTATGGAGTTTCCTCAAAAAACTAAAAATAGAACTACCGTATGACCCAGCAATTGCACTACTAGGCATTTATCTAAGGGATACAGGGGTGCTGCTTCGAAGGGGCACAGGCACCCCGATGTTTATAGCAGCACTATCAATAGCCAAAGTATGGAAAGAATCCAAGTGTCCATCGATGGATGAATGGATAAAGAAGATGTGGTATATATATATACAATGGAGTATTACTCGGCAATCAAAAAGGATGAAATCTTGCCATTCGCAACTATGTGGATGGAACTAGAGGGTATTATGCTAAGCAAAATTAGTCAGAGAAAGACAAAAGTCATATGACTTCACTCATATGAGGACTTTAAGACACAGAACAGATGAACATAAGGGAAGAGAAGCAAAAATAATATAAAAACAGGGAGGGGGACAAAATATAAGAGACTCTTAAATATGAAGAACAAACTGAGGGTTACGGGAGGGGCTGTGGGAGGGGGGATAGGCTAAATGGGTAAGGGGCATGGAGGAATCTACTCCTGAAATCATTATTGCACTATATGCTAACTAATTTGGATGTAAATTTAAAAAATAAAATTGAAAAAAAATAAAATGAATAAAAAGGAATTAAACACTGATAGGCACAATAATATGGATGAATCTCAAAAACAGTATGCTAAGTGAAAGAAGCCATAGACAAAAGAATACACACTGTATAATTTTGTTTACATGACAGTCCAGGAAAGAAAAATCTAATTTATATTCACAACAGATCCATGGTCTCTTGAGGCTGGGGTTGAGAGTAGAATTGGCTAAGAAGCAGCTTAAGAGAATTTTGGTGTAATGCAAATGTTTTATCATGACTTTGTTAGAATGTATAAGGGTGTAAAAATTTGTCAAAAGTCATTGAAATGGACATTTAAAATTGGTGTCCCTCCCCCCCCCCCCCCATCCATATGTTGAAATCTTAACACCAATGTGATGGTATGAGGAGGCAGAACTTTTGGGAGTTGATTAGGCCATAAGAGAAGAGCCCTCTTGAATGGGATTAGTGGCCTCATAAGAGACCCCAGGAGTGGATACAGTGAGAAGACAGCAGTCTGCCATCTGAAAGAGGGCTCTTACCAGAACCAGACCATGTTGGCTAGACAGGACAGCTAAAGGGACACCATGAAAAATGGTCTTTGTTGCTCCTTTTCCAGCTTCTATTCTTGCTAGAATCTACACTTCCATCTTCTACAGCCTTATGAAACAGATAATGTATGTCCTCCTTGTAAAGATCAAGGAGTTAATAATGATTTCTTTGGAGTCTTCTGGCACAACAAGTAACATCTAAAAAGTTACTGGGTGGGTCGCCATGAAGTTCTCCAACACCCTGGCTCTGGGGCATAAGTGACTTTTGAAGGACACCTAAACACTTGTCTTTGTTCCTGGATGCCTGAGAAGACACATGCAGCATAACACAAGCCTCCATAAAAACTCCAGACCCCAAACTAAGGTAAGACTCACTTTTTTCTTTTCCCAGGTCCTGGATGTTCTGTGTCTACACTCTATGTCTTCAATAAACTCTGCTCTCACTTTCTCTCAGCTCACATTTGATTTCTATTCCACACAAAGCCAAGGACCCTCCTGACTGATCCTGTGGGACCCTGTCTGGGTCCTCAGACGCAGTCAGCCTGCAACATTGGAACCCTGATCTCAGACTTCCAGCTTTCAGAATTGCAGGGAAATATGTTCTGTTGTTTATAATCCACCAGTCCCTGGTTCTTTGTTTTAGCAGCCTGAACTAAGGTGTATCTTATTATATAAAATATGCCTCAATAAAGTTGATTCAAACAAGGAAGGCAGAGGTGCCTGGGTGGCTCAGTCAGTTAAGTTGCCAACTTCGGCTCAGGTCATGATCTCATGGTTCATGAGTTTGAGCCCCTCAATCAAGCTCTGAGCTGTCAGCACAGAGCCTGGAGCCTGCTTTAGATTCTGCGTCTCCCTCTCTCTCTGCCCCTCCACCACTCATGCTCTGTCTCTTTCTCAAAAATAAATAAACATTTTAAAACATTATTTAAAAAAAACAACAACAAAACAAAACAAGGAAGACAGCATGGTAAAAACCATTCTCTCTTCTCTGTATTTGTCCTCAATCCCTAAAGAAGAATGTCCACCAATACTTCCAATACATTTCTGGGTCTCTTCATTTCTCACAGTATCCTAGACTCTTGAGATGGTGTTTGATGCTTTCATTATTTCCGTTGTGAAGAATTAATTAAAAACCAGGATCTAAGTGTCCCTTTTCTCTCTGGGCTCTCTACAGGAAGGTGAAAAAGAGGACTTTTTCTGCATCCAGCCTACACCCCTCTCCCCAAACAGATTTCCATTTCAGACCTGACGCTGAGACAGTAATAGGAAACACTTTTTAGCTGCAAATCCCATCCACATTTTCCAGTACAGCTTTACCAGAAATAAAGCTGGTATTCGGATTCCTTCCTGATTCCTTTGTCTATTTCATAATTTCCCTAAAACCCAGAGAGTAGAGGGGTGTTACTAATAATCATCTTAAAGTTCTAAGAAATAGGATTTGATAATAGACGAGAGGGTGTAGTATAAGCACCTGACAGTTTGGGTTTTATTTTTATGGTAATGCAAATGGCCGACTTAAGCTTTTGACTGAAAACCATCCACCTCAAAGATGGCTATCTCAAACACATTGCCAACAACGTAACTAAAGAGGCAGGCCTTCTTTTGGCCACAATCTCAGGAGTTCCCTGGATAAAATCTGAGATTGACCCTCATACACAGAGGGCAAGGAGAGACTGAAGAAAGAAGCAGACCACTCCAGACTGGCAGGGGCCGGTTTTAAGAAGCCAGAGAACTTACAAATGAGGCTTGTCTAGGCTGGCTACTAGTAAATCATCACATCTGCCCCCCAGATTTTGAAAGTTTGTATAGAGTCCTTAGCGGGGTTCAATCACGGATTCAGTCCAGATGGTCTCAAAAACACATTACTCACTCCGAACTACATCCTTAAATGACCCCAAATGCAGAATAAGAGGCAGAACATACACTCCGAGGACAGGAGAGGGACTGGGGATTTCCAATTGCCTGGGTCCAGTTACCAGGGCAATCAGTGGTCACATCTTGATGACCTCCTCCAATATTGCAAGCCCCAACCACCACCACGTTTCCTTTGCTTTAGAGACCTGTGGTTGACTTAGATAACTGACCATTTGGCTGCTTGTTTTTCCCCTTCTACACTTCAAATACCACTCTTCAGTTTTAAATTCATCAGTAAAGAGATTAAACCACAAAACCCTAAAACCTCCCCACCCTCACCCCCAATAAAAGCAGAACCCTAGGCTTATACAGCCTCTCTTTGTCTCTTCCCCTGACCTCAATGTGTGGCCCCAGGCATTCCAGGACTTGAACTAATAAACACTTTTTTTTTTTTAAGTTTCCTGATGATTATTGCTGGGGACATCTTGCAATCACAAAAAGAACCACAAAGGCTGGTCCGGACAACATTGATCCCAAAAGGGAAGATAGATGTCTGTGGGGACTTGCCATGGGTCCTTGTGAACTCCCCAGGCATGTCTAGCTGATAGCACCACTACTAATAGGCTGAGACCAGCACAAAACAGAGGGTAAAAAGAGGAAAATTATTGAAAACTGATTCTTAGATTTATAATTTTGAGCACCTGGGTTTATGTTGAATCCATCTACTTAAGAGGGGAGCTCTAGAAGAGGCAGTTTTTTGGTAAAATCTAGGGCCTTATTTCAACTTGTTAAGTTTTAAATTCTTATTTAAGATCTCTAAGTGAAACAGCAGGACCTACTTATTTGGAACTCAGTATGGAGATCAAACTAAATGAAAATTATACATTAGAACAAGAAGTCTGATTATGCACGACAAAGCAACATCTTTCAATAGGATTGCACTTCACAAGTGAGTCATAAAAATACCCTTGTCAAGGGTGTCTGGCTGGCTCAGTTGGTGAAGCATGGAACTCTTGATGTCAAGGTCACAAGTCTGAGCCCATGTTGGGCTTAGAGCCTACTTTAAAAGAAAAGAAAAAGTCAAATTTCCATTATGCAGAACTTCGATGAATCATGGGAAAAGAGGAAGAGGTTTATTTCTGTTACACTTCAGTATACGTTTGTTAGTCTAGAAAGTTTCATGTTTTTATAAACCACCAGAACACAACCCTCTCACAGATCACCTTACCCCTGTTCTCCCGCATTTATTCCATCTCATGTGTTTTAAGATTCAAATCTGCCAGCATGACTCTGACCGTTTAATAATAACTCTCTTCAACCCTAAATATATTGTCTTCTCTGTGATCAACCTTAAGAAGGAAAACTTTGCTATCTCAGATCTTGTTTATTTTTGTTTAATTAATTTATTTATAGGCTTATGTATGTTTTCAATGTCCATTTCATTAACAGGTAAGAGTTACAGTTTTTTGTTTTTTGTTTTTAAGTAAGTTCTCTGCCCAACATGGGGCTTGAATTCATGACCTCAAGATCAAGAACTGTACACTCTAGAGACTGAGCTAGTCAGGCACCCCAGAGTTATGGTTTAAATCAGGGACTCTTAGGTGCCCCACTGTTTCCCTAGCACCAGAAAAATAGTAAATATTCAATAAAAATGTGTTCGCTTACAGGCTGTCTACTTCTCTGTATTTTATTATTCCTTGTGAAAACTCATGGGCCCTATGGGGCGCCTGGGTGGCTCAGTCGGTTAAGCGTCCGACTTCAACTCAGGTCAGGATCTCACAGTCCTCGAGTTAAAGCCCCACATCAGGCTCTGGGCTGATGGCTCAGAGCCTGGAGCCTGCTTCCCATTCTGTGTCTCCCTCTCTCTCTGCCCCTCCCCTGTTCATGCTCTGTCTTTCTCTGTCTCAAAAATAAATAAACATTAAAAAAAAATTTTTTTTTAAAAACTCGTGGGCTCTTTGAGAGTTTCTGAGGTTTTTAGTTAACTAGTAACTACAAAGAAACATAAGGGATAAACTAACAAGGAAGGAAAATTGTCAATGCTGTGAGATATCTTAAAGGTCTTACAATAAAAACTCTCTCTTTATTCTTTGGCAAAAAGATACACTGATCTGTCTCAGTTCCTCATTTCATTTTCTTGCTTCCTGTATCTATTATTGTTATTTTTCACTTGTGGAGACTCAAATTGATTAATGAAATACCTATCCTTAAACAAATTTTTCTGTCTAGCACTTGACCTTGAAAAACTAAAATGGAGCTACCTTAGGTGATGATGTTATTTCTTTGGATTATACTAAAGTCTCAGAGATTTTTTTTTTTTTCTAACATTCGAGAAAATTTTTAGGTTGCCCAAATTAACACGTTCCCAATTCAGATAAGAAGGCATCACTCCATCCCCCAGGCCAGAGAATCTTGGTGCCAAAAAAGATCCCATCAGAGGAATTTCACCACCACCCCCTACCCAGGGAAAAAGAGAATGGGAGAAACCCAGCAGGCTTCCCCACCACGGAGATGTGCAGCCTTTGTTACGGAGGAACCCCACAGCCTTCACCAACGGGGATCCCAGATGATGGAACAGCCCAGAGTCCTTGCTGCTACATCTCCTTCCCAAGATGAGATGTCCACTGTGATGACACCTGTCCTCAGGGGCCCCAGTCACTGCTGTGCCCTATTCTCCAGGACCAGGATGCCACAACACCTTGCTATATACAGAGCAGAACAGCTGTGGCTCCACCCACTGGGTACCAAGTCATGCCTCCAATGCCACTATAATGGTGAGCTGCCGCTGTCCTGATTCCACCCTGGGATTCCAGTTCTCAGCTCTGACCAGTCATTGCCAGGGCCAGCTGTCACTTCTCTGCCACCCGTCCCCAGGGACCCAGGGACTCCCCTGGGTTCTGACATGTCTCTAATAGGCCACCACAAGGGATGTGCAGCTGCTGTCCTGTTACTGCCCTGGGGAAAGAGTTGGACTTTGACCAGCATGCCCAGACTGTGCTGCACAAACTAGAAGTAAACAAAAAATAAAAATCATTAAAAATAAAAAAATCAAATCAAATAACAGAAATTCTGGAGCTGAAGCTCCATAAAATGAATAAAATCAGAAATGAAACAGAGAGCTTCAGCAGCAGGCTCAATCAGGCAAAAGGAAAACTCTGAGAACCTGAAGACAGGTCTCTTAATATTATCCACTCAGAGGAGAAGAAATTAGAATGAAAAAGAACAGGGGCGCCTGGGTGGCTCAGTTAAGTAGCCAACTTCAGCTCAGGTCATGATCTCATGGTTCATGAGTCTAAGCCCTGCAACAGGGGCTCTGTGCTGACAGTTCAGAGGCTGGAGCCTGCTTCGGATTCTGTGTGTGTCTCTCTCTGCCCCTCCTTCACTTGCTCTCTCTCTCTCTTTCTCTCAAAAATAAATAAACATTAGGGGCACCTGGGTGGTTCAGTAGGTTGAGCGTCTGACTTTGGCTCAGGTCATGAATTCACGGTTCGTGAGTTCAAGCCCCACATGGGCTCTGTGCTGACAGCTCAAAGCCTGGAGCCTGATTTGGATCCTGTGTCTCCTCTCTCTGTTGCTCCCCTGCTTTCTCTCTCTCTCTCTCTCTCTCTCTCTCTCTGTGTGTGTCTCTCTCTCTCAAAAAAAAAATTAAAATTAAAAAAAATGTTTAATAAATAAACATTAAAAATTTTTAATAAAAAAAGAATGAAAAATGAAACCTATGTTTCTTTTCTAAAGAAATCATATTCACATTATGGGAGTCCCAGGAGGAAAAGATAAGGAAAAATAGAAAATTTATTTAAAGAAATAATGAGTTTAAACTACCCAAGTCCGGGGAGTCACATGGACATTCAGGTACTAAAAGTGCAAAGATATCCAAACAGATTCAACCCAGAGATCTTTGCTGTGACACATCATAATAAAGCTCTCAACAATCAAAGAAAGGGAATTTTGAGAGCAGCAAGGCAAAACAAAGACTCATCACATACTAGGGAATTCCCAATAATGTTATTAGAAGATTTGTTAGCAGAAATCTTGCAAAACCAGGAAAGATTGGGATAATATATACTCAAATGCTAGGAAAAACAAACAAATGAATGAACGAACCCTGTCAGCCCAGCATACTTGACCTGGCAAAGTTGTCCTTCAGATGAAGAAGAGATACAGACTTTCCTGGACAAGCAAAACCTGAGGGAATTTATCACCACTAGACATGCCTTATGAAAATAAAAATGGCAAAGAGAGGGGCGCCTGGGTGGCTCAGTCAATTAAGCATCTGACTTCAGCTCAGGTCATGATCTCATGGTTCGTGGGTTCAGGCCCCCACATCAGGCTCTCTGCTGTCAGCACAGAGCCTGCTTTGGATCCTCTGTCCCCCTCTCTCTTTATCCCTCCCCTGCTCTCTCTCTCTCTCTCTCTCTCCCTCTCTCAAAATAAATAATCATTAAACAAACAAACAAACAAAGCCCAACTATATGCCGCCTACAAGAGACTAATTTAAGCTTTAAGGACACTAATAGCCTGAAAGTAAAGGGATGGAAAAAAATACTCCATGAAAATGGTAACCCAAAGAGAGCAGGGTAGCTATACTTTGATATAAAACAAAATACCCATTAATTTAAAACAGTAAAAATAGACAAAGAAAGTCATTATATATGATTAAGGGATCAATTGATCAAAAGGATATACCAATTGTGAATTATATGCATCTAATTTCGGAGTGCCCAAATAGATTACACAATTATAAGTGTATCTGAAGGCAAAAATAGGGGCACCTGGGTGGCTCAGTTGGTTAAGCCTCCAACTCTTGATTTGGGCTCAGGTCATGATTTCACAGTTTGTGAGATTGAGCCCCACACCAGGGTCTGTGCTGACAGCATGAACCCTGCTTGGGATTCTCTCTCTCCCTCTTTCTCTGCCCCTACTCTGCTTGTGCTCTCTCTCTCTCTCTCCCCCAACCCTTCAAAGGAAATAAATAAAAACTTTTTAAAAAATGAAGGCAAAAAGAGACAGCAGTGTAATAATTGTAGAGAACTGAATACCTTACTTTCAACATTGAATAGATCATCCAGACAAAAACCCACTAAGGAAATAATTAACTTAAACTACTTAGATTCTGATTTCCCTTCTGATCACCAGTTTCAGTTCTGCATGAAATTCCAAAATGGGGAGGTGAGTCCCACACCAAAAAGCAATTCTCCAACAGCATTTGAGGGTCCTAAAACTAAACTCAAGTCTGATACTGTCTAAGTGAACACAGCATCAGATCTCATTGCCCTTCCCTGCCCCAACCCCAAACTTCAAATGCAAGTGTTAGTCCAAGTTGTCACCTTGCTTCTGACTGATTGGCTATAGATCTGAGGTTCCCATGAGCCCCTCCTTGGGCTTGATTAATTTGCCAGAGTGACTCACAGAACTCAGAGAAACATTTTGCTTACGAGACTACCAGTTTATTATAATAAGATAGAGCTCGAGAAAAGCCAGACAGAAGAGATGTGTGCATAGGGCAAGGGATGGGGAAAGGACACAGAACTTCCATGCTCTTCTCCAAGCACACCACTCTCTCCAAATCTCCATGTTTTCACCAACCCAGAAGCTCTCTGAGCCTAATCCTTTCGGGTTTTTATGGAAATGTCATTATGCAGACACAGTTGATTAAATCACTGGTTATTAGTGATTAGTTCAAATTCCAGGCCCTCTCCCCTCCTTCAAGGATGGGGGGTCGGGAGGAGACTGAAAGTTTCAGCTTTCTAATCACACGGTTGGTTTTCCTTGCAAGCAGTGTCCATCCTTAGGTGCTTTCCAAAAATCACCTTCTAAATACACCAAAAGACACCTATATCATTTTCATCACTTAGGAAAATTCAAGAGTTCCAGGAGAAAAAGGCCAACTATATATTTCTTATTGTAAATCACATCACAATTACACTTTAGATGAAATGGACTTAAAGACATGTATAGAGCATTTCATTCAACAGCATCAGACTACACATTCTTATTAAGTGCGCATGGCACATTCTCCAGGACAGACCGTATGCCAGGTCACAAAACAAGCTGTAACAAATTTGAGAAGATTGAAATCATATCAAGTATCTTTTTCAACCACAGTGGTGTGAAAGTAGAAATCAGTGACAGGAGGAAAACAAGATGTATAGATACGTGGAAACTAATCAACACACTTTGGAACAACCAATGGGTCAAAGAAGAAATCAAAAGGGAAATCAAAAAAATATCTGTAGACAAAGAAAAATGGAAACACAGTATACCAAAACTTATGGAATGCAGCAAAAGTAGTTTCAAGAGGAAAGTTTATAATGAAAAATGCTTACATTAAGGGAAAAAGGAAAGATCTTTTTTAAAAATGTGTATGTATTTATTTCGAGAGAGAGAGAGTGGGAGAAAGAGAGAATCCCAAGCAGACTCCACACTGTCAGCCCAGAGCCTGATGTGGGGCTTGAACTCATGAACCATGAGATCATGACCCGAGCTGAAACTAAGAGTTGGACGCTTAACCAACTGAGCCACTCAGGTGCCCCAAAAAGAAAAATCTTAAATAACAACCTAACTTTATACCTAAGGAACTAGAAAGAGACTAATCCAAAGTTAGCAGAAGTAAGGAAATAATAAAGATTATAGCAGAAATAAACTAAATAGAAACTAGAAAAACAATAGAAAAATGAAACTAAGAGTTGTTTTTCTGAAAAGATAAAGTTGACATTACCAAAAAGAGACAGATGACTAAAATTAATTATGATTGAAAGAAGATGCATTATAACTGATACCACAGAAATACAAAGGATCATATGAGACTATCCAGAATAATTATACATCAAAAATTAGATAACTTAGAAGAAATTGATAAGTTCCTAAAACACACAACTTATAAGAATTAATCATGAAATGATAGAAAATCTTAACAGACCAATAATAAGCAAGGAGATTATATCATTAATTTAAAATTTCATGGGGGGCGCCTGGGTGGCTCAGTTGGTGAAGTGTCTGACTTTGGCTCAGGTCATGATCTCCCAGTCCGTGGGCTCAAGCCCCGCATCAGGTTCTGTGCTGACAGCTCAGAGCCTGGAGCCTGCTTTCAATTCTGTGTCTCACTCTTCTCTCTGCCCCTCCCCCGCTTGTGCTCGCTCTCTCTCTCTCTCTCTCTCTCAAAAATAAATAAATGTTAAAAAAATTCTTTAAAAAAATCTCATGGGGCTCCTGGCTAGCTCAGTCAGAAGAGCATGTGACTCTTGATCTTGAGGTCATGAGTTGAAGCCCCACGTTGGGTATAGAGATTGCTTAAATAAATAAGACTTTTTGAAAAACTTAAAAATTAAAATCTCCCAACAAATAAAAGCATAGAACCAGATGGCTTCACAGGTGAAATCGACCAAACCTTGGAAGAATTAATACTAACACTTCTCAAACTCTTCCAAAAAATTAAAGACAAAAGGACACTTCCAAACTCATGTTATTAGGGCAGCATTACCCTGATACCAAAACTAGATAAGAACACTGAAAGAAAACAAAATTATGGGCTAATATCCCTGATCAACATAGATACAAATATCATCAAAATACTATCAAACCAAATTTAAGAGCACATTAAAAGGGTCATACACTATGATCAAGTGGGATTCACCCCTGGGGTGCAAGAATGTTTGAACACATGCAAATCAAGAAATGTAACTAATACAGGGGCAACTGTGTGGCTCAGTCGGTTGAGCGTCTGACTTCGGCTCAGGTCATGATCTCACAGTTCGTGAGTTCGAGCCCCGCGTTGGGCTCTGTGCTGACAGCTCAGAGCCTGGAGCCTGCTTCGGATTCTGTGTCTCCCTCTCTCTCTGCCCCTTCCCCACTCATACTCTGTCTCTCCCTGTCTGTCAAAAATGAATAAACATTAAAAAAAATTTTTTTAAAGAAATATAACTAATACATTTACAGAACAAAGGGAAAAAATCATATCATTATTTCAATCAATATAGAAAAACCATTTGACAAAATTCAACATGGTATCTTGATAAAAATTCTCAAGAAATTAAATATAGAAGAAATGTTCCTCCACATAATAAAGGCCATGTATAACCGGCCCAAAGCTAACATCATATTTAACAGTGAGAGGTTAAAGGCCTTTCCTGTAAGATCTGTAAGATCAGAAACAATACAAGAATGCCCACTCCTACCATTTCTACTTAACATAGTACTAAAACTCTTAGCTAAAGTAACCAGGCAAAATGGTAATAATAATAGTAATAATAATAATAATAATAAATGAAATAAAAGGTAACCAAACCAGAAAGGAAGAAGTAAAATCATATCACTTTACAGATGACATAATCCTCTATATAGAAAACCCTGAAGACTTCACCAAAAAAATGTTAGAACTAAAAAATGAAGTTTATAAAGTTGCAGGATACAAAATCAACATACAAAAATTAGTTGCATTTCTATAACAACCAACTATCTAAAACAAATTAAGACAGAAATCTTATATACAATAACATCAAAACCAATAAGATTTAGGAAGAAATTTAACCAAAGTGGTGAAAGACCGACCCTGAAAACTGTAAGACTTCGATGATAGAAAGTGGAAAAAAAAAAAAAAAAAAGACAAATAAATGGAAAGATATACTGTGTTCTTGGATCAGAAAAATTAATATTGGTAGTGACCCCAAAATGGTCTGTAGCCTATACTACCCCAAATGATCTACAGATTCAATCCACTCTCTATCAACACTCCAATGGCATTTTTCAAAGGAACAGAATAAACTATTCCAAAATTTGTATAAAGCTACCAAAAAAAAAAAAAAAAAAAAAAAACGAAAAAACAAACAAAAAACAAACAGCTAAAGCAATCCTGAGAAAGGAGAAAAAATGTAGAGACATCACACTTCCTGATTTCTAGCTATAGTACAAAACTACAGCTAGAAACAGTATGGTACTGGCATAAAAACAGGAACATAGACCAGTGGCACAGAATAGAGAGCCCAGACACAAACCCATGTATATATGGTTAACTAATATACACAATGGGGTAAGGATAGTCTCTTCAATAAATGGCCTTAGGAAAACTGAATATCCACACGCACAAGTGTGAAACCAGCCCCTTACGTTACACACTCACAAAATTAGCTTGAAACAGGTCAAAAACTTAAATGTAAGACCTGAAACCGTATAGCCCCTAAAAAAAAAGCATAAGGAAAAAGATCCTTGGCATTGGCCTTCGCAATAATTGGGTTTTTTTTGATAAGACACCAAAATCACAGGTAACAAAAGCCAAAATAAACAAGTGGGACTACATCAAACTAAAGAGCTTTGAACAGCAAAGGATTGAAAGGGAAAAGGAAACCTACAGAATGAAGAGAAAATATTTGCAAAACATATATCTGATAAGGGAATAGTATTCAAAATATATAAAGAACTCATACAACTCAATACCAAAAAAGCAAATTTAAAAATGGGCAAAGGATCTGAATACACATTTTTTTTCAAAAAACACATACAAATGGCCAATAGGTATCTGAAAGGTGTTCAACATCACTAATTATCAGGTAAATGCAAATCAAAACTACGATATCATCTCATATCTGTTAGGTTGGCTATTATTAAAAAGACAAACAATAACAAGCATTGGCAAGGATATGGAGAAAAGGGAATCCTTGTACTCTGTTGGTGGGGATGCAAATTGGCATAGCTTTTATGGAAAATAGTATGGCAACAAATTAAGTATTAAACTACTATATGATCTAGCAATCCCACTCCTAAGTACATATTTGTAAGAATTGAAATGAGAGTCTCAAGGAGATATCTGCACATTTATGTTTATTGCAGCATTATTTGTAATTGCCGAGATATGTCCTTCATTGGATAAATGGACAAAGAAAACATACAATTGTGGTATATATACAATTAAATCTCCTTCACCCATGGAAAAGAAGGAAATCCTACCATTTGCGACAGATGGATAAATCTGGAATGCATTAGTGAAAGAAGTGAAATAGACCAGATAGAGAAAGATAAACACTGTCTGGTATCACTTATTATCACATATGTGGATTTAAAAAAAAAATTTTATAGAAACAAAGAATAGAATGGTAGTTGCCAGGGGCTGAAGGGAAGGCAACTTGGGTGACACAGTTCAAAGGGTACAAATTTTCAGTTATAAGTTCTGAAGTCTAATGTACGGTTGGTGACTATAGTTAATAATCCAGCATTATATACTTGAAAGTTGCTAAGAATAGATCTTAAGCATTCTTACCACCCACACTAAAAAGGGTTCATTATGTGTGGTGATGGATGTGTTAATTACCTTGATCTTGGTAATCATTCTACAATGTGTATGTATATCAATACATCACATTGTATTCTTTAAATATATACAATTATACTTGTCAATTATTTCTCAATAATTTTTTTTTAGAAAAGAATCCAAACTGGGGACATAGCTAGAACCAGGCAAAGTAATTGAAAGTGATAGTCAATGAATTTTTAAAAAGCATATTTTAGGTCCCTGGGGGGCTCAGTCGGTTAAGCAACTGACTTTGGCTCAGGTCATGATCTCACGGTTGGTGGGTTCGAGCCCCGCATTGGGCTCTGTGCTGACAGCTCACAGCCTGGAGCCTGCTTCGGTTCTGTGTGTCCCTCTCTCTCTGTTCCTCCCCTGCACATTCTCTGTCTCTCTCTGTCTCTCAAAAATAAATAAATGTTAAAAAAAATTTTTTTAAATAAAAGAAAGGCATATTTTAGTATTTTAAGAGCTGTTGTAAGGTCAAGAAGGAAAATAAAATCTGTAAATTATATTTTGAATTCTATTTGATAAACAAAGGAGAAAGTTACAGTAGAAATTGACATATTAAGACGGAAAGAGAAAAATATGTTGAGGGACATTTGTTCAACAGGCTGTATTGGAAGTAATGAAGAGATATCTCCATTTCATGTAAGAATTTATACAATAGACTACAATGAAACAACGACCGAAGGGTGGAATGAAAA
This sequence comes from Panthera uncia, assembly GCF_023721935.1. Classification (NCBI taxonomy): domain Eukaryota; kingdom Metazoa; phylum Chordata; class Mammalia; order Carnivora; family Felidae; genus Panthera; species Panthera uncia. The sequence goes on from NC_064809.1 coordinate 41,258,173, forward strand.
CCATAGAGGGGTGCTTGAGTGGCTCAGTCAGTTAGGTGTATCCAACTCTGGAGTTGGGCTCAGGTCATGATCTCGCGGTCATGAGATTGAGGCCCGCATCGGGCCCCACACTGGGAGTGAAGCCTGCTGAGGATTCTATCTTCTCCGCCCCTGTGATCGCCCCACTTGCACTCTCTTTCTAAAATAAAAAAAAAAGTAATTAATTAAAAAAAGAAACCATAGAGGTACTCAGAGGTTTCTCCTGGGACCACCAGATCGTCCTTCTGTCAGATCTGCAAAATAAAGCAGAAAGTAACAATCCCCTCAAGCTAAGAGCTCAGGAACCCAGTTTCCTAGGAGTCTGGAGCATGGAAAGAAATAATTAACAACCTAAGGTTAATGATAATGGGTAAAATTTAAGGTGGGAGAATCCTAGAAACACCTGAACAAATGGCCGAATACAAACTTAGGCGGTACCGAGAAGTCCCTACTGCCCATCTTCCTATTCTCTCTTCTTGAATGGCAGTCTCCCTTTGCTGCCCTAACTCTCCCCAAATATAATACTTGCTCCAATTTTTAATCTCCCAGAATTATGAGTTTTTTAACCCTCCTAATTGCTCAGAAGGCTCAGTTATTTCTCTAATTTCATCTTTTTGTAACCTAGTGTCATGCTCTGAGCTCCATTACAGTACCAGAATTATCCAACCTTAGAGTTCTTTCACTCGTTTGCTCGCTTAATAGAACATCACTCTCAGAATCAACACCATTTCCTAATACTCCATTCTTAGTTTTACTTCTACCCTCCTCTGAAACTAAAAAGAAAGTAAGTTCTCACTTCCACTCTGAGGTTATTTTTCTAGAAATACTCTGCATGCACCCACTTGGTGAGGCATACCAGGAACCTCTTATGTCTGTTTCTCTGACGTTTTTATCCAGGAACCCTGGACTTGTTCAGAAAAATTAGACCTTTGTCGTCCTACTCTTAAAGGGAACTTCAGATATAAAATTCACCACAAATAAAGTAAGGGCTAAAGTCCCCCCGCTTCCAAAATTTAAAAGCATTTTCTTTATATTCAGAAAAATATAAGCATAAGAACATTCAAAAATAAAAGAATGTTAAGGACTTCTCCAAATATGTTCACATTCCCTGGTGTTTCCCATTAAGTTTCTCTATTCAATTACCATGTCGGATCTTGCAGAAGATAAGCATGTATATGACATACAGGTAATTCGTTTATATATCTTCCATGTATGAACAACCATTCACGTCTGTTGCTATTCTTATCATTTTCTTCATGATAAATTTCCATCGGAAGTTGTGCCCATGAAGTAAATGCTTTAGGAGGAAACATAAGTCATCTCATTCTAGAAAGATAAGCAACAGTTCAATTTCACAGATGTGAGTTAGAGTTTAAGGAAGGAAATAATAAACAGCATGGATCCATGAATATTTTGTAGTGTGGGATGTTCTTGCAAAAACAGAGTTCTTAAAGTTTCAAGAACCTGAGAAGATTGTTAATTAGCATTCATGAGTCAAGGTTAAGGTGAAGCACATGTTGGAAAAATATTTCATGATTTCCTTGGTTAACGACCAGTAGAATTACCAAAACAAATAAGGGCGACACAAGAGTTTTGGAATGTCAGGGGCAGGTTCCCTGTCTTTAGTATCAATGATTTGGTGGGGCTCTCTAACTTATGGGCCCTTTTTCTCACCCCAAATCATTGATTGAAGCACATTGTCAGGGGAGTAGTATCGAATATGCAGAAACTTGAATAGGATGAGTTGTTGTTTTTTTTTTTCTCAGTGGGACTTGTCAAATGGAAGAAGAGTTACGGATAAAATGAAAACTCAGAAACAACCTGGAAATAGTACAAATTCCCGAAGGGTTCAGTGAAGTCAACAGCAATATAGGAAAAAGGAAGAGCAGACTCTGCAACGTCACCATCGGTTTTCAGTTCCCCTTGATAATGGAGGATGCAATAAACCAAAGGCTCGAGACTAATCTAAGGTCCAAACAAAAGAGCAAAGGCATCTCTCCCAGTCATGTAAGTTATAGACCAACTAACAGCCCCATTTTGTAACTTGCTTACCTATTCTTCATGCTCTTTTATTTTTTATTTTTTGAGTATATTTGACATACAACGTTACATTAGTTTCAGGTATCGATTTGCCCTCTGGGTACTGAGGGGAGGAGAAAAACTAAAAACAGGGGAGATGCCAAAGTGAAAATAAATTAAAATAAATAACAGGGGCACTTGGGCAGCTCAGTCGGTTAAGCATCCAACTCTTGATCTCGGCTCAGGTCATGATCTCATGATTCGTGAGTTCGAGCCCTGCACTGGGCTCTGCACTGACAGTGTGGAGCCTGCTTGGGATTCTCTCTCCCCTCTCTCTCTGCCCCTATTCCTCTCTCTCTCTCTCTTTCTCTCTCTCTTGAAATAAATAAATAAATGAATGAATAAATAAATAAATAAATAAACTTAAAACTAAAATAAATAACAACATAAAAACATGGGCAGGGTGCCAAATTAATATAAAGCAAGAGCAGATTTAGATGTGGCCTCAGGCCACAAATGGAGACAGCAAAGGATCTTTTGACTCTGACCAGGCACAAGTACAAAAACAAAAGAACAGGAGAGAAAATCCTCGGTAGACTGGCAAGTATGAAGGGAAAAATGTATACAATGTTCAAACAGTGAATAGTGTTCCTTGTGACTTGACCTCCTTTAAAAGGGTAAGAGTTCTTTCCTAGTTACACCTCTGCTGTTCTCAAGGGTAATCCATGAATCACTAAATTAAATTACCCAGAGCTTCTGTTCTCAGAAAACATCTCTGGATTCCTTAATAAAGATGTGTGACTGCTAATTAGAGGAAAGAGTAAATTTTCTTGCTCCGCAGTTTGAATTGACAGTAACAAGTCTGGAACTAACTGTCTCTAGAAAATCTTCTAGTGTCATAAGTTAGAGCTTAAGAAATACTCAGAAAGCTTAAATTGCTGTCCAAATATGCGGTTGTACAATAAATATTAAATATTCTGTCTAAATCAATTTACCTTTACTGTTTATCCACATCGCTTTGGACTGGACTGGAAGAAATGTGACCTTGGTTATGTTGAGATCTTCTCTGCTGCAGAAGACTATCAAGTCTCCTCTAGTGGGTCAGTGCCAAGATATCGAAGAAGGTCAGAACAAGTCTCCCCCAAATGGGACTTTTTAAAAAAATTTTTTTAACGTGTATTTATTTTTGAGACAGAGAGAGACAGAGCATGAACGGGGGAGGGGCAGAGAGAGAGGGAGACACAGAATCGGAAGCAGGCTCCAGGCTCTGAGCCATCAGCCCAGAGCCCGACACGGGGCTCGAACTCACGGACCGCGAGATCGTGACCTGAGCTGAAGTCGGACGCTTAACCGACTGAGCCACCCAGGCGCCCCAGATGGGACTTTTTAATCAGTAATACTTGTCCATAACTAAGAGCTCACTATAACTCAAGATAACCACCATAACTGAAGAGTCTGCTTCCTGGCCAAAAAAGCCTATGTGTACTTTCTCAGGCCTGGCCATAAGCAATCACAAAGACTTTACCTGGCAGGTCTCATGAGGAAAAGCAGCTCTTGCCACAGCAGACTTGGTGCACATCCAGGGAAGTCACAGTCAAGGACTCAGTCCCCTCAGGCTGGCCACACTCTTATGCTTATTTGCCTTCCTGGCCTGACGACCTTCATTTCTAGGTCTCTATAGCAAGGGTCTTCATCCCAGTTCTTCCTCAGGCATCTCTGCCAGGACATCCTGATCAGGGGAGGAGAAGACTTTGAAGATACTTTTCCCCACCCTGACTCAGTCGCCAGTATTTTCCACTACTAGCCTTTGTCCCTCAAACTCTCCTTGGTCCCCGGGTCTGTAAAACTATAGGAACCTTTGTTTCTAGGCTCTCTCAACAGTAGGATGCCTCCCACATCTGTGCTCACACACCTGATCCTCAACCAGTGTGCTGTTACATGAGGGAAAATGGGACATGGGGTATTCAGCACTTACTCTGATTCGGTCTCTTGTTTATACCAGGACAGCAAGTGATTAATGCTTCGCTGGTATGCTTATTTTGACTTGTTTTACTCAGCTCTTCCAACACCTGGCAGCTTCGTTCTCTCGTCAGCTCTGCTGAGCCCTTAACAACACTCAAGGCAAAATTCAAAGGAAGTATATTAGTTCCCTGATGCTGCTGTAATAAATTATCACAAACTCTGTGACTTAAAACAACATAAATTTTTATGTTATAGCTCTAAAGATCAGAAGTTTAGAATGAGTTGGCAGTGCTGTATTCCTTCGGGAGCCCTAGAAGTGAATCCATTTCTTTGCCTTTTCCAGCTTCTGGAAACCACCTACGTTCCTTGATCCATGGTCCCTACCTCCATCTTCAAATCAAGTAGTGTAGTGTAGTTTCAAATCTCTCTCTCTCTCTCTGACTCTGACCCCTGCATTTGTCATCACATCTTCTTCCCTGACTCTGATCCCTCTACTTTTCTCTTGTAAGGACCACTTTGAGTCCATTAGGCCTACCCAGATAATCCAGGATAATCTCTCTGTCTCAAAATCCTTAATTTATTAATGTCTGCAAAACCCCTTACCCTATAGAATTGTAACATATTCACAGGTTCCTGGGTTTAGGATGTGAGCGTCTTTGGGGGTCCATTATTCAGCCCACTACAGAAAGGTTCAAAATACCTTCTTGCCCCAGTAAAATATTAGCTATCTAGACTTCCATATCCAGTCATTTGCAGAGTTGATAAATTAGACCAAGCCTTTCGAGGAAGACAACTATTAAAAGCCAAATGCAATGTAGTTTTAATGTCTTAAAACATCAATGGATTTGTCAAAGATTAATTGACCATATCATCGTGGGTTCATTTCTGGGTTTTCTATTATGTTCCATTGATCTATGTCTATTTTGGTGCCAGTACCATACTGTTTTGATCACTACAGCTTTGTAGTGTAACTTTAACTCTGAATTGTGATGCCTATAGCTTTTTTTTAATTAGCGCGTGAATATTTTTTTTTTTTTTTTTTGCTTTTTGCTTTTTCAAGGTTGCTTTGGCTATTCAGGGTCTTTTGTAGTTCTCTACAAATCTTAGGGTTGTTTGTTCTAGCTCTGTGAAAAATGCTATTGGTATTTTGATAGGGATTGCATTAATTGTGTAGATTGCTTTGGGTAGTATAGACATTTTAAAAATATTTGTGGTTCCAATCCATGAGCATGGAATGTCTTTCAATTTCTTCACATCGTCTCCTATTTCTTTCATCAGTGTTTTATAGTTTTCGGAGTACAGGTCTTTCACCTTTTTGTTAGGTTTATTCCTAGGTAGCTTATTGGTTTTGGCACAATTGTAAATGGGATTTATTCCTTAATTTCTCTTTCTGGTGCTTCATTATTGGTGTGTAGAAATGCAACAGATTTCTGAATGTGGATTTTGTATCCTGCAACTTTACTGAATTCATGTATCAGTTCTAGTAATTTTTTGGTGGAGTCTTTTGGGTTTTCCACATCAAGTATCGTGTCATCTGCAAAGAGTGAAAGTTTGACTTCTTCCTTGCTGATTTGGATGCCTTTTATTTCTTCTTGTCTGATTGCTAAGGCCAGGTCTTCCACTATTCTATTAAAGAACAGTGGTGAGAGTGGATGTCCCTGTCTTGTTCCTGATCTTAGGGGGAAAGCTCTCAGTTTTTCACCTTTGAGTCTGATGCTAGCTGTGGGTTTTTCATATATGGTCTTTATTACGTTGAGGTAGGTTCCCTCTAAACCTACTTTGTTGAGGGCTTTTTTCATGAATGGATGTTGTACTTTGTCAAATGCTTTTTCTACATCTATTAAAAGGATCATATGGTTCTTATCCTTTCTTTCATTAATGTGGTGTATCACATTGATTGATTTGTGAACACTGAACCACCCTTGCAACCCAGGAATAAATCCCATTTGATCATGGTGACTGACTTTTTTAATGTATTGTTGGATTTTTTTTTTTTTGCTAGTATTTTATTGAGAACTTTGCATCTGTGTTCATCAGGGATATTGGCCTGTAGTTATCCCTTTTAGTGGAGTCTTAAGCTGGGTAATGCTGAACTCTTAGAATGAGTTTGGAAGTTTTCCTTCCTTTTCTATTTTTGTGAATCACTTGAGAAGAATTGTTATTAACTCTTCTTTAAATGTTTGGTAGAATACAGCTGTGAAGCCATCTGGCTCTGGACTTTTGTTTGTTGGGAGTTTGTGATTACTGATTCCATTTCTTTGCAGCCTACCAGCCTATTCAAATTGTGTATTTCTTCGTGTTTCAGTTTTGATAGTTTCTTTGTTTCTAGGAACTTCTCCATTTCTTCCATGTTGTCCAATTTGTTGACTTATAGTTTTTCATAATAATCTCTTATAATTGTTTGTATTTCTGTGGTGTTGGTTGTTATTTCTCCTCTCATTATGATTTTTATTTTTTTTATGTTTATTCATTTTTGAAAGACACAGAGAGACAGAGCACAAGCAGGGGTGGGGCATAGAGAAAGGGGGACACAGAATCTGAAGCAGGCTCCAGGCTCTGAGCTGTCAGCACCAGAGCCCGATGTGGGACTCGAACTCACGAACCATGAGATCATGACCTGAGCCAAAGTCGGATGCTCAACCGACTGAGCCAGCCAGGCACCCCTCATTATGATTTTATTTATTTGAGTCCTTTCACTTTTCTTTTTAATGTAAAGGAGGAAAGAATATCCAATGGGAAAAACACAGCCTCTTCAACAAATGGTATAGTGAAAACTGGACAGTAACATGCAAAAGAATGAAACTGGACCACTATCTCACACCATACACAAAATAAATTCAAAATGGAATAAAGACCTAAATGTGAGATAGGAACCCATAAACATTCTAGGGGAGAACACAGGCAGTAACCTCTTTGACATCCACCCAGCAACTTCTTTCTAGATATGTCTCCGGAGGCAAGGGAAACAAAAGCAAAAATAAACTATTGGGACTTCAGCAAGATAAAAAGCCTCTGCACAGCAAAGGAAACATTCAATAAAACTAAAAGGCAACCTATGATATGGGAGAAGATTTTTGCAAATTACAAAGGATTAGTATCCAAAATGCATAAAGAACTTAGAAAACGCAACACCCAAAAAACAAATAATCCAATTTAAAAATGGGCAGAAGACATGAATAGACATTTTCCCAAAGAAGACACCCAGATGGCTAACAGACACATGAAAAGATGCTCAATATCATTCATTGTCAGAACTACAATGAGATATCACCTCATACCTGTCAGAATGGCTAAAATAAAAAAACACAAGAGGGTGCACCTCAGTGGCTCGGTCAGTTAAGTGTCCACCTCTTGATTTCAGCTCTGGTCACGATCTCACGGTTCATGAGATTAAGTCCCGAGTCAGGCTCGCTCTCTCTCTCTCTCGCTCTCTCTCTCTTTCTCTCTCTCTCAAAGAAGAATAAGAAAAAGAAAGAAAGGAACATCAGGTGTAGGCAAGGAAATAGAGAAAGGAGACCTCTCTTGCACTGTTGGTGGGAATGCAAACTGATACAGCCACTGTGGAAAACAGTATGATGGTTCCTCAACAAAGTTAAAAATAGAACTACCCTATGATCCAGCAATTGCACTATTAGGTATTTACCCAAAGAATACAAAAATACTAATTCAAAGGGATACATCTACCCCAATGTTTATAGCAGCATTGTCTACAATAGCCAAATTATGGAAACAGCCAAAGTGTCCACTGACCAATATATACCAATATATTTGGTATATATATATTGGTATATATATATATATACAATGGAATATTAGTCATAAAAAAGAATGAAACCTTGCCATTTGCAACAACATGGAAGAAGCTAGAGAGTATTATGCTAAGCAAAATAAGTCAGTCAGAGAAAGACAGATGCAATATGATTTCATTCCTATGTGGAATTTAAGAAACAAAACAAATGAGCAAAGAGAAAAAACGAGAGAGGGAGAGGCAAACCAAGAAACAGATCCTGAACTACAGAGAACAAATTGATGGTTATCAAAAGGCAGGTGGGTGGAGGAAAAGGTTAAATAGGTGATGGGGAGTAAAGAGTGCACTTGTTATGATGAACACCAGGTGTCGTATAGAAGTGTTGAATATTGTACATCTGAAACTAATGTTACACTGTATGTTAACTAACTGGCGTTTAAATAAAAACTTAAAATCAATGGCTAACAAGCACGTGAAAAGATGCTCAACGCTAATCGTTAGGAAAATGGAAATGGAAAATGGAAAGAAAGAAAAAAGGAAGGAAGGTAGATAGGAAATTGTGTTGGCAAGGATGTAGAGAAATTAGAACCTTTGACTCTGAATGGCAGGGATGCAAAATGGTGTGACCCCTATAGAAAACAGTAGAGTGGTTCCTCAAAAACTAAAAAAATGGAGTTACCATATGATTTGGACATTCTACTTCTGGATATATATACCCCCAATAATTAAAATCAGGGTCTGTAAGAGGTATTTGTATACCCATGTACATTGCAGCATTATTTACAATAGCTAAAACATAAAAGTAACTCAAGGGTCCACTAACAGATAAATGGATAAACAACATGTGGTATATACACACAATGGAATATTACTAGGTCTTAAAAAGGAGGGAAATCCTGACCCAGGCTACAACATGGAGGCACCTTGAGGACATCATGCTAAGTGAAATAAGCCGGTCATTACAGACAAACACCATATGACTGCATTTATATGAGGCATCTAGAGTAGTTGAAGGCATTAACAGAGACAGAAAATAGAACAGTGGTTGTCAGAGATTAAGAAGAGAGGAAAATGGACAGTTGTGTAGTGAATAGAGTTTTAGTTTTGCAACATAAAAAAAGTTCTGGACAGTGGTTGCATAACAATGTGAATGTACTAATATTACTGAATTGTACGCTTAAAATAGTTAAGATGATAAATTCTATGCTATGTGTATTTTACCACAACAAAAAATTATCAAAAGTTTTTTTTTTTTTTTCAACATTTAAGTGTTACTGGTATAATGCGGTATACTTGCGCAAGTGTGAAATTACTCGGCCAAAGTCAGATTTGCCAGAAGTACAGAGACTAAGTGCAGAATTTGGGGGCCACTTTTTTTTCCCCATGGAGCATTTGCCTATGTCCAAAAAGCTACTGAGATTTGGGGTTGTATATTAAACGGTTTTTCACAAACAGGAGAAGCAAAATGAATAAGTAGGTACTATTTCTAGGTACTATATACAAGACCTGATCTCTCCCAGCTGCCTATTTTTTTCTACACATATCTTAAGCTAAAGACAATTCTGGGCTTCAATTATTTCTCAGATAAAATGTCTGGCACATAAACATGCATAGTTAGGAGCACCTGGGTGGCTCAGTCATTTGAGCATCTGACTCTTGATTTCAGCTCAGGTCGTGATCTCACAGTTTCATAGGATCGAGCCCCACACTGGGCTCCACACTGACAGCATAGAGCCTGCTTGGGATTCTCTCTCTCTCTCTCTCTCTCTCTCTTTCTCTCTCTCTCTCTCTCGGCCCTCTGCTCCTCCCTCTCTCTCTCTCAAAATAAATAAATAAACATTTTTAAAAAGTGATGCCATAAAGATAAAAGGTTTGATTTGCCAAATAAAATAATAACTTTAACTTGTATTGACTTCAATATACAGGCATCTCTTCCTATATACAGTTCCAATACCCAGATATTTACTAAAGCATCCTACAAAATTCTTACCCAAAATTTCTATTCAAAGGGAAAACTTGCTGGAATCTGCATGCAGCATAGCAAAAACTAATTCAGGTTGCTCATAAACCCTGGCGAAACGTACCATGTACGAAAAGAACTAAATGTACTAACTTTCCAGTCCTTTCTCCAATTGTTTAGCTGTTTATAATCTTTCTTTCTTCTTCTAGACACCTTGAGGTCTAATTCATCCAGGCTCAATTTAGATGGATGATTTTTTTCTGACATTGTAGCAGTTTCATTGCAAAGAAGGATGACATAATGCCTATTGTGCAACATTTACATATAAATGTTCCAACCAATAAGTACCAACAGATTAGTAATTTGTTTTATTAGTGTGATATATGATGCAGGAATCCTTTGTGCGCTGTGATATAGTAATTTATAATAAGACATAAGGTCAACATCCTTCATTCCTGACTCACAGCTCCCCCAATCCTTGTAATTCCCCAAGTGATTAGAGAGCATTAAGAACATTGGGGTGCTTGGGTGGCTCAGTTAAGTGGCTGACTCTTGATCTTGGCTCAGGTCATGATCCCAGGATCGTGGGATCGAGCCCTGCGTCAGGCTCTGTGCTGACAGAGTAGAGCCTGCTTGGGATTCTCTCTCTCTCCTACTCTCTCTGCCCCTCCCCCACTCACATATGCATGCTCTCTCTCTCTCTCTCTCTCTCAAAATAAATTAATTATTTTAAAAAAAAAGAACAATAAGAGAAACTTTACTTGTTGTGATGAGCACTGGGTGTTACATGTAAATGATGAATCACTAAATTCTACTCCTGGAACCAATATTACACGATATGTTAACTAACTACAACGTTAAAAAAAAAAAAAAAAACTGACACAAAGACGGAAAAAGTAAATTGGTCTTTGTTCTTCCACGTCGTCTAGTAGAAATGACAAACAAATAATCCTAATGCAAGCACACATGCCATATAAAAAAAAATTAGGAACAGAATATTATACGCACATAAAAAAACACAATGACCAGTCCTACTTAGGAAGTTTCAAAAGAGATATTTAAGCTGAGAATATCCTTTAGCATGAATTCTATTATGCAAGGCAAGGAATGAGCACTTACAGGAAATTTTGCCACGCTGATTTCCTTAAGACAAAATTTTATAAAGGAAAATGTAAACTTTATAAAAGAATACAGTAATTTAATAATGAACAGTCACTGCATTCAGGGGAATTTCTTTAACATGAGTTATCTAATGTTGAATAATTTTCTCAGCTTTTGGTACAAACTCATCATTGCCCTGAAAAACTACTTTGGAAGTAATAGACATTTCTAAAAGGAAAGAGAAAACTCAAAGTAGAGATGCGTATTTCAACATTTGCCCCCTCTAAAGACAAACAAATCTTTAACTTTACCTGTCTTTTGTATCACTGAGATACTGAGAAGTTTATTTTCAATACCACTATCTCAAGATCATATAAATCACCAAAACTGTTTTAAAAGAGCTCAAGGTAGAATTTACAAAATCACCAACTTCTAGAACTAGAAGTGGTCCTCCGTCTGGTCTAAGGCCCACCAAGTTCAAATGTTAGCACCTGTACGCAGATCTCCGTTCACTTCTTTCTTGGCTGTCTCTTCCTACTTCCTCTGACCTATTGTCATTGATAATTACTTTGCAGTACAGTTTGGATTAGAAGACACTGATGTGATCTAACTGCCCCATTTTTCGGAGGATTCAACTTCAGAAATTCAAACTGAGGGGCATTACGTGACTCAAATCTACTTGCTTTCAAACTCAGGTCAGAGACAAAGATAACGAAAACTAGAAAAAAATATCTCACACTGAGATCAGCTCAAGGTGCAGTGGAGTATTTAGTTGGGAGTTTTACGTAGTGAAATGTTTCTTCGGCAAGCAACTTGAACTCAACTGTGTGAGTGTTTCAGGAAGGTATTTTCAGCTCAACTTTAGAAATAGCTAAAAGCTAGTGCTTTCTAACTACATGACTTCTGTTGTTCATAACAAACCCCTTTCAACCACATCTGAATTTATGTTAACGAGATGATTTTTGAAAAGCCCCTTGATAAGCTAAGGATAGAGGCTGGTTGCCAGTGATTAGAGGTTGGAACTTCAGTCCCCCCCCTTCACCTCCAGGGACAGGAGAGGGGATGGAGGTTTAATTAATTACCATTGGGCAATGATTTACTCAATCATGCTTACATAATGAAGCCTCTGCAAGAACTCAAAAGGACAGGGTTTAGAGAGCTTCCCCTTGATATTCTTGTTTTGTGTGTGTGAACAAGAACACATCCATATGCCAAGAGGTTGGAGTCTCTCACATTTCATGCTCAGGACCCTCTGGACATCATTCTACACATTGCTTCATCTGGCTGTTCACTCACCTCCTTTAATATCCTTTGTAACAAACAAGTAATCAGTAAATAAACTGTTTGCCCAAGTTATGTGAGCTGCTCTAGCAAATTAATCAAACCAACATTAACTAACAAACATTAATATGAGATAGCTGTCCTGTGAAAGGACATTCATAATCACTGCCATGGAACACAGACAGACCTATGGGAACGCTCGAGAAACTCTCTTGGAAAACCTGAATAGTGAATATGACTTAGATCTTTTCCGAAGAGCGTGAGCCCAGGCTTCAGAGGATTTGGACAAGTTAAGGCCGCAAGACCAAAGCACAGAGGAGAGCAACATAATTAAAACAATTGCTTTTGGTGGTTATGAGCTCATTACCTGGTACCATTCTTCCTATCCCAAAGAATATGCATGACTGGGACATCTCTACATATGTGAATTCTGATTAAAATACATGAAAGGCCAAATGATACTCAGCTAACACACGGCTAAAAATGTGTATGGAAACAGCCACCCGGTGATGAGATATATCATCAGCCAACAGCTGTTGGCCAAGCTTTTTCTGGACCACAAGATATTACATTATGATGTGGAACCCTTTATGTTCCATGTTATGACAGAAGTGGACAACACCGGCTGTCACCTGATTGGATATTTTTCCAAGGAAAAGAATTCATTCCTCAACTGCAGTGTAGTATCCTTAGCATGCCTCAGTACAGGAGACAGGACTATGGCAAGGTGCTCATTGATCTCAGTTATTTGCTTTCCAAAACGGAAGAAAAAGTTGGTTCCTCAGAACGTCCACTCTCCAATCAGAGGCTCACAAGCTACTGCAGTTACTGGAAAGAAATGCTTCTCGGCTACCTGCGTTATCTCCAAGGGAAAGAGATTTCTACCAAAGAAATTAGCCAGGAGACAGCTGTGAATCCTGTGGACATTTTCAGCCCTCTACAGACCCTCAGATGTTCAACTATTGGAAAGGAAAACACTTAGTTTTAAAGACACGGGACCTGATAGATGAGTGGAGAGCCAAAGAGGTCAAAGATCCCCTCTAAAAAAAAAAAAAAAACCATGGACCCAAGCTTTTTACAGTGTGCCCCTCCCACTTAAAGTGACCTGTTACTCTGAGCCTGCGAACCCCGGCAGCAGGAATCTCTACCCTAGGGATCCGTCTGTCATCTCTGGGGCTCTTGTGGTTGGTAAATACAGTATTTGGGGGGAAGACCAACCTCCTCAGGACTGTCCCGGCTCCGACCCTGGTGTATGTTGCAGACGTTAGTTCTGAGGAACTGTGATTTCGGCCTCAGTGAGGTTGCCTGGATGGGATCTCTAGTAGCCTTCACTGAAGGCAGACACCTCACAGCACTGATCCATGGTGTTCTGTTTGGCACCGTACCTGTCCAGTCACCGGGTCCCCTCTTGCCCGGTAGCCCCATGAGCTTGTTTGTGTTGCATCTTCTACACTTTGAAATAATGCTTCTTCCTGCCTGGTCACCAGACTTCCAAATAATGGCTGCTGCCACAAGAACCTTTCCAATCACTCCTTACATGTGTTTACTTTTTTTTTGGAACAGCAGGGAAGAGGTAACACTTGTGAGTGTGTGCACACTGGGAGGGGTCCGTTCCCTTTGGATTTTACCTCACTTTGATTTCTTTCCTCCACTTTTATTGACAGCCTTGCTTATAATCAGTATCAAGCTGGCCAGAGAGCAATATTCTCTTAAGACTCTTCCAAGGATGAGTCTTGCTAACAGCGTATAATCTATCGGAACGAGATGGAGAGGGCAATTAAGAGGCGGCGATTCGGTACTCCGAGTTCACCTGTGGGCAGTGTCTTGGCAGAAGGCAGCAAATACTTCTTTTTGCCTCGCCAGAAAGTACCCAGTCATAACTGCTTTCTTCTCTCTTAACTCCCTGGCCCCTTTTACATTTGCAGGTGCCAAAATAACGTTCAGTCCTCCTTCATGCTGCGGGCGAACAGGTTCATTAGACTGCAGAAACCTTCTCCCCAGTACCAGTCTGATGTAGCACACCTCAGTTGCACCGATTTTTGTCTGAACATCCTTGGCGAGGTAGGTAGGACATGACCGCGAATGATTTCCAGATCTCTGCCCAAGACTCAGCAGGCCACCCCCGCCAAGGTTTGCTTCTCTTTAACAGTGCCTCACCCTCCTTCTTGAACTAAAGTGCCCATGCCCTTCCAAGAACTCCTCCCCCATTTCCTTTTTTGGGGTTTGCCACCGTTCCCCCCTATCCCCTGGTTTCCTATTTTTGGTGTTCAAGCAAAGCAAGAGATGCTGCCTTTAACTTCTGTCCAGCCCCTTACAACTTTTTTTTTTTTGATGGCTTCCATTTTCTTTTCTTTTTTTTAACTTTCTTTTTTATTTTTTAAAATTTACATCCAAATTAGTTAGTGTATAGTGAAGCAATGATTTCAGTAGATTCCTTAATGGCCCTTACCCATTTAGCCCATCCCCCCTCCCACAACGCCTCCAGCAACCCTCAGTTTGTTCTCCATAATTATGAGTCTCTTTTGTTTTGTCCCCCTCCCTGTTTTATATTATTTTTGTTTCCCTTCCCTTGTGTTCATATGTTTTGTCTCTTAAAGCCCTCATATGAGTGAAGCCATATGATTTTTGTCTTTCTCTGACTGACTAATTTCACTTACCGTAATACCCTCCAGTTCCATCCACATAGTTGCAAATGGCAAGATTTCATTCTTGTTGATGGCCGACTAATACTCCATTGTATATAAGTACCACATTTTCTTTATCCATTCATCCATCGATGGACATTTGGGCTCTTTCCATACTTTGGCTATTGTTGGTAGTGCTATTATAAACATGGGGGCCCTTCCAACTTTTTGATGGGTAGCTTTTGATATATGACATGACACCCATCCCAACCTGGTGTCCTACAATACTCCACTGCATGTGGAACCCTCACATTCCTGACTCGGGTCATTTGTGCCTTTCTCTCGTCATCTCTGTCACTACTCACACCCACTGCAGTCTGGGGGGAGCTAATTTTAAGCATATTTAACCAGTTTCAGTGTCACTGTTAAAGTTTGTCTAAAAGCAACTTCACTGGGGGTTTTCTTTTTTTTTTTTTTAATTTTTTTTTTTAACGTTTATTTATTTTTGAGACAGAGAGAGACAGAGCATGAACGGGGGAGGGGCAGAGAGAGAGGGAGACACAGATTCGGAAGCAGGCTCCAGGTTCTGGGCCATCAGCCCAGAGCTTGACGCGGGGCTCAAACTCACGGACCGCGAGATCGTGACCTGAGCTGAAGTCGGACGCTTAATGGACTGAGCCACCCAGGCGCCCCAACTGGGGGTTTTCTTAAGGGTAAAGGAACTTTACCGAAGCTAACCCTTCCCCACATGTGGTAGACAGCGCCGTTCCCTATCTATTCCTCAATAAAGCATGTTCTCTGCTCAAAAAAAAAAAAAAAAAAAAAATTAAGGTGAGATAAATGATTTTCTAGAAAATAGAAATTAAATTGATCAAGCCTAAAAATCGTAGGGGGAAAATGTAGTCCAAATAAACAGTCTTAAATAGGCAGCAAGCCCGGAGAACTTTATGGATAAACCTACACCAAACATCTAAGAAACATTTACCTACCTGCTACGGTCTGAATGTTTGTGTCTCCACAAAATGTATAGGTTGAAATACATACGGTATTAGAAGATGAGACTTTTGGGAAGTGCTTAGGTATTGAGAATGGAGTCCTCTTGCATGGGATGAATGCTTTATAAAAGAGGCTCTCGAGAGACTTCACATGTCTTCCACCACGTGAAGACAGTGATAAGGTGCAGGCTATGAACTAGGAGGAGGGCTCTCACCAAAATGTGATCATGCTGGTGCCTTACCTTGGACTGCCCAGCCTCCAGAACAGTGGGAAATAAACCTCCACCGTTTATAAGCTACCCAGTCTCTGGCAGCCCAAACAGACTTAAACACTACAGTACAGGTAAACTTACCCAAAGCTATGAACTACATTATTCAGATTCCCTTCCAACTATTGTCTTCACGAAAATTTTTCACCACCAATTAGATGAAACAGTGTGAGACTTGGAAGTAAACATAAAGCAGGAGAGATTTTCCTGCGGATGTTTCTGCCGATAATCAAGGTCATAAGTGATGCGTTTCCAGATGTGATTGGTAGGGGCAGATCGAGGATTCCAGTGTCTGGCCTCTTGTGGGTGGAGAGACAATTGTGGTGACAGTGGCATGGCAGCAAGAGCTTCTGGAATCTGGGACCACTGCTGCTTCAAAGTGATCCTGAATTCAAAGGTATCAGTCAAGAACTCCCAACTTTCATTAATCTAGACTTTCATTATTTTTATATTTGGACTTTGGGTCCACAAAAATGTTTTAATCATAATTGGAGATTCATAATACACTACCTTCTTGATATTCTTGCTTTATTTTGTTGTGTTTTTTTGCGTGTTTTTTTCTTAATTTTTTTAAGTTTATTTATTTATTTTGAGAGAGAGAGAGAGAGAGAGCGAGCAGGGGAGGGGCAGAGAGAGGGGGAGAGAATCCCAAGCAGTCTTTGCACTGTCAGCACAGAGCCCAATGTGAGGCTTGAACTCACGAACCATGAGATCGTGGCCTGAGCAGAAACCAAGAGTTGGACACTTACCCAATCCAGCCACCCAGGTGCCCCTGTTTGATGTTTATTATATAAACACCACTGCCCAACACAAAACCTGGAACTCTATTATGTGCCTATGTGTTCCTCCCAATCCCGGCCTACCATCCAATTGTAACCATTACATTGAGAGTTATGTTTATCTAATCCTTGTTTTGTTTTCACTTTTACCAGATACGTGCCTAAATAACATAAGCATACAATGCAGAAGGTTTCCCTAGTTAAAGTTATCCCCATAGCATAACTCTTCATCCCAGTACCCACATTTCATAGACTTAGATCTCGCTCCACACAGCATTTGTTAGGTGATGTTTCATAGGAAAAATGTAGATTTATTTATTTTCCGATATGGTGGTAACAGTATAAGCTCACCATTTACCTACATCTCTTCCAACTCTTGGTGTTATGTTTCTTAACGTTAGCCATTAAAATGGATATGAAATAGTATATTATTGTGGTCTGGATTGACAGTTTTCAAATTATTAGTAGAGCCGAGCATCTCTATAAAAACACATTTATTGGATTCTGTATTTCCTCTTCTGTAAAATGTTTTTTTTTTATTTTTTTAACAATTTATTTATTTTTGAGAGACAGAGCACAAGTGGGGGGGGGGGGCAGAGAGAGAGGGAGACACAGAATCCAAAGCAGGCTACAGGCTCTGAGCTGTCAGCGCAGGACTGATGCAGGGCTGAACTCACGAACTGTGAGATCATGACCTGAGCCGAAGTCGGACGCTCAACCGACTGAGCCACCCAGGCGCCCCTGTAAAATGTTTAAATATTTTGCCCAAATTCTGTCTTTTCTAATTGATTTGTGACAGTTGTTTATATGTTCTTATGCAGTATTAATACTATATTAGTTACAAGTATTTAAAATATCTTCAGGGCACCTGACTGGGTCAGTTGGTAGAGCATGCAACTCTTGATCTCAGGGTTGTGAGTTCGAGCTCCATTGGGTGTGGAGATTACTTAAAAAAATTAAATCTTTAAAAAAATAAAATAAAATATCTTCTTGCAGTTCAACTTTTAAAATTTTTCTTTATAGTGTTTTGATGAACATGAGTTTCATATTTTTATTGTAGAAGAATTTTTAATTATTTTGCTTCTTGGAATACACATTTTGTATCTTTATAAGGAAATTCCACTCTGGCAGCCAGACTCCAAGATTGTCCTCAATGATTCTCACCTTCTGGTGTTCATACCTTTGGATAGTCCTCTTATTTATTTAAAAAAAATTTTTTTAATGTTTATTTATTTTGGAGAGAGAGAGAGAGACAGAGCATGAGTAGGGGAGGGACAGAGAGAGGGGGAGACACAGAATCTGAAGCAGGCGCCAGGCTCCAAGCTATCAGCACAGAGCCCAAGGTGGGCCTGAACTCACGACCTGTGAGATCATGATCTGAGCCGGTTGGACACTCACCCAACTGAGCCACCCACGTGCCCCAGCCCTCTTCTTTATTATATCAGGTTTGGTCTGTGTGATCAATGGAATTATGGTGTTTGGCTTTTGAAGCTAGATCACAAAAGACATTGCTGCTCTCAGTTGCTCTCTTGGATTACTTGCTCTGGTGGAAGCCAGCCAACATATTGTGAGGACACTCAAATAACCCCAAGGAGAGATCCCTGTAGTGAGGCACTGAGGCTTTCTACCAATAGCTAATATGAAATTGCCATGTGAGTGAACTTTCTAGGAAGCAAATCCTTCAGCTCTTGCCAGGGATTCCAATGACTGCAGTCCCAGTCACCATCTTGGCCAAAAGGGCTTTTAAGTGGCATTTTGGTGAAAGAAATTTATAATTTTCAAAAGTTACTTCCTTATGAGTCTTCTAACAGACAAAATAGTACAGTCTCTGGCACAAGGAGTGTTTGCAAAAAGAAATATGAAGAAAGGAAAGAATGAAGAACCAATTAAAGAGAAAACGAAGGAAGAGTTCATCTTATCATTAGTGAAAAAGAGGAAACTAAAAGAGGGATGATTGAAGGCAGAAGGGTATCTGAATACTTCCACGAACCTCTGTGACAAAGATTATACATAAGCGTAAGAGGAAATTATCATTTTATGATAGGTCTTAACTTTAAAGGTGTCAGTGAATAAAGTTCCATTCAGAGATAAATCTTCTTCATCTCACATATTGAGTTTCTCTTAGTATCACAGAAAACATCATTCCAGCCCCATCCTCTGTTTTCCCAGAAAACTATTGAAGCACATTCCTCTGCAGAAAAATTGGGCTCATTCTGGTGCCATAATCTAAAGAGAAACAAAAAGGCAAAAGTCTTCTTCAATGAATGTATTGCGATTGATTAGAAAGTATGTAGGGTCAGGGTTGAACAATGAGGTTCAGAGGGACAGAACATCCCAATGATTGCTCTCCTCTTCTCATATTGCCCTCCTCAAAAACCTCAAGTGTGGATACATACCTTTACTCTTGTTCCTCTGTCACTCCCCTGGCAACATTTGTATGCAATAGAGTGTCCTCGGACCTCCCCCCCCCCCCGATTCTGATCTTCACTTTTCTCATCTATTCAGAGCCCTTATCCCAACCTAAGTTATTAAAAATTTCCTCTCTTAGTGGCCTGTAATAAAGGGGCTGCCTTATCATTTGTGTACTCTTAAAGTTTGTGTACTCTTATCACGTTCCTAAGTTAGTTTCTCTATTCTCATGGATCAACACTAAACAAGTGTCAGGGAGAATGAGTCTGAATATAAGAAGTTACCCTGCTTCCAAGGAATGCAGTCTGTGGTAGGAGGTGAGGGTGTGGGTAGGACCTTATTTTTGGAATGAAGAAACTGGATTTTATTGCTGGCTTACTTTGATCTTAGAGAAATAACTTACTCTCCCAGGTATTAGATTCTTCATCTATTAAAAATAGGAATCAAGGGCAACTTGGTGACTCAGTCAGTTGAGCGTTCAACTTTGGCTTAGGTCAAGATCTCATGGTTTGTGGGATTGAGCCCACATCGGGCTCTAAGCTGGCAGCACAGAACCTGCTTGGGATTCTCACTCCCTCCTCTCTGTCTCTGACCCTCCCCTATTTGTTCTTTCTCTCTCTCTCTGAAAATAAATAAATAAACTTCAAAATTAAAAAAAAAATAGGAATCACAATAAGGTCTCCAAATGGATCACGAGATTGTGTGAAAATCAAATGAGACAACGTACAATTAAATGGATTTTTAAGCCACAAATAAATAGTATTATTATATTATTATCCCATCAGAACTGAACATAGTTCTTCCCTGGATATTTTAAATCGTATTAACTGGAGAAAAATTTGATTGAAGTGTCTACATGTGTTTAGAGGCAGTAAAATGTAATGGCTGAGAGCGTCACTATCTTTGGAGTTAGGTCGACATGAAATTGAGACCTAGTTTTTCATCTTACTAGTTCATTGACATTGAGCAAGTTATTCAATTTTTTAACCCATAAGATGAGTTCTAAAAAATAAGCTTTCACGAAGTTTAAGTGATATAATACATGTACTTAGTAAGAGCTTACTGTTAGAATCTGTTATCATTGTTACAATTGTAAATATTAGCACTAGTGATCGCTACGAACAGAATTCCCCTAACTTTTCTACCTAAACAAGGCCCTATGGGTCATTAATCCGATTCGGCGCTCACCTGACATTTTCCTTGTAAGGTGTCTGATCAATCCATTGCCAATTGTCATTCCCTTGTGTATCTGAGAGTCCCAGAAAATAAGACAATGATTCATTCAGTTGCTGGACAAGGAAATTCTGCATGAAGAAAAGAAGGAGTCATAGACTGCAATTTCCTATAACTCTAAAGCGAAAAGAAAATGTGAGGCATGATGAACAGTCACACGACAGCACATTGGCCAAGAAAACAAGCCAAAACACCAACAAGATCACAGGAGGGGACGACTCCTAACCACCCATCTCAGGCAGAATTTATTCTTTTTTTTTTTTTAACCAAGAGACAGAATTCTTTTAAAATTACATGTCAGTTTTTGTACTTTTAATCATTTTTTAATTTTATAAGTTCAGAGGTGTTTCATCTCATTTCTGATTGTTTACCAGTGAAATCACATTTGGGTTATCAAAATTTACATTTCCCTATTCTCCTAAGAAGTACTTCTCTAGGAAGTGGGAAATTATCTGTAAAAGTTAAACATAAAGGAGTGCTGACTGGGTTTTAACAGTCGTGATTTTAACAGAGAGAGTGCATGCGAGTGGAAGAGGGGCAAAAAGAGGAAGAGCGAGAATCCCCATTAGGTTTCTCTTGGGATTGTCTCTCTCTCTCTGCCCCTCACCTGCTGGCTCTGACTCTCTCCCTCTCAAAATAAACAAATAAACTTTAAAAAATAATAAAAGGGGCGCCTGGGTGGCTCAGTCGGTTAAGCGTCTGACTTCAGCTCAGGTCATGATCTCGCGGTAGGTGAGTTCAAGCCCCGCGTCGGGCTCTGGGCTGATGGCTCAGAGCCTGGAGCCTGCAGTCTGCTTCCGATTCTGTGTCTCCCTCTCTCTCTGCCCCTCCGCCATTCATGCTCTGTCTCTGTCTGTCTCAAAAATAAATAAAACGTTTAAAAAAAAAATTTTTTTTTAAATAACAAATAATAAAATAAAATGGCATCCTTTTGCAAAGAGCTAGGATTGTTAACTGTTATAAAATAGGTGGGCACTCGTTGCCCAAGACTGGTTTTCCTTGGGTTTTTGCTAAAACAACCTTAGCAGTTTCCTCCATTGAAAACAACTCACAATTGCAAATGCCACTATCTCGCAGATATTCGAACTTTTCGTTTCAGCTTAGCCATATATTGTATGAATGTATTAATCTTAGCAGAATGTTTTCTATGCCTCTATTCCAGTGAATAGACTAAGTACCAGATAAAAGGAGTAATTTTTAAAATATTAATTCTAGGGGCGCCTGGGTGGCGCAGTCGGTTAAGCGTCCGACTTCAGCCAGGTCACGATCTCGCGGTCCGTGAGCTCGAGCCCCGTGTCAGGCTCTGGGCTGATGGCTCAGAGCCTGGAGCCTGTTTCCGATTCTGTGTCTCCCTCTCTCTCTGCCCCTCCCCCGTTCATGCTCTGTCTCTCTCTGTCCCAAAAATAAATAAAAAACGTTGAAAAAAAAAATTTAAAAAAAAAATTAATTCTAAAGACTTCTAAAAAGACAAAAAAAAAAAAAAAAAAAACCATAATGGTCTAAATCACTTATCCAGAAGATATACATATTGTACTTTAATTCCATATCACTTTATTATTGAAAGCAAACACCTCTTACTTGAACTTACTTTATCACAACATCCAATGTATGCAAGTCCGTGCTCTGTCAAAATTAGTATCTAATGAAGACACAGTTTCGTTTACTGAGAGCCAAACTGAATGTGATGCTTTCAAATAAACTCAATACTTATTTATTTATTTATTTTTTACTGTTTATTTATTTTTGAGAGAGAGAGACAGAACATGAGCGGGGGAGGGGCAGAGAGAGAGGGAAACAGAATCTGAGGCAGGCTCCCAGCTCCAAGCTGTCAGCACAGAGCCCAATGCGGGGCTCAAACTCATGAATCGTGAGATCATGACCTGAGCTCTTCTTGGCCACTTAACTGACTGAGTCACCCAGGCACCCCTGAACTCAATACTTTTCGAAGCGTAATTTATGTGTTCCTGAAGTTTCTAAATAGTATAATAGCAATTTTAGATGAATAATATCTTTTTCAGAGAGTGAGGAAGGAACAAAGAGAAAATAAGAAAAAGAAAGCAATTTGAATGCAATTTCTCTTTTCTTTAAGGGCTCTGAATTTTGCTATACATACAAAGAAATATTCCTTTGTTTTGTGTACAAAAATATGCTATGGAACTTTATAGAAAACAGAGTGCTTTATAATAGATTCTGAAAAATATTAAAATAAATTTGGCAATATTTTCTCCTGAGCTTTATTAAATACTGAGAATGCTGCTTGCAATATTCTATGTGGACATTTACTTTTGTTTCACTATAATATAAATTAACATTGTCAAAACAGACATTCCTCAAATATAGAGGATGCTTTTGAGATGTTTATATCTACTAGCCAATGCCTTACAATTAACATGCATGCATATTTAAAGTAAAAGTTAGATTGAGTCTTACTACATTGAAATTTTTCATTTTGTCAGCTGAGAACTATATATATGTCTGGTAGAAAAGCAAGCGAAATTCTGAATATTAAGGTGAGCTTTATAAACATTTTTTACAAAACTTTCCTGGAACATATAATACTTATTACTTATTATATTACATTTAGCATGTTTCTATTTATCAATCAGATCTGATAATTTGCTATTTTTTTGTTTTAGAGATGATTCGCCCTTAAAAATATTGACCTTCCAGATGATTGCCATTTCACCAAACAAATCAAAATGCTTGTTGATTGTATGATTAAATGTTGACACTCCTTTGAGAATCTGAGTATGGGGAAAAACAGAATTTTGAAACAGAAATTGTTAATTATTTGCTTGGGAAAGTCCTAATACAGAGAATTATGTGGAACCAGATTTCATTACACATGTTCCATTCATTCATTCATTCATTCAGCAGAAAAAAAATGGAAGGACCATACGGATTTCATCATTCTATTGTGAATGTTGAAAATAAAGAAAGATTGATAGTTTACTATGTAAAATAAATAAATATTTACTTTTACAAAATGAAAAATGTGTTTTGAAAAATGTACCTGCTCCACTGACATTAGCAAGATGGTGGAATAGGAAACCCCAGGTCTTCATTCCCCCAGGTAGACACCAAAGTTGACAATATACAGACCAACTTGCCTTTATGAGAACTCAAGAAACCAGTCAAGACATTGCAGGGCCCAAGGCAAGTGCGAAGCCAAGCAGAGCTGCATCAAAGTGGGTATGAAAGTTTGTTGAATTTACCCACCACTTCATGGGCAGACTACAAAGCAATCAGGAGAAAACAGCCAGCCCACAGCTTCTCTCATGGGAAGGAAATACGCCCAATGCTCTGGCTTTTCAAGGGGGGTGCTGGAGGGACTAGTTTTTGCCTTGCTTGAGTGGGAGTGCTGGGACTGACTTCCTGCCTTGGCTCCCACCACTATGTGTGTTACAACTAGTCCCTGCCACAACATAGGCAAATGCAGCTGGCCCTCACAGCAAAGTTTGTGCATACAATCAGCTCCAGTCACTACCGCTGCTTGCCCTAATCCCCACTGGACTTGAAACTACCACTGAGACACCATGAGTCCTTGTACCCTCTGTGGACCTCCCACAGTGCTCTCTAAGGACCACAGAGCTGTCTGCTGTGTAGCCTAGTGATCTGGGCCAAAGAAACTTCCTTACCCCCAGAACCTGTGCTTTCACAAGCCCCCATCCTTGCTGCCCTGCCCCACTAGACCTAGGTCACATCACACTCCAGTGTGTCTCTACCCAGAGGTGAAAGTCTTCCCTAAGTTACATCAACCCATAAAGTCTGGATAAGAGATTTTTGCTTATTTAAATGTGCAGACACCTAGGCAAAGTACAGGAATCACAAATTTGTGGAAAAAGTTTCCACCAAAGGGATAGAGTAAGCCCCTAGTATAGTTCCAGGGAAATGGAGACCAGGAATTACCTAACAAAGAATTCAAAATAATTGTTCTTAAGATGTTCAGAAAGCCCTAAAAGAAAAGAGAAATTGCATTCAAATTGCTTTCTTTCTCTTATTTTCTTTATTTTCCTTCCTCACCCTCTAAAAAAGATATTACTCATCTAAAATTGCTGTTATACCACTTAGAAACTTTAGGAACACATCTACACTAAAAAAAAAAGAAAGATCACTAAAAAACAAAACAAAACAAAACAACAACCTAACTTTACACCTCAAATACTTAGAAAAAGAGAAAAAAACTAAGCTCATTTGAGCTTAGAAGGAAGGAAATAATGAAGATCAAAGCAGAAATAACTGAAATAGAGACCATAAAATACAAATGAAATCAAGAGCTGGGTTTTTTTTTTTTTAAAGATAAAATGGACAAACCTTTGGATAGACTAAAAAAAGTGAGAGGATTCAAATAAATAAAATCAAGAATGAAAGAGGGGACATTACAATTGATACCACAGAAATACAAAGGATCATGAGAATACTATGAATGACTATATGCCAAAAATTAGATTATCTAGAATAAACAAAAAGATTCCTAAATATATATAACCTACAAAGACTGAATCATGAAAAAATAGAAAATCTTAAAATACCAATAATGAGTAAGGAGACTGAAAAATAATTAAAAACCTCAGAACACAGAAAAGCGCAGGACCAGATAGTTTTACTGGTGAATTTTAACAGACCTTGACAGAAGAATGAATACCAATCCTTCTTGAACCCTTTCCAAAAAATTGAAGAGAAGGAAATACTCCAAAATTCATTTTATGAGGTCAGCATTATCCTGATACAAAGCCGGACAAGGATTCCACAAGAAAAGAAAATAACAGGCCAATGTCCCTAATGAATATAGATACAAAAATTCTCAACAAAATACTAGCAAACCAAATACAACAGCACTTTAAAAGGATGGGCACCTGGGTGGCTCAGTCAGTTCAGTGTCTGACTCTTGATTTCAGCTCAGGTCATGATCCTAGGATCATGAGATCAAGCTTTGTGTCAGGCTCCACACTGACTATGGAGCCTGCTTAAGATTCTCTCTCTCTCTCTCTCTCTCTCTCTCTCTCTCTCTCTCCCTCTGCCCCCTCCCCCACTCACTGTAAATAAATAAATACATAAGTATATAAATACATATACATAAATACATACATACATACATACATACATACATACATACATAAAAGGATTAGACACCATGATTGAGTGGGCTCTACCTCTGGGATGCAAGGATGGTTCAACATATTCAAATGAATAAATGTGACACACCATATTAATAGAATGAAAGATAAAAATTATATGATCATCTCACTAGATGCCAAGAATCATTTTACAAAATTCAACATCCTGCCATAAAACAAACAAACAAACAAAAACAAAAAACAAACAAACAAAACTCATAACAAATTGGGTATAGAAAGAATGTTCCTCAATATAATAAAGGCCATATATACAACAAGCCCACAACTAACATCATAGTCAGTGGTGGAAGGTTGAGACTTTTTATCTAAGATCAGGAAGAAAACAAGGATGCCCACTCTCACCCCTTCTATTCAACATAGTGCTGGGAGTCCCAGCCAGAGTTAATTATGAAGAAAGAAAGAAAGAAAGAAAGAAAGAAAGAAAGAAAAGAGAGAGAGAAAGAAGAAAGGAAGAAAGGAAGGAAGGGAGGGAGGGAGGAAGAAAGGAAAGGGAAATAAAAGACATCCAAATTATAAAGGAAGAAGTGAAATTCTGTTTGCAGATGCTTATATATAATCTTATATATATATATATATATATATATTATATATATATAATATATATATAATCTTATATATAATCTTATATATAGAAAATCTTACAATTCCACCAAGAAATTATTAGAATTAATAAACAAATTCAGTAAGTTGTAGAATACAAAAATCAGTTGTGTTTTTAACAATGAACTACCTGGAAAGGAAATTAAAAAGCAATCCCATTACAATAGCATAATAAATACTATACATAATACTAATAATAAAATACTTAAGAATAAATTTATCCAAGGAGATTAAAAATCTGTACACTGAAAACTATAATACATTGATGAAAGAAATTGGGAAAGACACAAATAAATGGAAACATATCCCATGTTCATGGATTGGAAGACCTAATATTGTTAATATGCCCAGATTACCCAAAGCCATCTGTAGATTTAATGTAATTAATCTCTACCTATTAAATACCTATAGCATTTTTCACCAAAACAGAAAAAACAATCCTAAAATTGATATAGAACTATAAAACACCCCAAATACTTTAAAGAAATCTTGAGAAAGAATAAAGGTGGAATCATCACACATCCTAATTTTGAACTATATTACAAATCTATAGTAATCACAATATTATCGTATTGGCATAAAAACAGGAACATAGACCAGTGGAACAGAATAGAGTCCAAAAATAAACCTATGCACATACAATAAACTAATATATGACAAGGGAGCCAAAAATACTCAAAAGATAGTCTCTTCAATAAATGGCATTGGAAAAACTGGATAATTACTTGCAAAAGAATAAAATTGGACCATTATGTTATTCCACTTACAAAAATCAACTCAAAATGGACTGAAAACATATGCAAGACCTGAAACAAACTTCTAGAAAAAGAAACGTAGAGGAAAACCTCCTTGACATTGGTCTTGACAATGAATTTTTGGATATGACACCAGAAGCATAGACAAAATTGAAGTGGGACTACACCAAATTTAGAAGTTCTGCACAGTAAAAAAACAAAACAAAACAAAACAAAACAAAAAAAAACGATCAACAAAATGAAAAGGCAACCTATGGAATGGGAAAAAATTTTGGCAAACCAGCTACAGATAAGGTTAATATCCAAACTATATAAAGAACTTACACAACTCAACAACAAAATTAAATTAAATAATTTAAATCCAATTAAAAATGGGCAAAGGGCCTGAATAGACATTTTTTCTTTTTTTCCAATTTTTTTCTTAATGTTCACTTATTTTTGAGAGAGAGAGAGACAGACAGGCAGACAGAGCATGAGCAGGGGAGGGCAGAGAGACACAGAATCTGAAGCAGGCTCCAGGCTCCGAGCTGTCAGCACAGAGCCCAACGCAGGGCTTCAACTTAGAAACCTGTGAGATCATGACCTGAGCCAAGTCGGAGGCTTAACCGACTGAGCCACCCCAGCGCCCCGAATAGATATTTTTTCAAAGAAGACATACAACTGGCCACTAGGTATGGAAAGATGTTCAATATCACTAATTGTTAAGAAAATGTAAATCAAAACCACAAGGAGATATCACCTTATACCTGTTAGGATGACTAATCTCAAAAGATACGAAAGAAAATAAATGTTAATATCGAAAGATAATAAATGCCATCAAGAATGTGGAGAAAAGGGCACCTATGTGCCCTGTTGATGAGAATGTAAACTGGCACAGCCAATAGGGAAAGCAATACGGAAGTTCCTCAAAAGATTGAAAATAAAACTTCCATATGATCCGGCAATCCCTCTTCTGGGGATTTCCAGAGGAAATGAAACCACTATTTTCAAGACATAGCTGCAACCCCATCTTTATTGCGGCGTTAATTACCAAACCCGGACATGAAAACAACCTAAGAGTCTATAAATGGATGAATGAATAAAGAAAGTGTGGGAAATATACAGCGTAACATGACTCAGCCATAAAAATGAAGGAGATACTGCCCTTTGTGACAACATGGATGGATGTTAAGGGCACTAAGCGAAGCGAAATAAGTGAGGAAGAAACAAGTACAGTATGATCTTACTCACGCTGAATTCTAAAAAAAGCCAAACTTACAGAATGAATAAATCACAGGGATAAAAGGCTCAGCATAAGGAATATAGTCACAGGTATCGCAACACTATTGTCGGGTGAAAGACGGTAGCTACCCTTGTGCCGACATAGCATGACATATAAACTTGTCAAATCACTATGTTTGTTGACATCCGAAACCAATGTGACAGTGCGTGTCAACTGTACTCAAAGAAAAAGTAAATTAACTAAATTACATTTATTTCATTTCAATTAAAAAGCCACGTATAGAAATAGACTATAACAGTCTACGGCCATACTACCCTGAACGCGCCCGATCTCGTCTGATCTCGGAAGCTAAGCAGGGTCGGGCCTGGTTAGTACTTGGATGGGAGAAATAGAGCATAACAGTGGTTCAGGTGCTGGAGTGCAGGGGAAATGGGAAGATGGTAATCATAAAGTTCCAGCTTCTAGTTACAAGATGAATCCAAGTTCTGGAACTGTAATGTTCAGCACGGTGACTATAGTTAACAATACTGTGCTGGATCCTGCAAAGCTGAGAAGAGAATAGGACTTAAATATTCCAACCACAAAAACAAATGGTAATTACGTAAATTGATGGATGTGTTAACTAACCTTTTGAGGGAATCATTGTGCAACACATACATACATCGTCCTCACATTGCACACCTTAAGCTCATACAATTTTATATGACAATTATATCTCTTTAAAGCTGGAAAACCGCCGTTGGAACTAATACACAAACTCAGGAAAGTTGGAGGATGCAGACTATGCATACAAAAACCAGTTGTGTGTCTATGCAATAACAATAAGCAATATAAAAAGCAAATTAAGAAAGCCACCTCACTTACGGTAGCATCGAAAGAACAAAATACTTAGGAATAAACTTAGCAAAGAAAGTGGAAATCTTATAATTTGAAAATTACACAACATTTTTAAAGAAATCAAAGGAGACACAATTTTTTTTTAATTCCAAGTTTTTATTTAAATTCTAATTAGTTGATACATACGGTAAAACTGGTTTCAGGTGTAGAATTTAGTGATTCATCACTGACATACAACACTCAGTACTCATCACAAGCACCCTCCCTAATACCCACCACCCATTTAACCTATTTTCCACCCTCCTCCCTCCACCAACCCTCAGTTTGTTCTCTAGAGTTAAAAGTTTCTCATGGTTTGCTTGCCTCTCTCCTTTTCTTTCCCTTCCCCAATGTTCATTTGTTTTGCTTTTCTTAAAGTCCACATATGAGTGAAATTTGTCTTTCTCTGATGGACTTATTTCACTTAGCATTATAATACTCTATCTAGCCCCATCCATGTTGTTGCAAATGGCAAGATTTCATTCTTTTTTATGGCTGAATATTCCATGGCATATGTATACATATGTATGTATGTATGTATTGAGATACACACACACACACACACACACACACACACACACATACATATCTATACCACGTCTTCTTTATCCATTCATCTATCTATGGACATTTGGGCTGTTTCTATATCTTGGTTATTGTAAATAATGCTGCAGTAAACATAGGGGCGCACATATCCTTTCAAATGAGCATTTTCATATTCTTCACGTAAATATCCAATAGTGCAATTGCTGGATCATATGGTGATTCTATTTTTAATTTTTGAGGAACCTCCATACTGTTTTCCCCAGAGGCTGCATCAGTTTGCATTACCACCAACAGTGCACGAGGGTACATGACAGAGTCTTACTATTGCTAACCATTAGAGAAGTGAAAATCAAAACCATAATGGAATATATAATCTCACACCCATTAGGACGGCCGCTATCAAAATAAAAAAGAGAAGAGGGGCACCTGGGTGGCTCAGTCAGTTAGGCAGCCAACTTCAGCTCAGCTCATGATCTCATGGTTGGTGAGTTCGAGCCCCCCATTGGGCTCTGTGCTGACAGCTCAAAGCCTGGAGCCTACTTTGGATTCTGTGTCTCCTTCTTGCTCTCTCTCTCTCTCTCTGCCCCTTCCCGACTTGTGCTCTATGTCTCTGTCTCTCAAAAATAAATCAACATTTTAAAAAAATTCTTTTTAATAAAAAAGAGAAGAAAATAGCAGGTGCTATCAAGAATGTGGAGAAATTGGGATCCTTGTGCATTCTTTGTGGGAGTGTAAAATAGTACAGACACAATGTAAAACAGTGCAGTTTCTTCAAATAAGTTAAAATTAGAATTACTATATGATCCAGAAATCCAACTTCTGGGTATATATCCAAAGTTACTGAAAGCAAGACTCATGGAAACATTTGCACACCCACGTTCACTGCAGCATTAGTCACAATAGCCAAGAGGTAAAAGCATCCCAGATGTCCATCAACACTTGAATGGATAAATGATACGTGGTATATGCACAATGGAATATTAGTCAGCCTTAAAAAGGAAGAGAGTTCTGTTACTGCTACAACATGAATGAACTTTGAGGACATTATGTTACATGAAATAAGGCAGTCACAAAAAACCAAACACTGTGTGGTTCAACTTATACGAGGTGTCTGAAGGAGTCAAACTTGAAGTTCGATAGAAAGGGGGTTACCGGGGACTGGAGGTGGGGGGCAATGGAAGTTGCGGTTAAAAGGGTATAGAGTTTCACTTTTGCACGATGAAAACGTTGTAGAGATAGATCTTTTTGCAACAATATGAATATGGGTAACACTACTGAACTCTACATTTAAAACCAGTTCAGATGGTAACATCCGTATTTTCTTCCACAATTAAAAACAATTTAATGAAAAATAAACACAAGTACCTGCTCTGCTTCTGTGTTGATCACCACCAAGTGAGCACCCATTGCAACACAGTTCTGTTCACTCTTTGACCAAAAATTCTGCTCAGTAGAAATGAAGTAGCAGCTGGAACCAAATGACTTCCAAGCACATGGGCAACATGCCCAGACATTCCCTGTGTTGCATGAAAGAGAAGAATGAGCGCGAGACGGCACAAATAAGATTAAAGAGGTATGTTTCATACACATAAAATTCCAAGAATCTGCATTTCTTTTCTAGAGATCGGTTTCTTATTTCACGTATTTACTGTTTCCCTGAATTATATAGCTTGGAGCCATAGATCTGCTTTTAAATAAACATTGTTTAGCATTAAGCCCACAATATTTAAGCCCTAAAGTTTACCTGCATAATTGCTCTGGATTTCTTGCCAAAAAAAAAAAAAAAAAAAAGCTGTTATCATTGTTTTTCCCTGTCCTTCAAATCCTATATACATTAGAAACATCAAGGTCTCTCGGGATTTCAAATGACCCGCACAGGTGAATAATTTGAGCAGATAGGTATACATACATATATAAGATACATATATATGTGTGTATATATATACATATATATAAATAAATAACAAGTCATTTAGATTTGTTGAGGTTTGAGTGTTTTGAAAGCTATTTTAATATATCTGGTCTTCTCGGGCTTTTTTGATCCACATTGCTAAGATTCATCTGTGTTGCATATAGGTCTATTTTATTTATTTTGTATGTTACTACATCATTAAGTGACGACAAACAATGTACAGGCTTTTTTATCTTTTATAATACTATAAGTTGAATGAAATAGGCCATGTCTCTATCATTTTAATATTAGCCACTTGTAGAAATCTGTCTCATTATGTATTCTGTTCATTAGTTTTTTTAAAGTTTATTTATTTATTTTGAGAGACAGAGAGCGAGCAGGGGAGGGACAGAGAGAGAGGGAGAGAGAGATAATCCCAAGCAGGCTCCACACTGTCAGCACAGAACTCCACTTGGGGCTCGAACCCATAAACTGTGGGATCACGACCGAAATCAAGAGTCAGATGCTTAACCAACTGAGCCACCCAGGCGCCCCTGTGTTCTGTTCATTATTAAAGACTGCTTTTCACAGCACTCTTCAAAGCATGTATTAACGTTATTATTTCAATCTAAAAAGTCTGATTTGGCTGACTGTTTTGATGGTCGGTACCGTCTTGGTCAACTAAATTATATACGGCAAACATTTTGCATATGATGAATGTGCTGAATCTCTAGCTCTGGGGTTGACAAGAATATTGATGAATAGAAGCACTTGTCAAAAAGGTACACTAACATTAATAATATTTTGTGTTCCCAATTGCTCTGAGAAAAATGGACTGATCAAGTACTTTGACTAAAAAATAGTACCTATTAAGGTACCTATTAAAAAGTAGGTGTAATTTAGAAGTCATTTGACAAGAGTTACTAAAACCTTTTCTAGTGTACTACCTTGAAATTGAGAAAGCAAATGACTACTAAGAAATAACAAACCTTTTGCAAATTATCCCATTTATTATTCTTTACTCTCAAAACACTGAAGAATAATCTAATCAATTCTCAGTTAACACACCATTAAAATAATTTTTGATAACAGAAAACTGGATGATTTTTGGCAAATAACTTTTAAAAAGTTTAAAAACTGGTGATATTCTAACAAATCACCTTCTATTCCTATCTACTTATTTATATGAGTAAGATTATTGGTATGTGTCACTAAATTGAAAAATAGGAACAGAACTGATGTTGAATTCTATCTCATTCTAGTAATATTAGGATACAACTGATTGTTTTTTTAAATTTTTTTAATGTTTATTTATGAGAGAGAGAGAGAGAGAGATGGATGGAGGGGCAGAGAGAGAGGGGAACAGAGGATTTAAAGCTGGCTCTGCACTGACAGCAGTGAGCCAGGTGCCAGGCTCGAACTCACAAACTGCTAGATCATGACCTGAGCTAAAGTCAGACATGCAACCAACTAAGCCATCCAGGCACCCGAGTGATTGTATTTTTTTTTTAAGTCATTAAAAGATTTTTTTTGAACTCATTAAGAGATGAGTTGTGGTGCTTCGGGTAAGCTCGAGCCCCGCTCTGGGTGAGCCCATCTCTCTCTCTCTGTCTCTTTCTGCCCTTCATGAGATTCACTCTCTCTCTCTGCCCCTTGCTCAATTGCGCCCTCTCTCTAAAAACAAAAAACAAACAACAACAACAAAAAAAAAAAAACGAGAGAGAGAGAGAGAGAGAGAGAGAGAGAGAGAGAGAGGTTGAGATGAGCTGGGGCACCTGGGTGACTCAGTTGGTTAAGTATCTGACTCTTGATTTCAGCTCAGGTCATGATCCCAGGGTTGTGATATCAAGCCCCATCTCGGGGCTCGCTTGCAATTCTCTCTCTCTTCCCCTGCCCCTCTCCCCAGCTCGTGCTCTTTCTCCCTCTCTAAGCTAAATTAAAAAAGAGAGAGAGGTGAGTTTCTAATAGTTTTATTTTATTGGTAATAATTTGTCAAAATTTGTAACAAATGTGATGTGTTGAATATTGTATCCTCATAATGTGGATAAGTCAATGATAAGTAATGATAAGTCAATCTGGAAGAAATTTTATAACATGTAAAGCCTAATGGCCCTCAGGAAATGAAAATATCAGACATATAGTACATATTTTAGAAAATCAAGGAAGTGTGATGTAAACATTAGTTGAAGAGGGAAAAAGAATAATGTAAAACATCCAACTGTTAACGAATACATACTTTTTTTTTTAATGAATGATGGTAGTATTTCAACACCAGCAGAGAGATTTTGAAAAGAGTTGCAAGAGTTTTGTGTTTTAAATGTCAACACTTACAATATTTTATTTTTATTTTTTTTAATGTTTATTTCTTTTTGAGAGAGACAGAGACAGAGTGTGAGCAGGAGAGGGGCAGAGAGAAAGGGAGACAGAATCCGGAGCAGGCTCCAGGCTCTGAGCTGTCAGCACAGAGCCTAACGCGGGGCTCGAACTCCCAAACCACGAGATCATGACTTGAGCCATAGTTGGATGCTCAACCCACTGAGCCACCCAGGCGCCCCAATACTTATATCTTATAATTTAAACCCTTCATTTCTACAGCTTGGTAAAAAAAAAAATCTAATGTCAAAATAAATTGTATAAGAGGGTATGTAGTTTTTCAAAATCCTTGTTGGGACCTGAATTTGAAAACTACAGGTCTAGGTAGAGCTCAGCCCTACTGAAGAAACTTTATCCGGGCACCTGAACGTCTCAACACTCTGACTGGGACTCAGGGGGAAACAAATTGGAGAAGACACACTGAGACTATCAATTATTTCTTAACTGTAATTGAAATGAAAATTTTGTGTTTAGACTTTTACTCTTCATTGTAATAAGAATTTGAAGAGATGTTGTTAACATTGGAGCCCTTTTATTTGCTGATATGGTATTAAGTAAAATAATTTTATCATGTAAGCTCGAATCGTGTAACTTGAATTAGTTGTATTGATGAGCTTAGTTGGCCATAAATAATACCAGGTTGGGTATTTTTAAGGAGTAAATTCGCAGTCTCTTCTGCAAATGTAGGGTTCATTTCATTAATATCCATCTCTGTCTCGTTCATTTCAGAACATTCTGAAGGCAAAGGGTAAAGCACCCATGGCTGCTTCCAAGAAGGCATTCTTTAAAACTCCAGTTGTTGGAGTGCCTACCTCCTGATAGAATTGTCTTCCTCCTCAGAAGGGCCAGCTCCACAATTGTTTGACAAAAGAACCCCAAGGTGACAAGAGAACCAGAAGTCAGGGAGAGTAAAGAAAATCCTCCCTAACCACCCCATGTACCATATTGTTGCCAAATAACATAAAAGGGAAAATTCCAACATCTCACAGAAATACAAAGAAACATCTGCCCTCTTTTTATGCCTCATAGGTTTCCGCATGGCCGCAGAGGATTGGATTATTTAGTTCTTGAAGTAGCAAGAGTCTGAAATCTACTTGGATTTTTTTTTTTCTTGGAAAGAGTAAGGCCATAAAGACTACTACAAACATGTACTTTACCTTTTTTTGACTTTCTTCACTAGATATAGTGTGGGGCAAATTATGATTCTGAATTCAACTGCCCCAGCTCTTCATCTAGGAAGTTACCAGGACTATATTTTACAGTGAGGGCAATCTCATCCTGAGCCATGTTCCAGGATTCACACTGACCAGTAATAAAGCTGATGCTTGGCATGCAGATGGCTATTACTGAGAACTTTAGATAAAAAAGAAGATTTTATCCATTTGATAAGGATGAGGTTAATGTGAAATGAGAACTGTTATGAATAACTTCCAGTGTTAGCTTGAGCAAAGTACATGGTATGTGTTGGTAGCATTTATTGAGATCAAGCAGTCTGGAGGAAAAATTGTTTTGAGGATGAATCTACAGCCTGATATGAACATGTAAATTTAGAGATATCTTAAAGCAGAGACTTTATTTAAAAAAAAAAAATGGAATAAACCAATGTTGAACTTGACCTTGACCTCTCTCTGAGAAAAGAGAAAGTCTGGTTAGGCATTGCAACACCTTACCTCTCATGCTTGTCCCTTCACTGAAGCAGGTTAAACCTGAGTGGTGTGTGTGTAGTTCAGACAGCCTTTGGCCAGTTTTGCCATATGTAAGATGGTAAGTCACTGTGAAGGAAGCAGAAGGATTAGTATTCATCATTTGTTTTTATTATAGAGAGTTATGCTCTGTATCTCTTGCCAAGCTGGCTTGCTTCCAACCCCCACCAATCCCTTCTCTCTAGGCAAGCTCATAAACACTATGCTGAATTACGACTTGTTTGTATTCATTAATTTTGTTTGTTTATATGCCTGCCCATTTATTTTTTGGTTCTTTCCCCACTGGAATTTAAGTTCTATATTCTTGGGCAGAGATTTGATCTGTTTTCCACATCAATCGATCGCAAACACCTGGAATAGTGATGGTCACAGAGTAATCAATAGATATTTTCTGACTCACTGGCTGTCTGTTTCTCCGTAATGTTAATAATCCTGAAGCAAGCTTGCAGGTTATTTTAATATTTTCTAAAATTTCTGACTGTTGGTAGCTACAGATAAACGTATGGGGTAAATAACAACCAAGGGGAACTTTTAAACATTTAGACATTTTAAATGTCTCGGATAAACATTCACTTTTATGCTCAAGGGTGTGTGCCTTAAGCATAAGATCTGTTCTCTCTCAGGTTCTGCCATGACTCTTCACTTACTTTTTCTTGCCCTTCTACTACTGAAGCTCAATACAGTCAAGACTTTCTACCTTGGGTCCTGAATATCTGCTTCCTTTAATGAAATAACTATTCTTAAACCTCCTTCTCTTTTGCACTTGACCATGAAAAGTAAAGCAGATTTTAACTTAGGTGATAACCGTGTTTTAACAAAGGCTGTGAGATTGGTTTACATCTCAGAAGGAACTTCAAACATGGCCCATTTGACATAGGTAGTCACTTTCACTGCCTCCCAGACTATTCAATATTATTTTTAATTACGTTATCAATGAAAAGAGGACCAAATTGTAGCTTAAGGAGCAAAAAAATCTTTGAAACTTCTCACAAAATGAACTTGAAATATTTACTTGGAAGTAAATTGAACAAGGAAAACAAAACTTCATTCCCTTATATCTTCAAGATTGCATTTGAAAACTTTTTCGTCTCATACTGGGAAAGACTCCCATATGAAAATCAAAGAGCCTAATCTATGCTATGATTATAAAAGTAATTATAGTTGAAGTCTCAAAATAGAGGACTTTTTGCCCAGAGAACAGTGATCACTAGGGAACCCGGTAGTGGATGATGTGTCTTAAAGGATGTCTACAACTAACACACATTCATATGTGAGGCCATAGTGGGGAACGTGTTAATAAAACCAGGTAAAGTAGATCCGGAAGCAGAGTCAATTATCAAAAGATGGAAAAAGAGGAGGGAAAGAAGGAGGAGGAGGAGAAATCAAATATGGTATTCCAAGTAAGAGCTAAAATATTAATGAGATTAAAAAAAAACAAAAACAAAAACAAAAAACATACCCTAGGAAATCTTTATAGAACACGATAGGAAAAGGAATCAAGGGAAGTGGCACCTGAGTGAAGAACTTACCCACACAGCTCACAATGAAACAAGCACTGAGGAGTGCTATGGAAATCACAGCAACAGACCAGAATCTTACTTGGGACCGCCATACTGCTTTCTCTGTCAGACCAGCAAGACAAAAGCAGTTATCAAGAAGCCAGGAAGTGAAAATTTTTAGGAAGCTTAGAGCAATGAAGAAACCAGATGAAGAATCTCAGAGTAATTAAAAACCTAAAACAAGAGAGAGCTTAGAAACTCCCTCAGAATAGGGGTTCCTGGGTGGCTCGGTCGGTTGAGTGTTGGACTCTTGACTTTGGATCAGGTCATGATTCCAGGGTCATGGGATTGAGCCCTGCATTGGGATTCTCTCTCTCTCTCTCTCTCTGTCTCTCTGTCTCTCTCTCTCTGTCTCTCCCTCTCTCCCTCTTTCCCTCTCCCCCCACTCATGCTCTCTCTAAAAATTAAGGGCGGGGAGGCAGGAAGGACTCTTTCAGAATAAATAAGCAAATAGTGGCTCTGTAGTCCTAAACGATCTGGGCAAAACTCACCCTCAGCCAACCATAATTCCCATTTCCTTATTCTTTCTTCTTAAATATTATGCTAATCCATTGAGTCTCGGTCTTGCTGAAAACATCACTTTACCTCCCTCTTCCCATACCACTGTATTAATATTTGGTTTCTTACTTTTTGAAGTGCTTCTGGCTCTGAGGAATTATTCTTTCTTTCAACTTCCCATCACTCTTACTACGGTGGCCCAATCTTGGTCCCATCAATCTGTGGTCTACCCCTTGTTTCCAAATGACCTTTATCATCTCATCATATATTTCTGCTTTCCTCTCTGGAACTGAGAAAAGGAATGCTCACCTCTATCTTGAGGTTGCCCTTCTCGTACCATTATCTTCTGTATTCAGAAGATTCAGGAGGCTCTTTTTCACCACTTGCTCTGAAGATGTCACCAGAGCTCTGCTTCAGTCAAAGAGGTCAGAGCTCAGACACAAACTGCTAAACACTCTTTTGAGGCTAAGGGACTTCTGGTAAAAACTGTATCTTGAAGAAGAAGTTGTGGTTTGGATAAGTTTCAAGTTATTTTAAAAATACTAGGAGAAATAAGAGGAAATTGAGAAACATATCCCAAACTGCTCATTGGAACTTTGACATGAATTTCAGATTATGTGTCAATTCCTGACATAAGATTTCGGATTCCTATTCTGGTGTGCAAAATAGAAAATTTCATATGCCCTAAAAGAAATTTATTTGTAGGCCTTAATTTAAGTGCTCCCAAGCCAAATTTGATTTTATGTAAATTTTAATCCATGTATTGAAGAGGGTCTTAGAAGTAAGCAAAAGTCTGATTGACTAGATATGGCTTCAATAATAAGGGTTAATATAGAAATTACATAAAGATCTACAGACATTGCTCAGGAATATGATTGCAAAATGGAAGATTCTGGAATCTATCTGCAAAGCGATGAAACATTCTTATTGCATCAAGACCAATATTGGGCATAGGTTAGTCATCTTTATTATCTCCCTGAGTAGGTAAGGGGGAGCTTGAAGTGGTATAACATCAAAGACAGCCTTCATTAATTTCTTCTAATTACTCAGGAGCTTGGGGATCCTTCAAAACATACAGTCTCTAGAATGTAGACCTTTCTCTTTATTAATATCACAAATATCTCCACATTCTCAAGTGAGCAGTCTTGAATACAAAAAAAAAAAATCCTAATATGAATAGGTGCATACTGTACTCAACAAGCTTTTAAAGTGATGGCATAGTTACAGTGAATGATAAAATAGATATTGAGAACAGTAGTAAAAGCCCAGAAAATTCTCCCTGGGGTTGGTTAGAGAGATACAACAAGTCGTAAGAGGGAAAGAAGTGGTTATAAAACATATGCTTCTGCCTCCAGTTCCCCTCAGAGATAAAGAAACTCAAACCCAAGGTATGAGATGGTCCAAAGAAAATTTGTAAACTTTATATATAGGAAAATCAATTTAAAGACCTATTTGCTCATTGCCCATCTCCAGTATGTGCTCCCTAAGTCACTTTCTGCTCTTGACCACTGGCAACCCTGTGCTCCATTTTCTTTTGTTCTTTTCATTCCTTATACATTTCTAGATTACAGTAGCAAGACTTTGAATAGAGTGCTGAGATGATATGAGCAAAGGCAAACAGGATCAAAACAAAAAACAAAATGAAAATTAATAGGGAGAATGGGAGATTAGATCAAAAGGAGACTTGTAGGTTCAGGTCAGATGTACAGACAAATATGGGATATTTGAGTCTAATAAGGGAGTCATGCAAAAACTAGCAATGGAAAAGATAATAACTTGTATGGATTGAAAATAAAATCACATACTATTAGAGTCAAAATGCATATTGTCCTTTTGACTTGAACTCTTTTGAAGGGGACATCAGGAGTGAATCAGCAATTTGAAACAAATGCTTTTAAGAAAACAGCACTGTGTTGCCCTTTTGAAATTACTGTCCATGATTGAACTAAGCAGACCCAGTTTGATTCTCCTGTTTAAGAATTTAGATAAAGACAACTTAATCAATAGGTGGAGGCAAGCACTACCTTCTAAGAGATATTTAGACTCCGATATTTTCCCACACAAATGTGTTTAAGATATTTTTGATCTACAGACTCACAATACAAAATATAGAGCATCTCATTATTTTCAACTTAAGAGATTATTATTGTTGTTTCCTATAATACCACTGGATGATAAGAAATTTCATATAAGTCATTCTTCAGATGATCTTTGGGATTACCTCAAGATTCTAGGGATTACCTAATTCCAAGAAATTAGAAGAAGAATGGCTGATCACTGTTCATGGATCCATGAACATGGATCCATCATGTTCATGGTTATGTTGTTACCTTCATGTGCCTCAAATCTTCAGTGCCATGATAACTCCCCAATGCTTTGAAACCAACTTCCTCTTGCTAGTGTTGTTATTGGTGTTGTTGTTACAAGGGTTGGTCTACAACAAAATAGTTCCCCATTACCAGAAGGAGAACAGTTTATTTGTGTAACCTTCAATGATTTTGTTTTTCTTTAGCCCTTATCAGAGGACTGTAGTCGTGAAGATAAGATGTTGGGAAGTTGAAATCAACCAGATAAACAATGATGAAACTCTTCTGGGCCACTAACCCATTTGAAGTTCTGATGAAAACTTCAGATCCACTTAAAGAATTTTTTCATAGGGGCGCCTGGGTGGCTCAGCCAATTAAGCATCGGACTCTTGGTTTCAGCTCAGGTGATGATCTTACTGTTCTCAGTTCAAGTGATGATCTCACTGTTCATGAGTTCAAGCCCTGCAGGCTCTGCATTGTCAGTTGCTGGGGATTCTCTGTCTCCCTCTCTTTCCCTCTCTCTCTGCCTCTCCCCTACTCACATGCGTGCTTTCTCTCTCTCTCTCTCCCAAAATAAATAAACTTTAAAAAATTAAAAAATGAATTTTTTCATAAATGCAGTAACAAAAATTGCATACTTTTTATTTTTTTAAAGGTTTATTTATTTTTGAGAGAGTGCAAGCAAGGGAGGGGGGCAGAGACAAAGAGGAACAGAAGATCCGAATTGGGCTCAGAGCTGACAGCAAGCAGTAAGCTGGATGTGGGGCTTGAACTCTCAAACTGCGGGATCATGACCCAAGCCAAAGTAGGATGCTCAACCAACCAAGCCATTCAGGCGCCTCAAATTATATACTTAAAAAAATTTTTTTTTTAATTTTTGAGCCGAAATAGTCAGACGCTTAACCAACTGAGCTACCCAGGCACCCCCAAAATTGCATCTTTTTATTGAAAATTAATTTCCCTTGGCCAACAGACACATCAAAAGATGTTCAACATTACTCATCATCAGGGAAATGCAAATCAACACCACAATGAGATACCACCTTACACCTCTCAGAATGGCTGGACTCGACGAGACAAGAAATAACAAGCGTTGATGAGAATGTGGAGAAAAAGGAACACTCATGCACTGTTGGTGGAAATGTAAATTCCTACAGCCACTGTGGAAAAAAGTATGCCAGTTCCTCAATAATTTTAAACTCAGAAATATCATATGATCCAGTAATTCCACCACAAAGTATTTAGCCAAAGAAAACAAAAACACTAATTTGAAGGGATATACGCACCCCTATGCTTACTGCAGCATTGTTTACAATAGCCACATTATGGAAGCAGCCCAACTGCCCATTGATAGATGAATGGATAGGGACAATGTGGCATACACACACGCTGGAATATTATGCAGCCATTAAAAAAATGAGATCATACCATTTGAGACCACATGGATGGACCTAGAAGGTATTATGCTAGGTGAAATAAGTCAGAGTGAGAAAGGCAAATACCATGTGATTCTACTCATAAATGGAATCTAAAACAAACAAAACTCACGGAACTGTGCTCTAAAAACGTTAGCTTCTTTCCTTAGACGACTGAATCCCAATAAGGTTAGGTCAATTAAAAATATACTATTTTATATCGGTCATGACTAAGTCAGACTTAAATGAGAAAACTTACTAGTTTTGATTAAAAATTCAGAGTAGAATATGCTTCAGGAATAGTTGATTCAGTGGCTCAACAATACCCTTAAGAAACCAGATTCTTTCCATTGTCCTACCCCATGGTGTTTCTGCAGTTCTAAAGCTAGTTCCCCACATGGTGATAGAATGACTATTAGTAGCAGGCAGGCTACATACTTCTCTGTTCACATTCTTTGGGAGAGGGAGATTAGCTCCCGGATTCATTGGAGAACAAGGGGAGGGGATTCACTGGATTACCTTGCAATGTGTGCTATTCCTAAACCAGCCACTAGGGTGATTATTTTGATTGCCTTGAGTTAATCAGTATCCATTCACAGAGCTGAAAGTGAGGTCACGTGGGCTGCATGAAAGAAAATGACTCTCTGTAAAGAAAATCAAAGTTTTGCTTCTAAGGAAAACGTATAGACCAACAATATGCACCACAGTCCTAACTACTGGTTCTTTATTATGTGCTTCCATTTGCA
This sequence comes from Panthera uncia, assembly GCF_023721935.1. Classification (NCBI taxonomy): domain Eukaryota; kingdom Metazoa; phylum Chordata; class Mammalia; order Carnivora; family Felidae; genus Panthera; species Panthera uncia. Next base: position 41,300,199 of record NC_064809.1, read on the forward strand.
ACAATTTTAACTAATGCAGAGCATTCCATTGTGTAGAGAAAATGTGGTTGATTTAATTAAACACATACTGAATATATGGCTTAATACATTTGAATTGTGACATTATTTTTTCCCCGCCTGAGTCACTGAATTCATCTCTGACAAGGTGGGTACCATTGATGATTTCCATATTGGCAAAGACAAAACTATTATTAATTCATGTTTCAGTATTATCATCAAGACAAAATGAATATTAACAGGCTCAGAAGGGTTTGTCATATGTCAGCAGATGCCCAGCTTCAGAAAAATCATCCAGGCTGATCATTTTAACTCCACTGAGCAAAAGTATTTTCCCCAGTACTGAATATTCCACAGCTTCTGCTTCCTTTTCCATTTACTAAGTGGCAGGTTGACTAAAAGGGCTTTAGGTGTTGGTAGATTTATTTATTTATATGTTTGTTTTTAATAGCAACATAAAAATGAATATAGATACTAAAATTCTAAGTATATTTCATCCATAGGTTTAAATGTATCTTCTTAATAAACCAACATAAACACAACTTTCTTCAAATAGTTTTGTTTGTAGCTTGTATTTTTCTTTTTCTTTTACCTCAGATGGAACAATTACCTAAACTTCAATCAAGCATTTTCAAATCCATCTTCTAGAATAGTGGTCTGAAAACAATTTTTGTTTGCTCATACTTAATATTTGAAAAAAATTATATATACACACTTAATATACTGAACTTTAAGAACCACATACCTCTGATGTAATATAATATGCCCACAACACAAGAGTAAGAATTAAATTGTATAAAAAACAAACACTTTAATTTTGCATTTTATTCACTTAATGATAAAATTAACCTACTCTCACTTTAAAACTGTCAATCTTTCGGGGCACCTGGGTGGCTCAGTCAGTTAAACGTCTGGCTTCAGCTCAGGTAATGATCTTCCAGTTGGTGGGTTTGAGCCCCGTGTCAGACTCTGTGCTGACAGCTCAAAGCCTGGAGCCTGTTCCAGATTCTGTGTTTCCCTCTCTCTGACCCTCCCCTGCTCACACTCTGTCTCTCTCTCTCTCAAAAATAAATAATCATTTAAAAAATTTTTTAAAAATTGCTTTCACAAATGGCTCGAGTTTGAGGGTGGGTTACTAGAAGCACAGAATGGCTGAGAGTCACAGCAAAAAAGGCAGTGCCCACCAGTTCTCGAGATATTCTCCCCCAAAAAACCCACAAGAAAAACCCAAAAACTGTCAATCTTTTCAGAGACACCAATGTGATTGAATATGTTTCATTATTTTGCAGAATCTGGTTCAAATCCGCAATGTAATTCACAGGTGTTTCAGGTATACATTGCTAAATAATAAACCACCCCAAAACTTTAGTGGCTTAAAGCAACTTTATTTTTCAAAATTCTGTCCACTGATTTGAAGTCAGCTGGATGCCTCTTCACTTTAATATCACTCTTTAAACACAAATCTTACATAAACTCTGTTACCCACAATCTTGATTTAGTGGTGCTTTATGGAAAATTAAAGAAAATAGGATCTGAACCACATTCATAAGATATAAGGTGGAGATCAGAGAAAGTTCCAGCAATGACTAATGTCACCACTCTCCTTGCACTCCAGTTCAAGCACACCCTCTATTCTGAAAATCAAAAGCATTTCGTAAAGTGGTTCTTTTTGCTCTTCATTCCAACCCCTTATTATTGAAATAATAGTGAGGAAAACTCTTTGTCAATAAAGCTTCCCTGGAATTCTTCCATGATTGTAAGTTGCTCTCCGAGGAGTAAACTGGTAAGTTCTACATACTATGGATAAGATCAGACCTGTATAAAAACAACTCCTTTTTAGATACAGTCAGGAAATGAGTGGCAAATGTAATTACTCAGTTGTATCAAGATAATCGGGGCATAATCTCAAGAAGTCATACTTGGATAGCCATGGCTAGAATCAGCTTTACTATGATCAATTATAATTAGCATATGAAAGCAATGAATAACAGGCTTCATTATAAATCTATTTTATGTTGTAGTTGAAATAAAATGATCTGTAAGAATTCAGTGCAAAGGGGAATACAAATAAACCAGGAGCCATTTTGAGTGGCAATCTACACACAGAAACTATAAAACTTAAGGGGAAAAAAAAAAAAACTATCAGACTACCTAATGATTATACATCTATGTCAACTCACTAATAATAACTTCTAAATCTCTAATGTTGTTTTGGATTTCCCTCTGAGTGCACCGTGATGTTAAATGACAGTCCAAGAATGAGCAGAGAATGCTAAGAATCCCAAATGGTCTACTGGGCCAAAGCCAGAAACTAAGTTCTATTGATGTGTATCATATTCCAACTGGCACATAACATGCTTCAGTTAAAGCTGATAAATGTCTGAGAGAAATGGAAAGTAATAGTTGGGATTATTCTGCTTTTGATCACTCTCGTGGAAAAAAAAAAAAAAATCCAGACAGAGAGAGGAACCCCATCACATAATCATACCAATATCATATACAATTACATCAATGCCTAACTCCTTAAAATTAGGAAAGGAGGCTCATGCTTCCTCCATGTGTCTGCAGAAATATGATCTCTGCACATGGAGAAGGAAGAAATGAATGAATGCGTATACTGATTCTCTCATAAATGGAAAAGGTGACAGCCAATGGAAAACTTCTATGGAGCTTCCTTCCACAAGATTTACACATGAATAAAAAGAGCAAATTAGCTATCTCTATAAATGGCGGGTTCCAATTCAACCACATGTTCATGCAGAATGTCCCATTCATAAGTAGATCTTCGTCATCTTGCAAAGTGACTTGTGATCTTCATTACAAAGAACATCATTCCAGCCCCATTCTCTCAGTAGATGACGAAAATGTAATATAACACAACGCTCATTAAGATTACTGGGTTCACTTGAGTGCCAAAATCTGAAAGGGAAAAAAATGGATGAGGTTGTTTCTCCACACAGGGCTTTGAAAAGGGTTAGGGACAGTGAGGAAGGGGGCTGAGGTTGAACTGTGTGGATGTCAAGGGTGGATATGCCCAAATCATTCCTTCTCCATTTCTCATGCAGGTTCTCCTCCGCCTGAAACTCTGGCATTTCCCTCAGAAACGGTGTGTGCATCACCCGATATTGTGTCATTTCATTGCATTAAACGTTCTCCTAGCAGATAGCCCTTCTATTTGTCCATCATTATGTCCTGTTCCCAGGGGACTACCAGTCCATAAGCTCCCTTAAATGATGAAGGGAAAAAAAAAAAAAAAAGATTTCATCCCAGTCCCAAATATCACTGTAGTGTGTTTCCTTTTTTTAAATATATATTGCTTTTGGTGTCTGAAGAACTAGTTAAGATCCCTAAATCTGCTAACATCCCTGTTATCTTGGACATATAATTTCATTTTCCTGATTTCCATATCTAAAAAATAGAGGCTAGAGTCATATTCCTTTATGATATGAGGATCAAAGGTAGTATTACCCTAAAATGCACTAAAGGATTTAAGAGTTTTAAAAGACCTACATGAATATGAGATATTATAAGTATCACAATTTAGCTTATTTGCTTTATGAGAAATATTAAGTCAATTACTGGCCATGACCTTAACTGACATAAATTTTTGTTATATTTAGAGATATAATGTAGTAGTTAAAAGTACAGACTTTGATGTCAAATAGAGCTGGATTTGAGGATCACTGTCGCCACTGTTGGATAACCTTTGTTGAGCTGTCTAAACTCTCTAAACTCAATTTTCTCAAATCTACAGTGGGAAAAATAATAACGTGTGCCTCACAGAGTTCTTGTGATGATTATATATGAGATAATAAATAAAATTATTTAAACCTAGTGCCCAAGAGTTAAGAGTGAGCTATTTTATTTTCATAGCTAATAGTTGGAACATTCTAAAATCCGTGCATGATCCAGGGCCCGGATTCCTGTATCGAATTCTGTACTCACGTGACACTTTCATTGTAGGGTGTCTGATCAACCCATTGCCAATCTCTTTTTCCCTTTGGGTCTGACAGCCCTATATAATAAGCAGAAGACATATCCACGTTCTGGATGATAAAATCCTAAGGGAAGAAAAGAAAGGAGTTATAGCCTTTAAAGTATTCAGGTAGAACTAAGTTCTTTACAGTAGCCTTAGAGAGAAGACAAGAAAAAGAAAGGATCCAGGAAGAGCCACATGGGGACCCTGCCCAGGAGCCGCAGTCTTCTCTGGCTGAGCAGTACAAGATCAAAGATAACACTTGTGACCATGATGTTTGTCTTGGTCTGCTCAGGCTGCTATAACAACATACCCCAGATTGGGTAGCTTATAAACCACAGAAATTTCCTTCTCACAATTCTGGACGTTGGAAACCGCAGATGAGGGTACTAGCAAGGTCAGGTAGAGGCCCTCCTCCTCATCCATAGACAGCTTTTTCTCACTGTGTATCCACACGACAGAAGGGGCAAGGGAACTATTTTATAAGAACATGAATTCCATTCATGAGGGTTCCACCCTCATTACCTAAACCCTCTCAAAGACCCTACCTCCAAATACCACCATCTCAGGGGGTTAAGATTTCACCATATGAAGTTTGGTGGGGATATAAACATTTAGAACATAGTGATGTTCAATATAAATGGAAGCCATTTCTATCCACGACCATAATGAATTCTCATCTCAGATTCACTTCCCTTCTCCACTTAAGTAGTGTTCTTCAAAATCATGCATTAGAAAATTTTTGCAGATTAAATCATTCTCCTTTCATAACTTCTTCAACTTCATTCATTTCTGATTGTTGACCGTGACTCTTCATGACCGAACTCTGTTTCTCTATTTGATATAATACCCCTTCTCCATGAAATAGTTACTACTTTCTAAAATATTTACAGGTTGAAATAATAAACTAGTATTTCAGGCTAAGACATTTTCATTCTTCCACTCCAAGCCCACATATTATATTTTAAATGCCCCAATTTATTTTGGGAGAGATTCGTTTTATGGAAACAGGAAGAAGGTGTAGCACGTAATGGCTTAGGTAGCCTTTCTTATCAATTATACTAAAAGCCTTCTGCCACACCACCAATATCCCAAAACAGTGAAAACCTCCTCCTGAGACAAGAGAGGTAAACAACAACCAGATGGGACTCCTGGTTCCACCATCTATTAGAAAGCACCTGCTCGTCCTTGGTTTTGATCACCAGCAGGTGAGCCTTCATTGCTGAGCAGTTCTTCTCACTCTCCGTCCAATTTCTTATTGTATTAGAAATAAAGTAGCAGTTGGAACTAAATGGCTTCCAATCCTTTGGGCAGCAGCTCCAATCTTTCCCTGTATTGACAGAAAGGCCATAGATGTCCAATATAAAAGAAAAATTTTAAGTGTGTGTATTATTAAAACGAAGGACCAAGGAAGACCCCATGGAAACTGGAACTTGCATCTTCATCCAGAGGTGAAAAGGAGCCACCCACCAGGTATCAAGGGGATCAAGTCTACCTGTACCAGGCAGTAACAAGGCAGGGCCCCCCTTCCCTTGCCAGAGTGGTGTCTGGAAAAGGCAGCTAAAACAGAGGTCTTAAATAAGATTCAGACTACTATACCAAATGTCCAGGTTTCAGTGGAAAATCACCCATCATACCATGAATTACAAGTTCTCAAAGTTAGTTTTTTTTTTTAATGTTTATTTATTTTTGAGACAGAGAGAGACAGAGCATGAACGGGGGAGGGGCAGAGAGAGTGGGAGTCACAGAATGTGAAACAGGCTCCAGGCTCTGAGCAGTCAGCACAGAGCCCGACGCGGGGCTCAAACTCACGGACCGCGAGATCATGACCTGAGCCGAAGTCGGACGCTCAACCGACTGAGCCACCCAGGCGCCCCTCAAAGTTAATTTTTAAAAAGAAAATAAATACATGCCAATATCAAGAGAACAGAAATACTAGAATTATCTGACAGAGATTTTAAAGAAACCATGACAAAGATGCCTCAACAGGAAAGTACAAACATGTTTGGACCAAATGAAAAACAAAACAAAACAAAACAAAACAATGCCTCAGAAAAGAAATAGAAAATCTCAGCCAACAGGGGCACCTGGGTGGCTCAGTTGGTTCAGGGTCTGATTCTGGATGTCAGCTCAGGTCATGATCTCATGGTCGTAGGACTGAGCCACGCATCGGGCTCGGCACTGAGCGTGGAGCCTGCTTAAGATTCTCTCTCTCTCTCTCTCTCTCTCTCTCTCTCTCTCTCTCCCTCTTCTGACCTGCCCCCAATGCTCTCTCTCTCTCTCCAAAAAGAAAGAAAGAAAATCTCAGCCAACAAATTAGAGATATAAAGGAGAACAAACAAATTTTTATAACTAACAAATATAATAACCAAAATAAAAAGTTCGGTGGCTGGGCTCAAAAGCAGAGGAGACAGAAAAATCAGGGAATTGAAAGGCAGAATTGAAATATAGAAATTACTCAAGCAAATAACAGAGCCAAAACAGACAAAAGTAAATAATAAATAGACTTCCCATTTCCAGGCTGGCATGCAAGAATCTTGGAAGTTACCATACCAACCTAAGAAGCAAAAAGCCGAACAAACCACAAATCAACAACTCCTCACAAGCAAAGCCGCTGCTCTTAAAATTATGCAGGCAGGCAAATACAGAGGATCACAACTTACTGAAGCAGAAACCCAGGAGCCAAAATTTCTGTGGGAACCAGCTGCAGGGTAGGGAAACCTGAGGTGTAAATGGGGAATTGCTAGAAGCATAGCAATTTGAAGCGCCCCAGTTTGAAGAGACAAAGCAAGCATCAGAGCCAGACTCGGATGTAGCAGGATATTGGAATTATCAGAACAGAAATTTAAAACAACAATGATTAATATGTTAAGGGCTCTCATGAACAAAGTAGACAGCATACAAGAAGAGATGAACTATGTAATCAGACAGATGGAAATTCTAAGAAACAAAAGGAAACATGATAGATGCTGTAACAGAAACAAAGAATGTCTAGGACGCCTGGGTGGCTCAGTCCGTTAAGCGTCCGACTCTTGATTTCTGCTCAGCTCATGACTTCCCAGATTATGAGACCAAGCCTCAGCTCTGCACTGGCAGCACAGAGCCTGCTTGGGATTCTCTCTCTCTCTCTCTCTCTCTCTCTCTCTCTCTCTCTGCCCCTCCCCCACTCCCCGCTTGCTCTATCAAAATAAATAAATACACTTAAAAAAAAAAAAAAGAAATGGGATGTCTTGGTGGCGCAGTCAGTTAAGCCTCTGACTTTGGCTCAGGTCATGATCTCGTGGTTCGTGAGTTTAAGCCCCACATCGGGCTCTGTGATGACAGCTCAGAGCCTGGAGCCTGCTTTGAATTCCATGTCTCCCTCTCTCTCTCTGCCCCTCCCCCACTCGTGCACACACACGCACGCGCTCTCTCTCTCTCAAAAATAAACATTTTAAAAAATTAAAAAAAAAAAAAAAGGAAGGCAGACTGTCTTTAGTGAGCTCATTATTAGACTGGACACAGCTGCAGAAAAAAGTCTGAGCATGAGGGTGTCTCAATAGAAGTCTCCAAAACTAAAAAAAGGAAAAGAACTGGGGGGGGGTGGGGAACAAACAGAATATCCAAGAAATGTGGGACAGCTACAAAAAGTGTTAATACGTGCATGATGGGAATAGCAGAACAATAAAAAGAGAAAAGAACAGAAGAAATATTGAAGCAATAACATTTGAGAATTTCTCCCAAATTAATGACAGATACCAAACTACAGATTCAAAAAAGCTCAGAGCACACCAAACAGGATAAATGCCAAAGAAAACTACATCTAAGATATATCATATTCAAACTACAGAATATCAAAGATAAAGAAAAATCCTTTAAAAAGCTAGAAGGGGTAAACACATCTACAGAGAAGCAAAATAGAAATTACATCAGACTTCTCCAAAACCACGGATACAAGAAGAGAATGTAGTGAAATATTTAAAGTGTTCAGAGACAAAAAACTATCACCCTAATTCTTATCCTGCAAAATTAACCATCAAAGGTGAAGATGAAATAGGGACTTTTTGGACAAATAAAAATTGAGGGAAATTGTTGCCAGTAGAACTTGCAATGTTAAAAGAAGTTCTTTAGGGGGAAGAAAAATATTATAGGTCAGAAACCTGGACCTATATAAAGTAAGAGCATCAAAAAAAGAATAAGTGAAGGTAAAATAAAAACATATTTCTTATATTCTTAATTGATCTATATTCTTTTTTTTTTTTTTGAGAGAGAGAGAGAGAGCATGTGTGCAAGCAGGGGAGAGGGGGCAGAGAGAGAGAATCTCAAGCAGGCTCCACGCTCAGCATGGAGACCAATGTAGAGGTCAATCCCACACCCCTGGATCATAACCTAAAGCACAATTAAGAGTCGGACACTCAAATGACTGAGCCACCCGGGCACCCCTGATCTATATTCATAATTGATCTTTCATTTGTTCAAAATAATAATGTCAACAATGTATTAGATTATGTATACAAAGATGTAAGTGAAATAAGTGAGAGTATTAATACAAGAGACAGGAGGGAGGAATTAGGATCATTTTGCTATTTTAAGATACTCTCACTATGTATGGAGCTGTATAGTTATTTGAAAGTGGACTTGGATTAGTTGATAAGTATATTGCACACTTTAGAGCAACCAGTATAAAAGAAGTATAATTGATATGCTAAGAATGCAATGAAAATGGAATCATATCAAATTCTCAAAACCACAGAAGAGTGAAAGACAAAAAAGGAACAAAGAACAAGGGCAAGATATATAAAACAAAAGAAATATGATAAATATTGATACAACCATATTAATAATCACTTGGGATGTCAGTGGTCTAAATTCACGAATCAAAACACAAAGATTATCAGAGTGGATAAAAAAAAAAAAACCAGACTCAACTATATGTTGTCTACAAGAAACCCACATTAAAACTTTAGGAGGAGAATATAAAGACATGTGTATATTAAAAGTAAATGGGTAGTGGGGCACCTGAGTGGCTCATCCGGTTGAGTGTCTGACTTCGGCTCACATCATGATCTCACTATTCATGAGTTCGAGCCCCGCATCGGGCTCTGTGCTGTCACCTGGGAGCCTGGAGCCTGCTTCGGATTCTGTGTCTCCTTCTCTCTCTGCCCCTCCCCCACCTGTGCTCTGTCTCTCTCTGTCTCTCAAAAATAAATAAATATAAATTTAAAAAAAAATTGTTTTAAGTAAATGGGTAGTGAAAGGTATACTGAACAAAAGAAAGCAGGAGTAGCTATATCTTTTTTTTAATTTTTTAACGTTTATTTATTTTTGAGACAGAGAGAGACAGAGCATGAACAGGGGAGGGTCAGAGAGAGGGAGACACAGAATCTGAAACAGGCTCCAGGCTCTAAGCTGTCAGCACAGAGCCTGACGTGGGGCTCAAACTCACGGACCGCGAGATCATGACCTGAGGCGAAGTGGGCCGCTTAACCAACTGAGCCACCCAGGCGCCCCAGGAGTAGCTATATTAATTGCAGACAGTGCGGGGTGCACAGCAAGTAAAGTTACCAGATATAAAGATGGTCATTGCATAATGATAAAGGGGTCAATTCTTCAAGAAGTCATAACATTTTCTAATGTGTATGCACCTAACAACACAGCATCAAAAAGTGAAACAAAATAGAACTTCAATACATATCCATTACCACAGTTAGAGACTTAAGCACTCCTCTATCAGAAGTGGTCAGATCCAGATGCACAAAATCAGTAAGAATATAGTTGAACTCAACAACAATATCAATAAACCATATATGACTGACATCTACTGACTACTCTATCTGACAACAACAGAATACACATTCTTTCTGGGTTCACATAGAACATTCATCAAGACAGACCACATACTGGCCATAAATACACCTTAACAAACTGAAAAGAATAGAAATCATACAATGTCTGCTCTCAGACAACAAGGCTTATTAAACTAGAAATCAGTAACAGAAAAATGGAAAATAGTAAGATGGACGAGTAGGAGCATCCTGAGCTCACCTTGTCCATCGACACACCAAGGTAACAACTATCTCTATACAACCAACTCTGAAGACTGACAGAATAGATCTTCCACAACTAGTCATAGAGAGAGGGCCACATCAAAAAGGGTAGGAGGGGCAGAGACACGGTTGGGAACCAACCCCTGGCACAACTAGCCACAAATGGTAGGGACATCACAAGCATGGAGAAGTGAGAGGATAAGACACTGGTTTTAAATGACATTAGACGAGATGGATCTAGTAGATATATACAGAATATTCATCCAAAAACAGCAGAACACACATTCTTTCCAAGTGCACATGAAGCATTCTCCAGGATAGATCACAGGACAAAACTCAATATATTTCAGAAGACTAAAGCATCTTTTCCAACCACAACAGTATAAAACTAAAGATTACAAGAAATTACAAGAACAAAAAACTAGAAAAAGCACAAACATGTGAAAGCTAAACAACATGCTACTACATAATGAATGGGCCAACCAAGAAATCAAAGAGGAAATTTAAAAATTCAAGAAGACAAATGAAAATAAAAACACAACAGTCCAAAATCTTTGGGATGCAGCAAAAGCAGTTCTAAGAGGGAAGTTTATAGTGATATTGACCTACTTCAAAAAAACAAGAAAAATCTCAAATAACCTAACTTTTCACCTAAACGAACAAATAAAAGAAGAACAAATAAAGCCCAATGCTGGTAGAAGGAAGGAAATAGAAACTAAAGAAATAGAAAAGATCAGTGAAACCAAGAACTGGTTATTTGAAAAGATGAACACAACTGATAAACCTTCAGCCAGCCTTCGCAAAAAAAAGAGAGAGGATTCAAATAAATAAAATCAGAAATAAAGGATGAGAGGGGCACCTGGGTGTCTAAGTTGGTTAAGCATCCAACTTCGGCTCAGGTCATGATCTTGCGGTTCAAACCCGACATCGGGCTCTGTGCTGACAGCTTGGAACCTGGACTCTGCTTCAGATTCTGTGTCTCCCTCTCTCTGCCCTTCCCTGCTCACATTGTATGTGTGTGTCTCTCTCTCAAAAATAAATAAACATTGAAAAAATTTTTTTTCTTTAAAGAAATAAAGGATGAGAAATAATCAAAATCACAGAAATACAAAGAATTATAAGAGAATGTATAAAAAAATGTAGACCAACAAACTGGACAACCTAGAAATGGATGAATTCCTAGAAACATACCATCTTTCAAAACTGAACAAGGAAGAAATAGAAAATTTGAACAGACCAATTATTAATAACAAAATTGAACTGGCAACCAAAAAGTCTGAAGAAAAAAAAGTCCAGGATCAGATGGCTTTATAGGTAAATTCCCACAAACACTTAAAGAAAAGTTAATGTGTATTCTTTCAAACTATTCCAAAACTTAGAAGAGAAAGGAAAACTTCCAAATTCACACTACAAGGCCAGCATTACTCTGATATCAAAACCAGATAAAGATACTACCTTAAAAAAATAAAAAAAAACACTATTGGCCAATATCTTGGATGAACACAGATGCAAAACCTCAACAGAATATTAGAAAACTGATTTCAACATTAAATTAAAAGGTTCATTCACCACAATCAAGTGGGATTTATCCCAGGGAAGCAAGGGTGGTTCAATATTAGCAAGTCAATCAATGTGATACATGACATTAATAAGAAGGATGAAAAACCATATGATCATCTCAATAGATGCAGAAAAAGTATTTGACAAAATATAACATTTGTTCATAACAAAAACTCTTAACAAAAGGGGTTTACAGGGAACATATCTCAAAATAACAAAGATCAATTTTTAATTTTTTGAGGAACCTCAGAGAAAGACAGATACCGTATGTTTTCACTCATAGGTGGATCTTGAGAACTTAACAGAAGGCCATGGGGGAGGGGAAGGGGGGGTTAAATTACAGAGAGGAAGGGAGGCAAACCATAAGAGACTCTTGGATACTGAGAACAAACTGAGGGTTCATGGGGGGTGGAGGAGAGGGGAAAGTGGGTGATGGGCATGGAGGAGGGCACTTGTTGGGATGAGCACTGGGTGTTGTATGGAGACCAATTTGTCAATAAATTATATTTAGAAATAGCAATAATAATAATGAAGATCATATGACAAACCCACAGCTAACAACATAATCAATGATGAAAAACTGACAGTTTTTCTTATAAGATCAGGAACAAGACAAGGATGTTCACTCTCACCACTTTTATTCAATATAGTCTGGAAGTCTTAGCTGTAACAATCAGACAGGAAAAGAAATAAAAGGCATCCAGATTGGTAAGAAAAGAAGTAAAACTCTCACTATTTGCAGCTTATACGATACTATATATAGAAAGTCCTAAAGACTCCACCAAAAAAATCAGAACTGATAAATTCATTAAAGTTAAAGGATACAAATTAATATATTATATTATACATACTGTTGTATTTCTACCCACTAATAACAAAGTAACTGAAAGAAAAATAAGACAATAGTCCCATTTATAGTTGCACCAAAGACAATAAATTACCTAGGAATAAATTTAACCAGAGGGGTAAAAAACCTATACTCTGAAAACTATAAGATGTCGATGAAAGAAATGAAGATGACACACATGGAAAGATATACTATGTTCATGAATCAGAAGAATTAATATCATTAAAATGTCCATACTACCCAAAAGAATCTACAGATTCAATGCAATTCCTATCAAAATAACAACAGCATTTTTCACAAAACTATAACAAATAATCCTAAGATTTGTATGGAGCCACAAAGACTTGGAATAACCAAACCAATCCTGAGAAAGAACAAAGCTGGAGGTATCACAATTTCAGATTTCCAGATATACTACAAACCTTTTGTAATAAAAACAGTATGGTACTGGCACAAAAATAGACCCATCAGTCAAGGGAACAGTATAGAAAGCCCAGAAATAAACCCAAAGTTACATGGTCAATTAATCTATGACAAGGGAGGCAAGAATATAAAATGGAAAAAAGACAGTCTTTTCAATAAATGGTCAATAAATTTGACCGGTAGGGAATTCCGGTAGGGAATACCGGACAGCTACATGCAAAAGAATGAAACTAGACCACTTTCTCACCATACACAAAAATAAAGTCAAAATGGATAAAGACCTAAATCTGAGACTTAAAACCATAAAACTCCTAAAAGAAAACATAAGCAGTAATCTCTTGGACATCGGCTTTAGCAACATATTTATGATATACTTCCTCGGAGAATGAAAACAAAAGCAAAAATGAACTATTGGGACTATATTGAAATAAAAAGCTTTTCACAGAAAAGGAAACCATTAAAAAAAAAAAGGCAACCTAGTGAATGGGAGAAGATATTTGCAAATGATATATCCAATAAGGGATTGACATCCAAAATATATAAAGAACTTAAGCAACTCAACACCCAAGAAACCAAATAATCCTATTAAAAATGGGCAGAGGACCTGAATGTTTTTCCAAAGAAGACATACAGATGACCAAGAGACACATGAAAAGATGTTCAATACCATTAATTATCAGGGAAATGCAAATCAAAACCACAATCAAATATTACCTCACACCAGTCAGAATGGCTAGAATCAGAGACATGGAATCAAACAAGTGTTGGCTAGGAGGTGGAAACAAGGGAATCCTCATGCATAGTTGGTAGGAATGTAAGTTGGTATAGCCACTGTGGAAAACAGTATGGAGGCTCCTCAAAAAATTAAAAATAATCACATAATCCAATAATTCCACTACTATATACCCCCCCAAAAAACCAAAAACACAAAATCGAAAACATATATGTACCTCTATGTTTACTGCAGTATTTTTTACAGTAGCCAAGAAACAGAAGCAACCTTAGTGTCCATTGATAGATGAGTGGATAAAGGAGCTGCAATATTTATATACAATGTAATATTATTCCGTCATGAGAAAGAGGGAAATCCTACTGTTTGTTACAGATGGACCTAGAGAGTATTACACTATGTGAAACAAGGCAGACAGAAAAAGACAAATACCATAAAATTTCACTTTGTAGAACCTAAAAAACAAAACAAATGAACAACAAACCAACCAAAACCAAAAAATAAACGGACTCTTAAATGCAGAGAACAAACTGGTGGTAGCCAGATGGAGGTTACCGGAGGAACGGATGAAATAGGTAAAGGGGATTAAGAGGTACAAACTTCCAATTATAAAATAAATAAGTCCTGGAGATGAAAAGTACAGCATAGGGAATACAGCCAATAACATTGTAATAACATTGTACGGTGACAGATGGTGACTATACTTATCAAGGTGAGCATCAATATATAGAATTGTCGAATCAATATGTTATACACCTGAAACTAATATAACAGTGTATGTTAATTATACTTCAACAAAAATATTTAAATGATAAAATAATAAAATAAAATAAGCTAAGTAAAAACAACTACCAACTGTAATTCCAGTGAAAAGACTACCTACCAACTGTAATTCCAATGATAGGAAAAGACAAAGTAGGCAGTAAAATTTCAGTGGTTACCAAAAGTTTGGAAAGGAGAATGGAGCACAGGGGACTTTTTGGGCGGTGAAGTTATTCTGTATGATATTGTTTAATAATAGATACAGAACATTATGCATTTGTCAAAATCCACAGAACTTTACATATTTGTTGTATAAAGCTTTAAAAATCCATTTAGGAAGTCAGAGAATTCATGAAAGAATGAAGACTGTGACAAGATAATCTAACTGTATTACAAATGTCAGACACAACACACTGAAGGGGGTGGGAAGAGGATGATGACCTAAGTGACTTTGGAAATGGAGTCTACAAGAATAAAGACAAAAGACACCGCACGCCAGCACTGTATTCTAGTTGATAAAGTTGTTTCCCATGGTGGTATGAGTTTACAATTCCGATACTGCTATATGTGTTAATTGGAATTGAATAATTAAGGAAATGTACTGAGCAAGTTAATGGGACCAGATTTCTCTCTGTTGGAGTAGTCACTAAAGATATCAAGGGAAGTAGGCTAGAATGATGCAATGTGTTAATGGAGGAACATTTCAGACATCAGTAAAAACTGATGTATACCTTATTATAGATATACATAGTTGCCTATAGAAATATTTGTCAATATATGTACACGCACAGGTTAGTACACACATAGAGATTTCCTTGTTCTGTGAACTGGGAGGGCTAAAAGAACACCTCAGCAGCAGTGAGCATACCTAGTATTCAAATCTTGGTTTCTAATGCCATTCTTCAATAACAGGAGCCAGGACTCCACAGAGAAATAGCTGATTCTAAGACTAAGGCAAGAAATATACAATATAAGCCCAGAGAATATTACAATCCCAAAAAGTAAGGAAGTGCTCAAAAACCAAGTAAAGCAACAAAGTGATGGGGGCATGTCAAAGGGCCATGGGAGCCAACTGAAAGACTCCCAGGGGCACAAGCAGAACAATTTGAGCAACAAAATAAATACAGTATTGGATTATAACCCAAAGTGTAAGATAAATATCCATGAGTATATAGAGATATAAATACATGAATGAATAAATTAATAAATAGGATAGAACAAATATCAAATGCACAAGAATTTCTAGTAAACTACATAGAAACTTGTTTTGCACTGAACTGTGTTCCCCCAACAGTCATGTGCTGAAGTTATAACCCTCAATGTGACTACAGTGGTAGACTTTAAGGAGGTAATAAAGGTTAAATGAATCATAAAAGCAGGGCCTTAAAATAGGACTTGTGTCCTTCTAAGAGGAAGAGACACTAGAAAACTCTCTCTCCCTCCCCATTCACACAGAGAATTGGTTATGTAAGGACACAGCAAGAAGGTAGCTGTCTACAAGCCAGGAAGAAAGGCCTCGCCAGAAACCGACTCTTATGGCACCTGGGACTTCCGGCCTCCATAACTATGAGAAAATAAATTTCTGTTGTCTACGCCTCCCAGTCTGTGATATTTCGTTATGACACTCAAGCAGGCTAATACAGATTTTGGCTCCAAAGTGGGGTGCTATTGTAACAAACACCTAAAAACATGAAATGGCTTTAGAACTGGGTGATGGGTAGAGGCTGGAAGAATTTTGAGGTGCATGCTAGAAGAAGCCTAGATTGCCTTGAAAGGGCTGCTGGTAGGGGCCCCTGGGTGGCTCAATGAGTTAAGCCTCTGACTTCGGCTCAGGTCACGATCTCAGGTTTGGCTCAGGTTCATGAGTTCAAGCCCCACATCGGGCTCTGTGCTAACAGCTTGGAGCCTGGAGCCTGCTTCAGATTCTGTGTCTCCCTCTCTCTCTGCCCCTTCTCCACTCACAAGCTCGCTCTCTCTCTCTCTCAAAAATAAACATAAAAAAAATTTTTTTTAAAGAAAAGAAAGGGCTGCTGGTAGAAATATAGATATTAAAGATAATTCTGGTGAGGAATCAGTAAAAGAGAGCTGTAGAGAAACATCCTATCGTCTTAAAGAATATACATACACCATAATGAACAGAATGTTGGTAGAAATTTGAACATTAAAGATGCTTCTGGTAAGGTCTCAGAAATGAGAAACACATTATTGGAAACAGGAAGAAAGGCAATTCTTATTATAAAATAGCAAGGAACTTGCTGAATTGTATTCTAATGTTTTGTGAAAGGTAGAACTTGTAAGTGACAGCCTTGGATATTTAGTAGAGGAGATTTCTAAGCCAAGTATTAAAGCTGTGGCCTGCAATGGAGTACTATGTGGCAATGAGAAAGAATGAAATATGGCCCTTTGTAGCAACATGGCTGGAACTGGAGAGTGTGATGCTAAGTGAAATAAGCCATATAGAGAAAGACAGATACCATATGTGTTCACTCTTAAGTGGATCCTGAGAAACTTAACAGAAACCCATGGGGGAGGGGAAGGAAAAAAAAAAGAGGTTAGAGTGGGAGAGAGCCAAAGCATAAGAGACTGTTAAAAACTGAGAACAAACAGGGTTGATGGGGGGTGGGAGGGAGGGGAGGGTGGGTGATGGGTATTGAGGAGGGCACCTTTTGGGATGAGCACTGGGTGTTGTATGGAAACCAATTTGACAATAAACTTCATATATTGAAAAAAAAAAAAAAAAAGCTGTGGCCTGATTTCTCCTTACTGCTTATCGTAAAATGCAAAAGGAAAGAGATAAATTGAAGGAAGTGTGAAGCAAAAAGGAACCAGAATCTGAAGACCCACAAAATTCTTAGCCAGACTGTAAAAAGTGAGAAAGGGTGTTCTGGAAAGAACTCCAAGGATGTGGCTGGACAAACATTCCGTAAAGAGATTACCCATGGATTTAAACAGCCATCTCCACAATGAAGACTATTTCTTTGTACACATAAAGATACGCATATAAGAATTTTAGGTCTTATTTCTTTGTACACCTGAAGCTTGAAATGATCATGAGACTCAACTTCTTACTATGATCTGCCTGTGAATCTTACTGGAAATATTAACTTGGTATCCTTACATAGTGTAGTCAGCCACTGAATTATAGGCACATTCATTTTTACCTTCCATGGTCACATTCTCTTTCAGGCATTCCAATTCCGTGTGAGGGAGCTCTTTTGCAGTCTTTTTTTCTTTAAGAAGCTGAGAATATTTTTGGAAGAAAACTGAAAAAAAAAAGGCCATTCATTTTCTGGTGTTGTGACTTTGCTCTCTATTGTTACTTTCTCACATTCTGTTTTATAGGAACAAAATCTACAAACGTCCAGTTGCTTGAATGGAAGGCTCCTGACAATGGAAAAGATTTCTCATCACCCCACATTCAATGTAATCCTAATCCCACTGATTTTGAAACCATAGATTTCTCCAGGAATAGCCAAAAGATCAGTAGTTGAAGGGAGGCATGATGGCTCCATTATAATGAGTGCAAAGGGATTTATCCATATTTTCCTTCAATACTAAATGCAGAAGGTGAGCCCTGAAGGTGGGAGAATGGAGTGAAAGCAAACAGTTCTGTCTGAGGATGTACACAGTATAGGTCTGTTGTGGCGGAGGAGGGTGGGGGCCGTTGCAGACTGAGCTAATTCTGAGTTCTGGGTTACCTGTAAAGTGAGATTTTTTTTTTTTAAGCCAACATTGATCAGGAGATATAGGCATTATTTTCCTCCTCCTTCTTCCTTTACTCTATCCACTCTCAACTGGCTTTTTTTTTTCAGCACACCAATATACTCAAATATGTCACAACTTAAAAATAACTTACCTCTTCCTCCAGAAAGTGAATTTTCTCTTTTTTTCCTCCTTACCTCCCATTTGCTCCCTGCCCCACTACATGCTGGCTTCACTACTTCTTATGCCTTTTAAAATTTTGATATGCTCTTAAAGCCAGAGATACGAAGAAATCCACCTAGTTGCCAAATTGGCTTTAGATCTTACATAGTCTTGGGCAGGAAAGACATGATTAAGGTGAAATTTCAATGGAAACTCTTCCTGGAATATCTCTTCCCATCGCCTTTTGTCCACCTGCTCATCTCAAAATCTATGTCTGTGCAGTCAAAAAAACCTGGCCTTATAAACACTAATAGGCAAACACAGATTTGTCCTCACTTACACAACTGTCTAACGTAGAAATGGTACCTAATATAGGTCCCTCTACAAGACACACACACACACACACATATATTCAATTTCTTTATAAGGTGGATACCATTATTTTTATAAGGAAGTAACTAAACTCAAATAAGTAACAAAATTTCTAACAGATTCCCATTAATTGTGTCTCTCCCTCCCAAAGAAGACTTCTTTTCCAGATTTCTGGATAGACCCGTTATTAAATGTCAGTATCTAATGGATGCCATCTCTTCATGGAAGGCAGACATTCCATATAGCTTCAGTTGGATACTTACTGATAAAAGCGATAAAAAATGAGATTGCCAATAGCAGCAGAAGCACCAGCAATGAGGCAAAAAGTAGCTTGGGAAAACTGGGATTACTTTTGTTCAGGCTGGTCTTCTCTTTGGGAGCTGAACGAGAAATCAAAGGAGTTTCATCAGTAACAAATTCTGATTTTTACTTTCCTTCTCCTCCCCTTCCTCTTCTCCCTTTTCTAGGATGATATACTATTACCAAGAATATGACATCTGAAATAATAGGAAAATAGGAAAAAAAAATGTTCACTATAGAAACGTTGGAAACTACATAAAAACACAACCTCTTACCACTGGGGGAACTGTTGCTAATGTTTTGATATATGTCCTTCCAGTAATTTTCAAAGTGTATATACATAAGTACACATTTTCCCACATGATTGACATACCACAGACACTAGCTTCAGACCTACTATATTGTTATACACTAGACCATGAACATTCTTCATACAACCATATTTTTTCTTTAACGCTGTCTATTGTGGTTGTATAGAATTTCATTATGTATTTAAATAATCTTCCAGATTGTTTCCAATTTCAACTACTATAAATAATGCCATAGCAGATAAATCGTTATTATGGTCATCTCTCATCACATTCTTAAAATAAGGTCAGACCTTTCTAGTTACTATTTCATGGTTAAGAATTATTTTCTCAGGGTGCCTGGCTGGCTCAGTGGGTTAAGCTTCTGACTTTGGCTCTGGTCACGATCTCATGGTTTGTGTGTTCGAGCCCCGTGTAGGGCTCTGCACTGAGAGCTCAAAGCTTGGAGCCTTCTTCAGATTCTGTGTCTCTCCCGGTCTCTGCCCCCCCCCCCACACTGTTTCTATCAAAAATGGATAAACATTAAAAAATAAATAAAAAGAATTCTTTTCTCAATGGCTAGTATCAAAAAGGAAAAAAGTTTAAGGAGGGTACTTGTGATGAACACGGAGTGTTATATGTAAGCGATGAATCACTAAATTCTACACCTGAAGCCAATATTACACTATATATTAACTAACTAGAATTTAAATAAAAACTTAAAAAAAAAAAGACAAGAAATAACAAGTGTTGGTGACCATGTGGGGAAAAGGCAACCCTTGTGCACTGTTGGTTGAGATGTAAATTGGTGCAGCCACTATGGAAAACAGTATGGAGGTTCCTCAAAAATTTAAAAATAGAGGGGCACCCAGGTGGCCCAGTCGGGTAAGCATCGACTTCTGATTTCAGATCAGGTCATGATCTCACAGTTTGTGAGTTCAAGCCCTGCATCTGGCTTTGTGCTGACAGTGCAGAGCTTACTTAGGGTTCTCTCCTTCTCTCTCTGCCCCTCCCCCCCTCACTCTCTCTAAAAAATAAATAAACTTTTAAAAAATTAAAAATGGAAATATCATATGATCTATTAACTCCAGTACGGGGTATCTCCCCAAAGAAAACAAAGACATTTAATGAACTAAATCAAAAAGGTATATGCACCCCTATGTTTATTGCAGCATAATTTACAGTAGCTAGGAAAAGCAACCTAAGCGTCCATCCATCCATGAATGGATATACCAAGTGTGATATTTATATACAATGGATTATTATTCAACCATAAAAAAAAAAAGAAGGAACTCTTGTCATTTGTGACAACTTGGATGGGACTTGAGGGCATTATGCTAAGTGAAATAAGTCAGACAGAAAACAAATACCATATGATCTCACTTATCTGTGGAATTCAAAAAACAAAACGAAACTCACAGATACAGAGAACAGATTGGCGGTTGCCAGAGGTGGGGTAAGGAGTGGTGGGGAATGGGTGAAGGGGATTAAGAGGTGCAAACTTCCAGTTATAAAATAAAGAAGTCATGGAAAATAAAGTAAGATAACAACAGAGAGGGAGTCAAACCATAAGAAACTCTTAACTATAGAGAACTGAGGGTTGCTGCAGGGGTTGTTGTTGGGGGGGGGGTGGCTAAATGGTGATGGGCATTAAGGAGGGCACTTGTTGGGATGAGTATTGGGTATTATATATAAGCAATGAAGCACTAAATTCTACTCCTGCCACCAATACTACACTATATGTTAATTAACTTGAATTTAAATAAAAACTCGAAAGAAAAAAAAAAAGAAGTCATGGAGATGAAATGTACAGCATATCGACTATAGTTAATATTATAGATTATTATAGTATTATCAACTATTAAATATTATTACATATTTGAAAGTTGCTAAGAGATTAAATCTCAAAAGGCCTCATCACAAGAAAAAAATTGGAGTGACTATGGTGATAAATGTTAACTAGACTCATTGTGGTAATCATTTCACCAATATATACAAAAATCAAATCACTACATTGTATACCTGAAACTAACACGGTAGTCCCCCTCCCCGCCCCCATCCCCACAGTTTTGCTTTCCACAATTTGTTACCTATGGCCAACTGTGGTCTGAAGGCAGATGATCCTCCTTCTGATGTATCCTCAGAAGGTAAATAGTAGCCTAAGGCTAGGTCACAATGCCTAGGTCATTCACCTAACTTCATCTCATCACATAAGAATTTTATCATCTCACATCATCACAAGCAAGGTGAATACAGTTCAATATTTTGAGATAGAGAGACCATATTCACATAACTTTTATTATGGTATATTAATACAATTGGTCTGTTTTATTATTAGTTATTGTTGTTAATCTCTTACTGTACCTAATTTATAAATTAAACTTTTATCATAGATACATATGTACAGGAAAAAAAAACACAATATATAGGGTTTGGTACTATCCACTATTCAGGCATTCACTGGGGATCTTGGACCATATCCCCCCAGATAAGAGGGGACTATTGCAGAATGTTTTATGTCAATCGTACCTCCACAAAAAAATAAAGAATCGTTTTCCCAAAGTTATGAGGTATTGACAAGCAGGGGGACGAAATCCTCAATAATGTATAACATAATCTCGGCTTTAGAAAAAATACAGTTAGATATAGTATTTATATCTGGAAAGATCTACACTGAAATGTAAATTATAGTGATCTCTAGATGGTAAAATAAATATAAATTCGTGTATGCCTCCAGTTTTTAATTTTTTCTTTAATGAGCCTTTCAACATATAATAAGGAAGTTTTGTAAAAAATTTTAAGGGGAATGACCCAGCAATAGCACTGCTAGGAATTTACCCAAGGGATACAGGAGTGCTGATGCATAGGGCCACTTGTACCCCAGTGTTTATAGCAGCACTCTCAACAATAGCCAAATTATGGAAAGAGCCTAAATGTCCATCAACTGACGAATGGATAAAGAAGCTGTGGTTTATATATACAATGGAGTACTACATGGCAATGAGAAAGAACGAAATATGGCCCTTTGTAGCAACGTGGATGGAACTGGAGAGTGTTATGCTAAGTGAAATAAGTCATAGAGAGAAAGACAGATACCATATGTTTTCAGTCTTGTGTGGATCCTGAGAAACTTAACAGAAGACCATGGGGGAGGGGAAGGAAAAAAAAATAAGTTAGAGATGAAGGCAGCCAAACCATAAGAGACTCTTAAAAACTGAGAATAAACTTGAGGGTTGATGGGGGTGGGAGGGAGGGGAGGGTGTGTGATGGGCATTGAGGAGGGCACCTGTTGGGATGAGCACTGGGTGTTGTATGGAAACCAATTTGACAATAAATTTCATATTAAAAAAATAAAAAAATAAAAAATAATAAGAAAAAAAGAAAAAGAAATAAAATAAAATAAAATATGCAAGAAAAAAAAAAGCTTTTTAAGGGGAAAAAACAGTTTCCCTGAGCGTTCTCCCTATCTCCACAGAAGTGTTTTGGAAAGCATGCGCAATCATGACCTCCCACTCACAGCTTCTTATAATACACATGCTTTTTTTCTCTTTTGCTCTATATCTGATATATCATAAATGATAACCATATTACCTTTTATCTACTCCCAAATTCAGTTAAATCCATCCTGGGGAGGCAGGATGCAATGGATTTCCTGAATTCAAGGAAGACTCCCTTTGCAACTTTCTAGTCCTTCATCTGCAACGGTCTTGGGTTACACTTTGGTCCCACGGTAACAAAGACGCCCACAAAGCTCTCCACCCAAGCTCTTCCCCTCTAACCGAGCCTGAGTCCACTGACTCATCAACATCCCCTGTATCTGGGTTGACGGTTTCAAGACCTGTACCCAATCTCTCTCTTTTTTTTTTTTTTTTTTTTGGATACAGTGAGAGAGTGCATGCAAGTGGGGCAAAGGGAGAGAGAAAGAAAATCTTCAGCAGGCTCCATGCTCAGCTCAGAGTCCAACATGGGGCTCGATCCCATGACTCTGGGATCATAACCTGAGCTGAAATGAAGAATCAGACGTTCAAGTGACTTGAGCCACCCAGGCACTCCTGTACCCAATCTCTTGATTGCAGTCTCACTCAGCCTCAGAAGGCACAGGAGAATAACCTCAGCATAATTAGCATTCTCCTTAGCTCAGGACCTTAGTGGACTTGTCACACCTCAGTTTGGTTAGCGTATAACTACACAATCCCTTAATGCTTATCTTCAGATAACTCAATCTTCTGAGAATCCTAGGTGCCCCACCTGTGGCCAGAGAACCAGCAACTAACACTATCATGCTTCATTTACAATACTCTCTCTTCATCCTTCTTCTCATCACTAACTCTGACCACCAGAAAATGTGCTTACCTGTAGGAGGCCTTTCTTTGGTGCCTGAGGACTTGGATTCATTTTTGAAACTCAATTCAGCATAAGTGGTCTCTGAAGTCATATCGAGAAGAAATCTTCTCTTCAAAAAATCCTTTACATCTCTTCCTTAAAACATCTTAAAATAAAACCCAAACATGGTGGCAATTTGTCATACTTCCTATCAAGAACAGGGGCCTCATATAGGCAAATAACTCTGAGAGGAATCTCGTGAAAATTAGCAACCTCAGAGGCCAAATCTCCAGGATCAGCACAATGAGAATCATAGCATTTGAACATACGTCAGCAAATGTAATAAGGAACTTCTCATAAATTTATAAATGTAATAAGGAAATGTAAAGTAGGAACTCAAAGGGTAGATTTAAAAATATATATAGGAAGGAAAGACATAGAGAAACTAAGCAGTTAGAGAACGCTTTTCTGAGACCTGTATTATCTGAGCTCACCAGCCAAGAATGAACTTCATGTATTTGTGTACATCTGTATGCAAACATAATTATTTATAGACCAGTCTGGCCATAGATTCATTCATGTTGTATTCTCATCACGTGTGGCTGATCCGGCAACTTTTGGTGACCACATTCTAAGAGGATCATTGACAAAAAACTCATGTGTCAGCCTCCCCACTTTCAAGAGTGTATGTAGGAGGGAAGTCAAAGCTTACGTCATACGTGTTCTGAAGCTGCTCCCCAGTGCTCTCTGCTTTTCCCTGTTCTTAACTGACTCTTTCATGGATCTCCATTCATTTTGATATAGTCGCTTCCAGAAGCTCCTGAAACCAGCTCTCTTTGCTGGATGTTAGTGGAATAGGCCAGCCTGCACACCACCCTTCTCCATCCCTTTAATCCCTTACACCACCACAACAAAAAGACTCTACAGGCCAATGTGACTGTTTTTTAACAAGTTAAGATAATTTAATAGAGTCACAAATTAGGAGATAAAGTCAGTGACAAAGGTGACTTTTTCCAAAGGACAAGAGGAAAGCATTCCAAAAATTGAATCCTTCAGGTAGAATCTTCCGAGATGTGCTCTTGAAAAAAAAGCTCACTCCCTAGATTCAGCTCTCCCCAAAGGATCCTCCTTCTTTTAATCTCCTGCACCAAACTCCTCCATCTCCTGCATAACACACACACACACACACACACACACACACACACACACTTACCTCTATCTTTCCATATCAAGGTACATTGAAAACCGTGCATTCACACTAATAACCTCTAATTCCAATCCAACGCTAAGGAGTTCATTCTAGTTTTCTCCCTTCCACATTTCTCCCTTCTGTTACAGTAAGAAACCGGCTTCCATTGTCTTTTACTTACTTACTTACTTATTTTGTTATTTGAGTAATAAACACGTTTAGTCAATTTTCTATCTTTGCCATTCCCTCCTCTAAGATGCTCTTCTCTTCCTGACGGGGCTCTGACTTGCCAATCCAGGCCAACATTACTACTGGGGCCTTTAACCTGCTTGGGTGTTCTTGCACAGAGCCAGCCAACCCCCATGGACCTCATCCTCAACTTGCTCAGGTCTGACCCCACGCTGGGCCATCCTCCATAGGAAATCCCTCCTCACTCTGCCTAGACTCTGACTTCTGATGCCGGCTCCCTAACACCCACCTGGAACCCATCCTTACCCTACTCAGGTTCTAAAACCCGACACGAGATCACCCTGATGTGTGGAAGCTCTCCTCGCCCTCCCTGGGCTCTGAGTCCCCACGCAGGGCTACGCTACCATGTGGACGGCTTCCTCATCCCGTTCGGCTTCTGAAACCCACACCGGGTCTGCCACTTTCCTGACCCGTGCCGGGTCCCCCACCTCCCAGCAAGGACCATCCTGCTTGAGCTTCCTGCACCTGGCCTCCCCACCACATAGATGTCTTCTTCACCTTTCAGGCCCTGGCACTCCAGACCAGGCTGCTTCTGACACCCTACACCAGGCCATTGCCACGTGTGGACATTCTCCTCGGGATGCATAGGGTCTGACGCCCGAAACACTTTCCAATCCCTGCAGGGATGTTCTCCTCACTCTTTCGGGCTCCAGCACCACCATCAAGCCAACCCCCCTGCAAAGTCACCCTTCTCACCCTGCCTGAGCTCTGACAACCTGCACCAGACCACTGTTGCTCTCCCACCCCACCCTACAACAGACACCTACCTTGTTCTGCTCTACCTAATGTTTCATTTAGGACTGAATTGTTTCGTAAGGAAAAGGAAAGGGTTTTGAAAAGAGGCAAGAGAGGGGAAGAGCTAATTCTTGCAAATTTTCTAGCAAATTACTAGACTCTACAAGTACTTGCACACTTGCCTGTGTGTGTGCATACACCCTCCTCCCGAGAATAATCACTGATGATCAGAGCCTCAACAATGTAAGTTTGTAAAGAAAAATACATACATACATACATACATACATACATACATACATAAATATGTTCCCAAAGGTATCTCTGTTTCCCTGGGACAAATCACATTATAACTGGATTATACTATATCACAAATAATCCCAAAACCTGAATGGCTTACAATGACATTTATGTCTTACATCGCGGGTAGGCTTATGGTCTGCATAAGGTTGACTGTAACCGTGCTTGGCTCTTCTCTTAGTATTTTCTCATTCTGGAACCTAGGATCATAGATCAGCTCCTTATAAGTTGAAACATACAGTAACACTCAAATCCTCTATTCAGATAAGGGACACATTACATCCGCTATGATTCCTTTGGCCAGTGGAAGTCACCTGGCCTTGATATGAAGAGGAAAATACACTCTACCTATGGGGAGACATGTCAAGGGCAGCAAAATTCCCACAGACTAAGTGGCTTAAATAACAATCTACTTCTCACAGTTCTGGAGGCTGGGAAGTCTAAGATCAAGGTGCCAGCAGATCGGATATCCGGTGAGGATCCCCCTTCCTAGTTCAAAGATGGCCATCTTCTCACTATGTCCTCCCATGGCAGAAGAGGTGAGGGAGTTCCTTGGGGTCTCTTTTATAAAGACACTAATACCATTCATGAGAGTTCTACCCTCATGACCTTATCGCCTCCAAAATGCCCCATCTCCTAATACCATCACATCAGGAATTAGGATTCAACATATGAATTTTGAGGGGGGACACATTCAGGCTATAGCACTCTTTACTTTTTTTAATTTTTTTAATGTTTATTTTTGAGAGAGAAAGAGAGGAGCAGGGGAGGGGCAGAGAGAGGGGTAGAGGATCTGTGCTGACAGCAGAGCCCACATAGGGCTCGAACTCATGAACCATGAGATCATGACCTGAGCCAAAGTCAGACGTTTAACCAACTGAGCCACCCAGGTACCCCTAGCACACTTTAAATAATTTAGCCAAGGGATCTCTAGAGCAGTGATCTCCAAAATGGGGCACAATACCCCCGCTGGTATTAAAAAAGTATCCTCTAGGGGCGCCTGGGTGGCTCAGTCAGTTAAGTGTCCGACTTAGGCTCAGGTCATGATCTCGCAGTTTGTGAGTTCGAGCCCCACATCAGGCTCTGTGCTGACAGCTCCAGAGCCCAGAGACTGCTTTGGATTCTATGTCTCCTTCTCTCTCTCTGACCCTAACCTGCTTACACTCTGTCTCTTTCTTTCAAAAATAAAACAAAAACATTTAAAAAAACTTTTAAAAAGGATCCTCTAGGGCACAGAAATAAAATACTAGAACATCTATTTTTAGATATTTAAAATGTTAAGTAAAATAAGTTTTATGACTATCATATGAGTTTAGTGTTTGTTGCATGTCATGTTGGTACAGGATCTATCATGAGGAAAGAGTGGAGGATCCACAACTTTCTTTTTTTATTTTTTTTCTAATGTTTATTTATTTTTGAGAGAGAGAGAGAGAGCATGTGAGCAGGCGAGGAGCAGACAGGGAGACACAGAATCCGAAGCAGGCTCCTGGCTCTGAGCTGTCAGCACAGAGCCTGACACAGGGCTTGAACTCACGAACCGTGAGATCATGACCTGAGCCGAACCGACTGAGCCACCCAGGTGCCCCAAGGTTCCACAACTCTTAAGAAGTTGATGTTGTACCTATACGTGTTCATTCATTCTCTGCATGCTGCATCATATTACAGTTTAAATATCTGTATAGTTAAGAAGTTGGCTGACCTTTGTACCCAGTTCCTGGAAGGTAACTTCTAAATCCTTAGAATTTCCTGAGTAATATGAATGTCTTTGTTATTCATGATGAGCCCTGACACTTTATGGTAATGAAGTCACTCTTTGTGAGCCCCTAGTTTGTGCTAACAAGATGACGCTAACAAGATAGGGACTGACCAAGTCAGAAAAAAGCCATGGGACTAGAGGGTTGAGGCTTTGAGCCATGAGATACCAGTCCAGCCAGGGAAGAGACAGAGACTGAGCTCAGCCTCATGGCAAATGACACAACCAAGCATGCCTATGTAACAAATGCCGATAAAACTCTGAGCACCAAAGCTCAGGTGAGCTCCTCTGTCTGCCAATACTGTGTGTACTGTCACATATTAATGTGCCAGGAAGGTGACATATCCACAGGGACAATGAAAGCTTCACACCTGGGACCCTCCCAGATCTCACCCTACGCGTGTCTCCCTTTGGATAACTCTGATGTGTATCCTTTTGCTATAATAAAACTGTAAGTATAGCTGGCAGTCTTCTGAGTCCGGTGACTTATTCTAGCAAATTATCAAACCTGAGGGAGTCATGGGAATCCCCAAATTTGTAGGAGGTTGATAAGAAATAAGGGAAGCCAGAGAAACCCCCAAATTTGTGACTGGTGTCTGAAATGAGAGCAGTCTTACACAGGACTAGGCCCTTAATCTGTGAAATCTGGCCTAACTCCAGGCAGTTGGTATCATAAATCATTACAATACCACAATATGATTAGTTTCATAAAACAAGATATTAGAATATTTGTGATTTTTTTTTTTTAACAAGATGGGAAGTGACCATCTTGTTCACTTTGGCAAATGACTTAAAAGAATTGGGAAACTTACTTAATATTGCTATGCTTAAAAAAAAAAAAAGACGTGTTCCAATTTTGCTGACTTTTTCAGTGCTATGTAATAGCTTCCGGTGGTATGCTAATTAGCAGATATCAAAGCATATGAGCACACACGTACATGCGTGCACACACACACACACACACAATTAACCTGTGCTTTCAAGGTAAAGGTGATGTTTCAACAGTGAGAAGACGACTACCTCAAAAAAGGAACTGTGTTATGGAGAGAGCAGATAGAAAATTGATAATTAGAAAAAAATTAGTTCCACCATGTTGTGATGTTTTTCCTTTTGCCAAAAATTATATAAGGATGTGGTTTATACATCTTCCTTTTTGAAATCTTCAAAATCTGGTTTCAGTGGGTTTTGAACTCATTTATCAATGAATTTAAAATGAACACTCTCATTAGTCTGCAAGAACAACTGGATTAATAACAGGAAAAAAGATATTTACCAGCTGGTTTTAACAGAAAGATTTATAAAGAGAATTGAAAAACAAGAATCACAACTTGTTAAGTACAGCTAATAATACACATCCCTTTTGAGCCATGTATCGTTATGAGGTATGTTTCACAGTTGATAGTTACTAAAAGCAAGAGCTGAAATAAACCAAACTTATAACTAATCAGATACTTTGCTCTCATAACAAGTAACACTAAATTTAAAATCATTTGAAAATATTATTTACTTTGCCTTTACCACATCCTTTTTAACTTTCATTTTTATTATAATATACATAATAAACTTGCTCGGGAGACCATCAGTTATCTGTATAACCAACCATCTTAGTAGTTTAACACAACAACCATTAATTCAGCTCAAATTCCTGATTTGGGCAAATTGGGCTGGGCTCAGCTGCATAGTTCTGGTTTGAGTCAAGGGTGGCCGATCTCAGCTCAGTCTATTCACATCTCAGCTCAGTCTATTCACGTATCTCTGGTCAGATACCAGATTGATAGGCACTTATCTAGGATGGCCCCGACTGAGACAGCTTATATCTGCTCTGTGTGGTCTCTCATCCTCCAGCCGACTAAGCAGGGTTCCAAGAGCAGCAAGAGAGCAAGTCCAATGCACATAATCCCTGCTTGCCTCACATCACGTAGTCTTTCCTTGGCCAAAGCATTGCACCATCAAGCCCAGAGCCAGTGCAAATGCTACAAGACAAAAACTATAAGAAGGTGTGGACAAATTAGAGTCACTGCTACATTCAGTCTCGTTCAGAGAGGTAAATAAATCTGGATCACAAGATGCGATACCAATTCTCCTTGGGATTTCTCCTGGTTTGATGCTCACATAAGTGCTCTGGTTGAGACAATGATAGTGATAGATCCTGAAATATAAACCATCCTTTGTTCCAGGACAGCAAAGAAACAGACTCAGAAATACTCCTGACACATGGTACTAAGGACACTAATGATCAAAAGGGGTGTCAAAAAGAAGGCTGACTGTGAGACGCCTCATTTAAATACAAAGAAATATACCAAAAAGGCGTGGGATGTGATCAATGAATGCAGACTAGAGGTCCCTGTCTGAGGGGCCATCATAACCTGGAGCTGGGGAAGGACAACACACACGAAAAGCAGACAATTAATACACCAACCACTTTTTAAAAATGGAAGCCCACAAAGTATGGCAGGAAAACAAACACGCATCAATAGTTTTACATATGACTAGCAACTGATAGGCCCTCAAAGTGACATTTTAATTACAAGATCAGATAATCGATGACTGGAAAGCACTGATGTGCACTGAAAAGAACTAAGAAAGCCTGGACTGCCATATTTTTCTTCTTCTGACCCTACCTTTAAAAAGAGGATGGGGCGCCTGGGTGGCGCAGTCGGTTAAGCGTCCAACTTCAGCCAGGTCACGATCTCGCGGTCCGTGAGTTCGAGCCCCGCGTCAGGCTCTGGGCTGATGGCTCAGAGCCTGGAGCCTGTTTCCGATTTTGTGTCTCCCTCTCTCTCTGCCCCTCCCCCATTCATGCTCTGTCTCTCTCTGTCCCAAAAATAAAAAAAAAAAAAAACGTTGAAAAAGAGGGATAAGGGGTGCCTGGGTGGCTCAGTCAGTTAAGCGTCCGACTTCAACTCAGGTCACGATCTCGCGGTCCGTGAGTTCGAGCCCCGCGTCGGGCTCTGGGCTGATGGCTCAGAGCCTGGAGCCTGCTTCTGATTCTGTGTCTCCCTCTCTCTCTGCCCCTCCCCCGTTCATGCTCTGTCTCTCTCTGTCTCAAAAATAAATAAACGTTAAAAAAAATTTTTTTAATAAAAAATTAAATAAATAAATAAATAAATAAATAAATAAAAAGAGGGATAAGTTAATATCAGTTTTGGGAAAAATAAACCTGTTGGTTTTCCATTGCAGATTTATGATACTTCCATCGAAGCTACACAAAGAGTGACAATCAAGAGTCCTAAGGCCCCTAAATAGAATTCATAGGACACCACAGCCAAATGAAAGCAATCCTTGCACTGGTGCGAACCTATAAAGAAGTTCGTAGCACCAATCACTCTAAAGACCATCTTCACGCTTGCCCTTCCTGGCAAGGTTATTGCTTATTTAGTTATTTGTTGTTATGACTCAACCTGGGTTTCCTCTCCTTAAAAGCGACCAGTTCTGCTATTAGTCATCAGCACTGAAAAAGAATGCCAATAATGGTTAAGGCATTTGAGCTTACCATGCCCTGTGCTGCGATGAATATATTGCTTTTCTCATTTCAATATTCAAAATAATCCTGAAAAATATGCATTGTTACTCCCCATTTGACCAATGAGAAAACTGAGAGTTTGACAAGTTATTAAACTGGCCACAGAGCCAACAAAATTAGACTTTTAATTAATTTGAATCCAGGCCTAATTCCCAAATTTGTATTCTAAAAGGTTATCTTTCGGAGTGGCTTCAACATGGTGGAGGAGTAGGGGGCACCAAAGTTCCCTTGTCCCTCAAACAGCACAGAAACATCTCTAGGGGCCCACGGGGACAACTTGGTGGGCCATCGGCGCTCAATTGCAACCTGGGAGAGATACAACGGGTGGCGAAGACACAGAGGGGAGAGATCCCCTTCTGTGGAGAGAGAAAAGGAAGAGAAAGAGAGGCTGTAGAAGTGTAGGACTGTATGTGGACAAGAGAAACACTATGGACTGGAGAACAGAAAAAATGGAGAAAGCACCAATTTCTAACAGGATCCAGGATTGTGGGTCTTTCTCCCGACTGGGGCAGGCTGCCCTGCACTTGCACCTGGCAGGGAGGAGAGCCAGCCCTGGGCTGGGTAGTGTGCTCAGAGGCGCAGTCAGAGAGCAGTCCCCTCCCTTGAGTGCGGAAGAAGGTACATAGCCACTCTAAGGGCGCAAAACGCCACAGCACCCACCCGCCGGAGGCCTTTTGTCAGCTGGCTGGGCAGAGTGGCTCCGGCTCTACCCCAGAACCCCGGGCACACAGAGCGAGATCCTTTAAGACATCGGGGTTTGAATCCCAGCTGACCGCCAGAGAGGCACGGGAGACTTAGAGCAGGACAAACCTGTCCCACTCACTCCCATGCAGAACTGTGAGGATGGCCTGAACAGAGTGGTCTGGGACACCCGGTCCATCGAGGAGAGACTGGGGTGTCGCCATTTTTCTCCCTATCACCAACAAGGTGGGGTTTCAGGGAACAGGACAGTGGGCCCACAGTGGAGGCGGGACCTGCCTACACCAAACCACACCCCTCCCTGCCTGGTAACTGCGTATCTATGGAGCAAGACTGACACTGATCAAACCAGACAGCCCCTCCTCCAGACCACTGGTTCCAAGGCACCATCAGACATCAGTCCAACGATTTTGCATTTTCTGATTTGATTCTTGGTCTATATCTATCTATATACCTATATATACTAATACATACTGTATATTTATACATAATAAAAATATGTAATTATATATATTATATATAATATATATAATATATATATTTTATATATATATTATATATATATAATATATTTTATATATATATATAAAATATATTATATATATATATGTTTTTTTCTTCCTTTTCTTCCTCTTATTTCTTCCCTTCTCTATTCTGGTTGTTGGTTTGTTTAAGCAGACATTTTTAATATATTCTTTTTACACCTCTTCTGTATCTCCTTTATTTTTTTTCCTCTCTCTCTCTCTCTCTCTGTATTAAGCTATATAGTTTCTCTGATTCTCTGCCTGGTCTTTTTTTTTATTTTCTTCTTCCCCGCCCTTGTCATTTCTCTTTGTATGGGATAAGGCTTCTTCCAGCACGGCTCTTTTAAAATTTTTTCCAGGGTTACTTCAATGAACAAATCAAAGCATACCTGGTGGAGGGTCCAAACCACCACGACAAGTTGGGAAATAAAGCAACCAAAGTCACAACAACGGACAACGGACAACGGACAACACACTCTGAAAACACCTCCTGAAGAGCCAGGCCCTATACAGTGTATGATCCCTTTTTAATATATCAGTGCTCACAGCTGCAGGACACATAACAAGCTATTAAAACATGTAAAAGATGGAAAACTAGCCAAAATGATGAAATGGAAGAATTCTCCTCAAGAGAAATTCCAGGAAGAAATGACAGCTAGAGAATTACTTAAAACAAATATAAACAATATAATTGAGCAAGAATTTACAAAAATGGTCATAAGATTCATCACTGGGCTTGAATAAAGCATAGAAGACAGAAGAGAATCTATTGCTGCAGAGATCAAGGAACTAAGAAATAATCATGACAAATTAAGAAATGGTGTAAATGATGTACAAAATAAACTAGACGCAGTGACAGCAAGGATGGAGAAGCAGAAGGGAGACTAAGTGAAATAGAAGATAAAATTAAGGAAAATGATGAAGCCAAGAAAAAGACAGATAAGAAAAAACTAGATCACAAGGAGAGAATTAGAGAACTAAGTGACTGAATGAAACAATAATATCCATACACAGGAGTTCAAGAAGGAGAGACAGAAAGGGGCAGAAGGTTTACTTGAACAAATTATAGCTGAGAACTTCCCTAATTTGGGGAAGGAAGTAGACATCCAGGAGGCTCAGAGAACTCCCTTAAGATTTAACAAGAATAGGTTTTCTCCACAGCATATCACAGTGAAACTAGCAAAATTCAAAGATAGAGAATTCTGAAAGCAGCTATGGACAAACCAGCCTTAACCTACAAGGGTATACACATATGGGTAGTAGCAGACCTGTCCACTGAAACTTGGCAGGTCAGAAGGGAGTGGCAGGAAATATTCAATGTGCTGAATAGGAAAAATATGCAGTCAAGAATCCTTTATCCTGCAAGGTTAACTGCAAGGCTATCCTGTCATTCAGAATAGAAGGAGAGATAAAAGCTTTCCCAAACAAATAAAAACTGGAGTTCATGACCACTAAACCAGCCCTGAAAGTGATCCTAAAGGGGACTCTGTGAATGGAATGCTGCCAAGACTACAAAGGACCAGAGACATCACCACAAGCATGAAATTTACAGATAACACAATGACACTAAATCGATATCCTTCAATAATAACTCTGAATGTAAATGGACCCAATCAAAAGACATAGGGTATCAGAATGGATTAAAAAAAAAAAAAAAAAAAAAAAGATCCATCTATATGCTGTGTACAAGAGATTCACTTTAGATCTGAGGACACCTTCAGATTGAAAGTAAGGGGACAGAGAACAATCTTTCATGCTATTGGAAATTAAAAGAAAGCTGGAGTAGTCATACTTATATCAGACAAACTAGACTTTAAACTAAAGAGATGAAGAAGGGCATTATATCGTAATCACAGGTTCTATCCATCAAGAAGAGCTAACAATTGTAAATGTTTATGCCCCCAACTGGAGATAACCCAAATATATAAATCAGTTAATCACAAACATAAGCAATCTTATCGATAAGAATACGGTAACTGCAGGGGGCTTTAATACTCCACTTACAACAATGGACAGATCATGTAGGCAAAAATCAATAAAGAAACAATGACCTTGAGTGATACACTGGACCAGATGGACTTGACAGATATATTCAGAACTTTTCATCCAAAAGTAGAATACACATTCTTCTCAAGTGCACATGGACCATTCTCCAAGATAGATCACATACTGGGTCACAAAACAGCCTTCAATAAATACAAAAGAATTCAGATCAAACCATGCATATTTTCAGATCACAACACTGTGAAACGAAATCAACCACAAGAAAAAATTTGGAAAGCCTCCAAATGCATGGATGTTAAAGAACATCGTACTAAAGAATGAATGGGTCATCCAGGCAATTAAAGAAGAAATTTAAAAATATATGGAAGCAAATGAAAACATGACAATCCAAACTTTCAAATGCAGCAAAGGCAGTCATAAGAGGAAAATACATTGCAATCCAGGCCTACCTCAAGACACAAGAAAAAACCCCCAAATACAAAACCTAATCTCACATCTAAAGGAGCTAGAAGCAGAAAGCAAAGAAACCCCAAAGCCAGCAGCAGAAGAGAAATAATAAGATTAGAGCAGAAATAAATAATGTAGAATACAAAAAACGGCAGAACAGATCAATGAATCCCAGAGCTGGTTTTTTGAAAGAATAAACAAAACTGATAAACCCCTAGCCAGACTTCTCAAAAAGAGAAGGGAAAGAACCCAAATAGATAAAATCACAAATGAAAGAGGAGAGATCACAACCAACACCACAGAAATACAAACAATTATTAGAGAATACTGTGAAAAATGATATATCAACACACTGGACAACCTGTAAGAAATGAACAAATTCCTAGATACCCACATACTACCAAAACTCAAATGGGAAGAAATAGAAAATTTGAACAGGCCCATAACCAGCAAAGAAAATTGAATCAGTTATCAAAAATCTCCCAACAAATGAGTCCTGGACCAGATGGCTTCCTAAGGGAATTCTACCAGACATTTAAAGCAGAGTTAATACCTATCCTTCTCAAGCCATTCCAAAAAACAGAAATAGAAGGAAAGCTTCCGGACTCATTCTATGAAACCAGCATTACCTTGATTCCCAAACCAAAGAGAGAACCCACTAAAAAGGAGAATTACAGGCCAATATTCCTGATGAACATGGAACCAAAAATTCTCAACAAGATACTAGCAAATCGAATTCAACAGTATATTAAAAGAATTATTCACAATGATCAGGTGGAATTCATTCTTGGGCTGCAGGGCTGGTTCAACACTTTCAATCAATACATCACATTAGTAGAAAAAAGGATAAGAACCATATGATCCTGTCAATAGATGCAGAAAAAGCATTTGACAAAACGCATCCTTTCTTAATAAAAACCCTCAAGAAAGTCAGGATAGAAGGAACATACCTTAACATCAGAAAAGCCATATATGAAAAGCCTACCACTAATATCATCCCCAATGGGGAAAAACTGAGAGCTTTCCCCCTAAGATCAGGAACACGACAGGGATGTCCACTCTCACCATTGTTGTTTAACATAGTGTTGGAAGTCCTAGCCTCAACAATCAGAAAACAAAATGGCATCCAAATTGGCAAAAAAGAAGTCAAACTTTCCCTTTTCACAGATGGCATGACACTTTACATGGAAAACCCAAAAGACTCCACCAAAAAACTGCTAGAACTGATACATGAATTCAGCAAAGTCACAGGATACAAAATCAATGTACAGAAATCAGTTGCATTTCTATACACCAATAACAAAGCAACAGAAAGAGAAATCAAGAAGTTGGTCCCATTTACAAATGCACCAGAACCATAAAATGCCTAGGAATAAACCTAACCAAAGATGTAAAAGATCTGTATGCTGAAAACTATAGAAAAGTTACAAAAGAAACTGAGGAAGACACAAAGAAATGGAAAAACATTCCATGCTCATAGATTGGAAGAACAAATATTGTTAAAATGTCAATACTACCCAAAGCAATCTACACATTCAATGCAATCCCAATCAAAATTGCCCCAGCATTCTTCTCAGAGCTAGAACAAACAATCCTAAAATTTGTATGGAACCACAAAAGACCCTGAATAGCCAAAGCAATGTTGAAAAAGAAAACCAAAGCAGGAGGCATCACAATCCCGGACTTTAGCCTCTACTACAAAGTTACAATCATCAAGACAGTATGGTATTGGCACAAAAACAGACATAGACCAACAGAATAGAATAGAGAACCCAGAATTGTACCCACGAATGTAAGGCCAACTAATCTTTGACAGAGCAGGAAAGAGTATCCAACAGAAAAAAGACAGTCTCTTTAGCAAATGGTGCTGGGAGAACCGGACAGCAACATGCAAAAGAATGAAACTGGACCATTTTCTTACACCATACACAAAAATAAACTCAAAATGGATAAAAGACCTAAATGTGAGACAGGAAACCATCAAAACTCTAGAGGAGAAAACAGGCAACAACCTCTTTTACCTCAGCCACAGCAACTTCTTACTCCACACATCTCTGAAGGCAAAGGAAAAAAAAAGCAAAAATAAATTATTGGGACCTCATCAAGATAAAAAGCTTCTGCACTGCAAAGGAAACAATCAACAAAACTAAAGAGCAACTGAAGGAATGAGAGAAGATATTTGCAAATGGCATATCAGATAAAGGGTTAGTATTCAAAATCTATACAGAACTTACCAAACTCAACACCCAAAAAACAAGTAATCCAGTGAAGAAATGGGTGGAAGACATGAATAGACACTTATCCAAAGGAGATATCCAGATGACAAATAGACACATGAAAAGACGCTCAACATCACTCACCATCAGGGAAATACAAGTCAAAACCACATTGAGATATCACCTCCTACCAGTCAGAGTGGCTAAAATTAACAGCTCAGGAAACAACAGATGCTGGCGAGGATGTGGAGAAAAGGGAACCCTCTTGCACTGTTGGTGGGAATGCAAACTGGTGCAGCCAGAAAAGTGTGGAGGCTCTGCAAAAAATTAAAAATAGAACTACCCTACGACCCAGCAATAGCACTACTAGGAAATTATCCAAAGGATACAGGAGTGCTGATTCATAGGGGCACATGTACCCCAATGTTTACAGCAGTGCTATCAACGATAGCCAAATTATGGAAAGAGCCCAAATGTCCATCAACTGATGAATGGATAATGAAAATGTGGTTTATATATATAATGGAATACTACTTGGCAATGAGAAAAAATGAAATCTTGCCATTTGCAACAACGCAGATGGAACTGGAGGGCATTATGCTAAGTGAAATAAGTCAGAGAAAGACAGATATCATATGTTTTCACTCATATGTGGAATTGAGACTTAACAGAGGACCATGAGGGAAGGTAAAGGGAAAAAAATAGTTTCAAACAGAGAGGGGAGGCAAACAAACCATAAGAGACTCTTAAATACAGAGAACAAACTGAGGGCTGATGGGGGGGGAGGTGCGGGGGAGAGGGGAAAATGGGTGATGGGCATTGAGGAGGGCACTTGTTGGGATGAGCACTGGGTGTTGTATGTAAGCAAGGAATCATGGGAATCTACTCCCAAAGTCAAGAGCACACTGTATACACTGTATGTTAGCTAACTTGACAAGAAATTGTATTTTAAAAAATAAATACATATATAAACATAAACTGCTACTTCTTGCAAATACATATGTACAACCTATGTACATACATACATACATACATAAAAGGTTATCTTTCAAAGAGTGAGCTACTGAAGCAGATATTGGATAACTATCTTTCAAAGATGTTATGGATGTTTTCTACAAAACTGTCATTAAATCTCTTTCGAATCAAAAATTTTGATTCCTTGGAACATATAAAAATATTAAGGATTTGGATTTTAAAAAGATGGAGTTTATGTGGTGGCTGGTGAGAAATGGAAAAACTGTGTGTCTCCAGTCCCCCTATTGCTGAATATTATTTTTGCAGAAGTCCCATGCAACTAAATATAGGTTGTGGCAACCTGCCAATGACTCAAAGATACTCCTCCTGCCAAGAAAATATCTCAGAATCAGCCCTTTAGAGTTTCCCCCTGAATAAGTCCAGTCTGACCTTCAACCACCAAATGTGAAGCATACTCTTGGCAAAAAGCAGCTAACTTGGGGCACCTGGGTGGCTCAGTGGGTTAAGCATCCGACTCTTGATTTCAGCTCAGGTCACGATCTCACCGTTCATAGGATGGAGCCCCACGTCGAGCTCCTTGCTGACAGTGTGGAACCTGTTTGGGATCCTCTCTCTGTCCCTCCCCTGATCACACTCTCTCTCCTTCTCTCTCTCAAAAATACATAAACATTAAAAAAAACTTTTTAGGGCACCTAGGTGGCTCAGTCGGTTAAGCATCCGACTTTGGCTCAGGTCATGATCTCACAGTCTGTGGGTTCAAGTCCC
This sequence comes from Panthera uncia, assembly GCF_023721935.1. NCBI lineage: Eukaryota > Metazoa > Chordata > Mammalia > Carnivora > Felidae > Panthera > Panthera uncia. The sequence goes on from NC_064809.1 coordinate 41,339,042, forward strand.
ATATCAGGCTCTGTGCTGACAGCTCAGAGCCTGGAGCCTGCTTCAGATTCTCTATCTCCCTCTCTCTCTGTCCCTCCCCTGCTTGTGCACATGCGAGCACTCGCTCTCTCTCTCTCTCTCACAAAAATAAATATATAAACAGCAAAGACACATCTGATTAACATCACCAAGCTATGTCTAAGCTCCTGAGCATAGATTAATGTAATAAGTCACCTTTATTTGTACTTTTCTTCAGGCTTTATTGAGATAAAAATGGACATAGAATTTTGTGTAAGTTTAAGGTGTACAATGTGATAATTTGATATATGAATATATTGTGAAATTATTACAACAGAGTTAGTAAATACCTCCATAACTTCATATAATTGCCCTTTCTTTTTTTGTAGTGAAAACATTTAAAATCCATTCTCTTAGCAAATTTCAATTATATAACACAGTATTTGACAATATTAGACTATACTCACAATGCTATACAGTAGATCTCCAGAACTTGTTAATCTTAGAGCTGGAAGTGTGCACCCTGTCACCAGCATCTCTCTATTTCCCTTGGCTCCCGGTCCCTGGCAACCACGATTCACTCTGAGTTCAGTTTCTTTAGATTCCACATATAAATGAGATCATACAGTATCTGTCATTTTTTCCAGCTTTGTGGAGATACTATTGAAATATAAAAAAATGTAAGTTTAAGATGTATACAGTAATGATTTGATACACATATATATTGGAAAATGAATACTACCATAGGGTTAGTTAACACATCCATCCCTTCACGTGACTGGTCTACACTCTTAACAACTGCCAAGTATATAACACAATAATGTTATTTGACACACAAGCAAAGGCAACAAAAGCAAAAATAAACAAGTGGGGCTGCAGCAAACTAAAAAGCTTCGACACAGCAAAGCACAGACCACCCATCAGTAATACCTCTCTCCCGGGGCTTTAGATCAAAAAAGAAAAACCAGTAGTTAAGAACAAGAGGAATCTGGAATATCTTGTTCCATCAGATATAAAGGAACTGAATAATTATTTTTCACATCACCAAAACGGGTGACCCGTTGAGATTCCCAGCCTCGGTCCCCCCGCAAAGATCAACAGCTATCCATGAACAAAAACTGCTCTAGGAGAGCTGTGAAGTCTACTTCAGAAACTTTAGCAACACGGTGGAACAAAAAACCTGAGAATAACCACACAGGAAGAGAACAAACAGCTTCATTTTGCCTGCACTTTCCCACCCTCCCACCCCGGACCACCCAAGGCAACACTGCTCAGCACCAAGAGGGTTCTTCCCAGCTGGAAAGAGTTCTCCTTACCAGGAAAGGGAAAAACGGGGTGAATGATCAGCCTCTCTAGCCTTTCAGAGCGCTTCAAGAAGGTCTCACTTCAGTTTCAACCCACCCAGACTGGCAGAGTCGAGTTGCATAGCATCAGCTAGGAACAAGGAAGAAAAGCAGAAGCTACCAACAGCAGCCACGCATGGTCACAGGTCACATTTCACAGCTCGGCGACATGATCCGCAGAAAACCCAGATTGTGCCACTGCAGAAACTAACGACCGCGGCAGACTCCCTGTAGATTTCACCAGCGTTTGCCTCACAGATACTCACATTTGCTGACATCAGACATCCGAGTCCCTCCCCGTTCCACCACCTCTCCGTGCACACCACCCCCCCCCCCCCCCCGCCAGAGCCCCTGAACCACACCAGCAGTCAACCATGGCCTCTGCAGCTGTTCCAATACAAGATGCTAGCATGGACCCCAGAGGATTACCCCAAACGTCATGTGTGCACTTAAGTGTAGCTTCTCCAGCTATACACTTGCACACCACCAGCCTGATGCCTATCACTGGCCACCACTACCGTGCACACACCCAGAGGGGGAGACCATGCAACTAGAGGAGAATGCACCAACGGCCCAGGCTGTTGCCGGTGAGCCCAAAGCTGGCTCCCACCCTTGCGGCCTGCCCTGGCCCCCACTACTCCATGTGGCTGCAACTGGTCCTCACCGCTTAACTGGCTCTCGCAGCTGGTCCCCACACCCAAGTGTGTGCATACCACAAGCCCCAGCCACCACCACTGCCTGCCCTGGCCCAAACTGCTGGGGACTCCAAAACAAGTGTCAAAAACGAGCGTCAATGCCGTGGACCCCAACGGTCTGAGCCAAAGACACATCGTGCCCCACCCCATCTATGGCATAACTACATACCCCAGCAGTTGGCACCCTGCACCACTAGAACTGGGGTCACAGCATGCTCTAGCATAGGCCCACCCACAGACAAATGCCTTCCCTTAAGCAAGTTAGGCCATAGGTCTAGAAGAGGGGCTGTTTCTTCAAATATTCAGACAACTATACTAGGCTACAAGGATAATGAAGAATCAGGGAAATATGCAGGGGGATACAATAAACCTCTAGTAACTAGCCCCAAAGAAATGGCGATCTAGGAATTACCTGACAAAGAATTCAAAATAATTGTTCTAAAGATGCTCAGAGAACTGAGAGAAACAATTTCATATTAGAAAAAAATACAAGAAAAAAGAAGTCCAACAGAGATCATAAGAAAATATCAGAAATTTTGTAGCTGAAGAATTATCACTGAAGAATTCAACAGAAAGCTTCAACAGCAGCCTTAACCAAGCAGAACAAAGAATTTTGATCTAGAAGATAGATCAAACGAAATCTAGCGAGCAAAAAGAAAAAAGATGAAAAGAGAGGAATAAAGTCTACAAGACTTATCGGAAACCATTAAAACAAACACACATCATTGGAGTCCCAGGAAATAAAAAGCTCTTTAAAGAAATAATGCTCTTTAAAGAAATAATGGCTCTTTAAAGAAATAAAGAAAGCTCTTTAAAGAAATAATGGCTAGGGGCGCCTGGGTGGCTCAGTCGGTTGAGTGACCAACTTCGGCTCAGGTCATGATCTCATGGTTTGTGAGTTCAAGCCCCGCATCAGGCTCTGTGCTGACAGCTCAGAGCCTGGAGCCTGCTTCTGATTCTGTGTCTCCCTCTCTCTCTGCCCCTCCCCCACTCATGCTCTGTCTCTCTCTCTGTCTCAGAAATAAACATTAAAAAAAAAAAAAAAAAAGAAAAGAAATAATGGCTAAACATATCCCAAACCTAGAGAGAGATTTGGACATTCAAATTCACGAAGGAAGACATCACCACAAAAATGCAATTCAAAATGATCTTCTGCAAAGAAGAACAAAGGTAGAGGTATCACAATTCCAGATTTCAAGATGTACTACAAAGCTGTAGTCATCAAAACAGTAGGGTACTCGGGTGCCTGGATGGCTCAGTCAGTTAAGCGTCCGACTTTGGCTCAGGTCATGATCTCACAGTTCAAGAGTTCGAGCCCCACATCCAGCTCTGTGCTGACAGCTCAGAACCTGGAGCCTGTTTTGGATTCTGTGTCTCCCTCCCTCTCTGCCCCTCCCCTGCTCATGCTCTGTCTCTCTCTCTCTCAAAAAAAGTAAATAATAAACAACTTAAAAATTAAAAAAAAGAAAAAGAAAAGCACAGAGAAGAAATATGCAGTCTTCTCTGTGGCACTTAAAAAAAAAAGAAAGAAAGAAACAGTACGGTACTGGCACAAAACAGACACGTAGATCAATGAAATGGAATAGAGCGCCCAGAAATAAACTCAAACTTATATGGTCAATTACTTTATGACAAAGAAAGCCATGGATATACAGTGGGTAAAAGACCATCTCTTCAACAAATGGTGCTAGGAAAACTGGACAACTACATGTAAAAGAATGAAACTGGAACACTCTTACACCATACACAAAAATAAACTCAGGTTAAAAATCTAAGTGTGGGGTGCAGGGGGCTCAGCTGGGTGAGTGTCAAGCTCTTGATGTCCACTCAGGTCATGACCCCAGGGCCCTGGGATTGAGCCCCCATGTCAGGCTCTGTGCTGAGCAGGGAGCCTGTTTGAGATTCTCTCTCTTTCTCCCTCTGCCCCTCTCCCCAGTTTGTGCTTTTTCTCTTTACAAGTAAAAATAAAAGGGGGGCACCTGGGTGGCTCAGTTGGTTAAGCATCTGACTGTGGCTCAGGTCATGATCTCATGATTCGTGAGTTCGAGCCCCACATGGGGCTCTGTGCTCACAGCTCAGAGCCTGGAGCCTGCTTTGGATTCTGTCTCCCTCTCTCTCTGCCCTTCCCCCACTTGTGCTCTCGCTCTTGCTCCTCTCTCTCTCTCTCTCTCAAAAATAACCAACCAGTAAAAAAAAAAAAAAAAAAAAGAAAGGTGTACCCGGGAGGTTCAGTCAGTTAAGCATCTGACTTTGGCTCAGGTCATGATCTCATGGTTCATGGGTTCGAGCCCCACGTCAGGCTCTGTGCTGATAGCTCAGAGAATCCTGCTTTGGATTCTGTGTCTCCCTCTCTCTCTGCCCCTCCCCTGATCGCTCTCTGTCTCTGTCTGTCTCTCAAAAATAAACATTTTTTTTTAATTTTTAAAAAGTAAAAATAAAAAATAAATAGGGATGCCTGGGTGGCTCAATTGGTTAAGCATCTGACTTCAGCTCAGATCATGTCTCATGGTTTGTGGGTTCAAGCCCTGCATCAGGCTCTGTGCTGACAGCTCAGAGCCTGGAGCCTGCTTCAGATTCTGTGTCTTCCTCCCTCTTTCTCCCCTACTCTCTCTCTCGCTCTCTCTCAAAAATAAATAAACATTAAAAAAATTGTTTTAATTTAAATAAATAAAAACCTAAATATGAGACAGGAAACCATAAAATTCCCCACAAAAAAAAAAAAAACATAGGCAATAATTTCTACATCGGTTATAGAAACGGTTTTCAAGATATGTCTCCTGAGGCAAGGAAAATAAAAGCAAAAATAAACTATTGGGACCACACCAAAATAAAAAACTTCTGCACAATGAAGGAAACAAATCAACAAAATGAAAAGGCCACCCACTGACCAGGAGAAGAAATCTGCAAATGATATATTCAATAAGGGGTTAAAATCCAAAATATATAAAGAACTACAACTCAATACCCGCCCCCCAAAAAATAATCCTATTAAAAATGGGCAGAGGACCTGAATATTTTCTAAAGAAGACATATGTATGTCTTCATCAGAGAAATGCAAATCAACACCACAATGAAATATCACCTCATACCTGTCAGAATGGCTAGAATCAAAAAGACAAGAAATAACATGGGGAGAAAAAGGAAGCCTCACGCACCATTGGTGGGAATGCAAATTGGTACAGCAACCGTGGAAAACAGTACGGAGGCTGCTCAAAAAAATTAAAATTAGAAATAGTGTATGATCCAGTAATTCCACCACTGGGAAAACAAGAACACTAATTCACCCCTTAAGAGGCACCCCTTATGTTTACTGCAGCATTGTTTACAGTAGCCAAAAAATGGAAGCAACCCAAGTGTCTACCAATAGATAAATGGATAAAGAAGATGTGGGGTGTGTGTGTGTGTGTGTGTGTGTGTGTGTGTAATGGAATATCCCACAGCTGTAAGGAAGAAAGAGATCTTGCTATTTGTAATATGGATAGCCCTAGAGCGTATAATGCTAAGTGAAGTAAGTCAAACAGACAAAGGCAAATACCATATGATTTCATTCGCATGTGGAATTTAAGAAAAACAAACAAACAAAGAGACAAAAAATAAAAAATAAAAAGACTCAAATACAGAGAATAAACTGGTGGTAGCCAGAGGGGAGGTCGGTGGGGGGATAAGCAAAATAGATAAAGGGGATTAAAAAGTATGAACTTCCAGCTACAAAAAAAAAAATAAATAAATAAAATAAGTCACAGAGATGAAAAGTACAACACAAGGAATACAGTCAATAACATTATAATAACGTGGTTTGGAGACACATAGTGACTATACTTCTCGTGCACTGAGTAATATGTACAACTATTGCATCATTACGTGGTATACCTGAAACTAATAAAACACTGTGTGTTAATACTTCAATTAATAAAATAAATTATCTTCTCCAGGACACATTATGGTAAAACTGTCTAAAATCAAAAACAAAGAGAAGATTTAAAAAGCAGCAAGAGAAAAAATGTCTCTCTCACACAAAGCCATAAGCAGATTTGCCAGTAGAATCCTTGCAAGCCAGAAGAGAATGGGATGATATATTCGTGTTCAAAGTGCTGAAAGAAAGAAACAGTCAACCAAGAATATTTTACCCACGAAAATTATCATTCAGAAATGAAGGTGAGGGGTGCCTGGGTGGCTCAGTCAGTTGAGTGTCTGACTCTTGATTTTGGCTCAGGTCATGATCCCAGGGTCATGGGATCAAGCCCTGCATCAGGATCCATGCTCAGCTTGGGATTCTCTCTCTCTCGTTCTCTCTCTCTCTCTCTCTCTCTTTCTCTCTCTCCCCCTGTTCCTCTCTCTCTCTCTCTCTCTCTCTCTCTCTCTCCCTCTTCCTCTGCCCCACCACACACTCTCCCTCTCTCTAAAATAAATTTTTTTTTAAAGTTTAAAAATGAAGGTGAGAGAAAGACTTTCCCTAAGAAACATAAGTTGAGGGTGCTCATCACTACTAGACTTGCTTTATAATAAATGCTGAAAGGAATTCTTCAAGCTAAAATGAAAAATTGCTAGTTAGTAATATGAAAGTATTCAACACACTGGTAAAGATAAGCCTATAGCTATATTCACTTAATTCTAGCATAAATGTTAAACACAAAGGCATTAAAAACAGCTATAGCTAGAATAATTAAATAGATATACAATATAACAAGAGGTAAATAGTGACATCAAAAACATAAAAGGGGGAATAAAAGGGTAGAGTTTTTGTATGCAAAGTTAAATTGTTATCAGCATAAAAGACTATTTCATATATGTGTATACACACACATACATACATATATATGGTGCTTTATGGAAGTTTCCAAGCCTACAGTAGAGTCAAAAACATTAAGAGAGGGGCATCAAAACATACCACTACAGAAAATCATCAATTCACAAAAGAAGGCAGCAAGAGAAGAAGAAAGGAACAAGGGAACTACAAAACAAAAAAAACAATTTTAAAAATGGCATTAGTAAATCCTTACCTGTCAATTACTCTAAATGTAAATGGATTGAATTCCCCAATGAGAAGACATAAAGTGACTAGATGGATAAAAAAACCAAGACTCAACTATATATAACCTACAAGACACCCACTTCAGTTTTAACGATACACATAAGTGAAGAGTGAATGGATGGGATAAGATATTCCACACAAGTAGAAACCAAAAGAGAATGGGATGGCGATCCATATACCACAAAACAGACTTGAAGCCAAAAATGGTAACAAAAAAATAAAGTCATTAAATAATGTCAAGAAGATATAACAACCCCAAATATATATGCACCCAACAGCAGAGCACCTAAATATATTAAGTAAATACTAACAGATTTGAAGGGAGAAATAGATGGTACAGTAATAGCAAGAGACTTCAGTATACCACCTTCAACAACGGATGGATCACCCAGATAGAAAAATCAACAAGAAAATGTTGGACTGCAGCCATTCTTCAGACTAAGGGACTTAACAGACATATACAGAACGTTCCATCCAACACCAGTAGAATACACATTCTTCTCAAGTGCAAACATAACATTCTCCAGAACAGATCGTATGTTAGATCAAAAAAAAGTCTCAGGAAATTTAAAAAGACTGAAATGTTCTCCAACCACAATAGTATGAAACTAGAAATCAGTAATAGAAGAAAACCTAGAAAATTCATAAATATATGAAAATTAACACAACCCTGAATAACCAATACATCAAAGCAATCAAGCAGGAAATCAAAAAATAGCTTGAAACAAAAGTAAAAACATAACATACCAAAACCTATGCGAGGCTACAAAAGTAATTCTAAAAGATAAGTTTCTGGCGGTACATTCTTACATTAAGAAAAAAGAAACCTCTCAAATAAAGAACCTCACTACACCTCAAGAAATTAGAAAAAGAAAAACAAACTAAGCCCAGAGTTAGTGCAAAGAATGAAATAACAATAGTCAAAATGAAAATAAATGAAACAGAGACCAGAAAAACAATAGAAAAGATCAACAAAACTCTGCTGGTGTTTTGAAAAGATAAAATTGCCTTGCCTTTAGCAAGACAGAGAGAAAAAGGAGACTCAAATAAGTACACTACAAAATGAAAGAGGAGACATTACAACTGGTACTACAGAAATACAAAGGATAGTAAGAGACTACTATAAACAATTATATGCCAAGAAACTGGATAACCTAGAAAAATGAAAACATTCCTAGAAACATACAGCCTACCAAGACTAAATCAGTAAATAACAGAAAATATGAACAGACCAGTAACAAGTAAGGATTTTTAATCAGAAATCCAAAACCTGCCAACAAAGAAAAGTCCATAACCAGATGATTTTAAAGGAGAATTCTACCAAAAACTCAAGAGGGAAAAACACTCCCCAATTCATTTCATGAAAAAGAAATAAAGAAAACAATCCCATTCACAATAGCACCAAAAACAACAAAATTGGAATAAATTCAACCAAGAAGGTGAAATTTCTATACCCCAAACACTGCAACTTTGATGAAAAAAAAACTGAAAACAAAACATGAAAAGTCATCTTGTGTTCATGGATTGAAAGAGTTAATATTGTTAAAATGTCCACATTTTTTTTTACAACACTCCTAAAAATTAACTCAAAATAGGTTAAAGATTTAAATTTAAGACCTGATATGGTAAACTTCTATAAGAAAACATAGGGAGGAAGTTCCCTGACATTAGTCTTGGCAATGATTTTTTAGATATGATACAAAGAGCACAAGCAACAAAAGCAAAAATCAACTAGTGGAACTGTATCAAACTAAATATCTTTTGCACAAGAGAAACATTAAAAAAAAAATGAAGACAAAAAAATAAAAAATAAAAAAATAAAAAAATAAAAAAAAAAGGGGCGCCTGGGTGGCGCAGTCGGTTAAGCGTCCGACTTCAGCCAGGTCACGATCTCGCGGTCCGTGAGTTCGAGCCCCGCGTCGGGCTCTGGGCTGATGGCTCGGAGCCTGGAGCCTGTTTCCGATTCTGTGTCTCCCTCTCTCTCTGCCCCTCCCCCATTCATGCTCTGTCTCTCTCTGTCCCAAAAATAAATAAAAAACGTTGAAAAAAAAAAAAATGAAGACAACCTATGGAATGGGGAAAAATATTCACAAACCATATATGTGACAAGGAGTTAATACTCAAAATATTTAAGGAACTCCTACAACTTGGTAACAAAAAAACAACCCAATTAAAAATGGGCAGAGGAACCAAATCGACATTTTTCCAAAGAAGACAAAATGGTCAACAGCTCTTTTTTTCTTTCATTTACAAAAGGTTTATTTAGTCACAAGTAGTTGACTGTCTCAATGTGACTCAAGACCACAAAGATACTATTTCTACTTTACTCCCTTCCAAGCCCTAGGGCCCAGCCTGGCAGGAGTGATGCTTGGGGCCCATTCACAAGAAAGATGGTCAGCATCAGTAAACATCAGGGAAATGCAAATCAAAACCACAATCAAATATCACCTCACACCTTGTCATCAAGATGACAAGAGTTAACAAAAGTTGGCAAGGATGTGGAGAAAAGGAAACCCTTGTACACGGTTGATGGAAAGGCAAATTGGCACAGCACTACAGAAAACAGTATGGAGGTCTTTCAAACCATTAAAAACAAAACTACGATATGATCCAGCAATTCCACTTCTAGATATACATCCAAAAGTAATGAAAATAGGATACTGGAGAGATGGAAGCACTCCGATGTTTCGTGCGACATTACTCAGAAAGATCAAGATATGGAAACACCCTGTGTCCATTTATGATGTGGTGTATATATGTGTGTACATATTCAGCCATAAGAAAGAAGTAAAACCTGCCATTTGCAACCACATAGATGGACCTTGAGGGACAATGCCAAATGAGACAAGTCAGACGGACAAAGACAAATATATGTTATCATTTCTCTGTGAAATTGAAAAAACCCAAACTCACAGAAACAAAGAGTAGATTGGTGGTTACCAAGGGCTAGGGCGTAGGAGAGTTGGGGAGATGCGGTTTAAGGGTACAAACTTGCCACCAGTAGATAAGTCCCGGACATCTAATGCATGGCATAGTGATTATAGGCAATACTGTATTATAACCTTCAAAGGGGTATGAGACTAGATCTTAACTGTTCTCACCAGAAAAAAGAAATAATAATTCTGTGATGTAATAGAAGTGCTACCTAACACAATGGTAGTAACCATATTACAATATATAAATGTATCAAATCAATATGTGGCACATGCCTAATGTCATGTTACATATGTCAATTATATCTCGATAAAAATTTATTTTTTAAAAAAGAAAAGAACTCCCATCATTATGTCCTTACACTTACCATTTTATTGCACATCCTGATAGCCAGAATTAGAATAGCCATTAAGCAGCAGTAGTAGTCCCATGTGCCAGGCCATCCTGAGCACTTTAAAATGTTATTGTCACCATCTCTCAAGGCAAGGGAAATGAAAGCAAAAATGAACTATTGGGACCTCATCAAGATAAAAAGCTTCTGCACTGCAAAGGAAACAATCAACAAAACTAAAAGGCAACCGACGGAATGGGAGAAGACATCTGCAAATGGCATATCGGATAAAGGGTTAGTATCCAAAATCTATAAAGAACTCACCAAACTTGACACCCAAAAAACAAGTACTCCAGTGAAGAAATGGGCAACAGATGTGAACAGACATTTTTCCAAAGAAGACATCCAGATGACCAACAGACACATGAAAACATGCTCAACATCACACATCATCAAGGAAATACAAATCAAAACCACACTGAGATACCACCTCACACCAGTCAGAGTGGCTAAAATCAACTCAGGAAACAACAGATGTTGGCGAGGATGTGGAGAAACAGGAACCCTCTTGCACTGTTGGTGGGAAGGCAAACTGGTGCAGCCGCTCTGGAAAAGTGTGGAGGTTCCGCAAAAAATTAAAAATAGAACTATCCTATGACCCAGCAATAGCACTACTAAGAAGGTATCCAAAGGATACAGGAGTGCTGATTCATAGGGGCATATGTAACCCAGGGTTTATAGCAGTGCTATCAACAATAGCCAAATTATGGAAAGAGTCCAGATGTTCATCAACTGATGAATGGATAGAGAAGATGTGATTTATATATACAATGGAATACTACTTGGCAATGAGAAAGAATGAAATCTTGCCATTTATAACAACGTGGAAGGAACCAGAGGGCAATATGCTAAGTGAAATAAGTCAGTCAGAGAAAGACAGATACCATGTTTTCACTCGTATGTGGAACTTGAGAAACTTAACAGAAGACCATGGGGGAAGGGAAGGGGAAAAAATAGTTTCAAACAGAGAAGGAGGCAAACCATAAGAGACTCTTAAATACAGAAAACAAACTGAGGGCTGATGGGAGGGGGTGCGGGGGAGAGGGGAAAATGGGTGATGGCATTGAGAAAGGCACTTGTTGAGATGAGCACTGGGTGTGGCATGTGAGCGATGAATCATGGGACTCTACCCCCAAAACCAAGAGCACACTGTATACACTGTATGTTAGCCATTACTTGACAATAAATTGTATTAAAAAAAAAAAAACACTAAAAAATTTTTCAGTAAAAAAATAAAAATAAAAAATATTATTGTGACAATAACTCTAGAAAACTAGGAACTATTATATTCATATCACATAGGAATAAACCAAGGCAAACAAATGTTAAGTAACTTGTCCAAAGCTAAAAAACCAATGGGGCGCCTGGGTGGCTCAGTCGTTTAAGTGTCTTGACTCTTGATTTCGGCTCAGGTCATGATTTCATGGTTTGTGGGTTCGAGCCCCACGTTGGGCTCTGTGCTGACAGCTCAAAGCCTGGAGCCCACTTTGGATTCTGTGTCCTTCTCTTTCTGTCCCTCCCCCTGCTCATGCTCTGTCTCTCTCAAAAATAAATAAACATTAAAAAAAAAAAAAAAAAGTAAGTGGCACAGCAAAATTCTGCACTGTGGCAATTTGTTCCCTCCCAAATCCATGGTCATAACCACGACTACACTTTACTACCCATTAGTCATCTATTCTGATAGGATCAGGGGAAGGGTCATTAAAATTAATAAGTACATTCCTCATTCAAATATTTATTTATTAAAGTCTGAAGAAAGTATTATTCTGTACTTCATTTTCTACCTACCTAAAGAGCTACCTTTCTACATTCTCAACAAATGCATCAAATGCATGGTTAGACTCCATAGATATGTCCCTTGACAGTCTTCATGTACGTCTTTCTTTTTAAACACCTTCCGTCACCAGGATGTATGAGCAGTATTTCCTACAGTTGCTGGAGTTGCTAGAGGGAGCTTGCCCTCTAGTGGCCCCATGCTGATATGCAGCCAGAGGTAGCATTCACAGTAAGGGCTTCAATGACATTCTTTCCTAGTATAGGTTCAGTGGCAGAACACATGTAAGGGAAAAGAAAATATTAAAAAGCAAGTAATCCACAATGGGTCTTAACGCATTATTGTGGGTTTTTTAATGTGTGTTTACTTTGAGTGAGAGAGAAAGAGAGAGAGAGAGCATGAGGAGGGGCAGAGAGAGAGGGAGAGAGAGAATCCCACGCAGGACACGGAGCTCGATCTCACCAACTGTGAGACCATGACCTGAGCCAAAATCAAGAGTTGGACACTCAACCGACTGAGCCCCCCAGGCACCCCCCGCGTTACTGTGTTTTTTGTTTTTTTGTTTTTTGTTTATTTTTTTATTCTTGGGACAGAGAGAGACAGAGCATGAACGGGGGAGGGGCAGAGAGAGAGGGAGACACAGAATCGGAAACAGGCTCCAGGCTCCGAGCCATCAGCCCAGAGCCCGACGCGGGGCTCGAACTCACGGACCGCGAGATCGTGACCTGGCTGAAGTCGGACGCTCAACCGGCTGCGCCACCCAGGCGCCCCCCGCGTTACTGTGTTTTAATTGAGCTGATGACACTGTGCTTAGACTGAGTAGACCGATAAGGCAGAACAGGAGGGCACTGTGGACAATTACGTTACTCCTGGCTCAGATGTAGCCAATTCAACTATACCAGAGCTTTTTCAAAAAAACGAACTACCGCTCTACTTTGATATCTTTCAAAACGGGACTGAAAATGACAATAATGGCAAAATCTGAAATAAATGCCCAAAACAATCACAAGCCTATATGTAAGTCCCCCAGGGTTAAGGGACCTGAAAATCAAGATAACTCTCATTTTTCCTTTCTTTCTCAAGAGAATATGTGTGTGATTGATGGGGAGCTCTTGAGTAGGAGCTGTTGTTTGTTTTTTTTCTTCTTTTAAGTAGGCCTCACACCTAGCATCAACATGGGGCTTGAACTCAAAACCCTGAGATGAAATCAAGAGTCAGACGTTTAACCAACTGAGCCACCCCATTGCCCCAAGTGGGAGTTCTATAGTCACATACCGTATGTGTGTGTCATGCACAGTTAAGAGGCAATAACAGAAATGGTGTGTTTTTTTAAGCTACAAGATAACTAAAACATAACCAAAGTGCAATGTCATCTTAAGACAGTGATGGTCATCAAAATGAGACCGTAAATTACCAAGCGTAACCGCAGCTGTGCTTTATTTACAATACCATTTTCCTTTTCCCAGGTCACAGGGTTTATGTACCAAAGTAAAATTTTTCTTCATCACTGCCTTTTTGATTCCCTCATAGTGATGGATTTTGGAGCACATAAATGAGATTTTCTGCAACTATGACAAAGCATACAAAGAACACTTACATCATGTAGCTAGGAACAACCCTGAGAATGAGTAAAAGAAGGAAAATACCCAACTTACTGATTTCTAATCCATCTTCACTGAAATCACTGTTAATTCGACAAGTATTTAATGAGCATCTACTATAACACAAAAGTATAGGGAAGTATGGTTTGTAGATAAAAATGAAGACATGGTCCTTATGTTCAAAGAGCTTAAAAACTAAATTCTAACTAATATTACAAACTAATATTAATTAGCATAATTAATATTACAAAGTAATGTTATTAGAGAATTTCAACAGCAACCTAAACAAAACAAAGGAGATCATTTTTCAGACTGAAAGAATAGGTGACATTTCATGAAGTATTATTCACGCCAGCTTTACGAAACGGGAAGGATTTCAATAGGCAGGAAGGTATTGTAGGCAGAGGGAATTTTAGCAAGCAGTCAATATTCAGGGTGCTAATGGCATTTGAAGAATGACTAGTATCCTGGTTTCAGGAGCGTATTTTGAGTGAAAGGGAAAACAAGGCTGAGGATGAAATGGTACTTTGGCCTTTATGATCTAAGCAAAGGAAAACCATTAAAGACAATGAGTCAGGGAAGAAAGGGCGTGGGCAGGGCTTGATTTAGGAAGGTGATTCCGGTGGCAACAGGGAAGGTGAATTGGAGCTAGAGGAAAAGAAAAGAAAGCTAGAGGCAGGCCAACTGCCTAGAAGGTTATCAGGATGAAGTGGAGTAATACCAGTTCACACTACAACTGTGAAGGCAGATTCTAATGTATAACTGAGGGGGTTGAGCTAAAAACAAAACAAAACAAAAAAACCAAAAAGACTGTCCACTTTCTTCCCCAAACAAAACCTGAGGCTTATGATACACTTCTGTCAGTGACAGTGCCTCACAACCTCAGTAATGATAAGAAAGGCCATGGGTGGGAAAGACATCTAGGCCCTACTCTAGGAGGTACATGAGAATCTCTACAGAGAGCAGTGTGTTACTTTATTTAAAAAAGCAAGCACACGTATCATTCTGATTCACCTTCTGTGAAAAGCACTGAATGAGAACTCCAAGATCCTTCTGGCTTCCAAAGTCTATAAACTCTGTCTTTAGTTCCATGTCTCACAGATTCCCCTCATTGATGCTGATTATAGTTCTGGGACGTGAGTGGTGGCCTCGATCGTGAAGATAATCTGAAGCAAAAGAAATGAACTGTACCAGCAAATGAATAATTAATATATACGATCTCTATAAGGAGTGGAGTGCTCTGTGGGTTTAGAACCGTGAGTACCGAAGTCTAGCCTGAACTGCTGAATGAAACCCTATTTCTTGAAAAAGAGTAATAGATATAAAATGTCCATTTATTACCTACTGGCCCGTTTATATTGGGTCAGTTGAATTAAAAAGGCACTGAAATAGGCAAATTAAAGATAAAGGAGACACTACCTTTTTCCATATTTTTAATTACCATTATTGCACCAATACAGCATACGCTTTATATACATATATCTTAAATTTCATTTTCAGTTTTTCAGCAATTCAAATACATAATATATTATCATCTTGAGAATACAAAGAACACAACATGGAGGAAGATTGAGAAAATAGTTTCCCAGTAGTCAGTCACTAGTGATTCTATAGACTTTCCACTTAGTGTTTTCTATTGGAATTTTAAAAAGCCCTGCCATGGCTCTGTAAGAATAGAGCTGCCTGGAACAGGAGGCAATGAGAAAAAAATGGACCCAAAGTTAAAAAGAGTCAAGAAGGAAATCCAGGAGAGAGACTATATTTTGAAACTAAACACAAGCCTCCCAAAGTGTACACATCCAAAGAAGTGCTGAGGGAAGAAACGAGATCTTCCCATTTCACCCTCAAAATTGCTCATTAACAAACACAATTGATAGTGCCCATTCATTTGAGAAAGGGAACTGTCTTCACAGCACTGTAAAAGGAATGGTGGGGTAGAGGGAAGGGAAAGTGGTGGGAGAGCAACTTGCTTTCGAGATACCCTCTGTGATGGTTTAGCGAAGCGGTCACTCGGGCAGAACCTAGGACGGCTAGTGCCGTGGACTCTCCAGCTTCCTTCATAAGTGACAATGTATGTAATAGCAGCTTTCTATGAAAGGGCTAGATGCACTGAAAACTAAATGTTCACGCAAGGGGCCAGATACCCAGGCAGCAAGGCAATGTGGGTACTGAAAAAGAGTTACGTGCTTTTCAACCCGTCTGCTCTACAGATCAGGTTAAAAACTCTAAACCCTTCAAGTCCAGGTCAAATAATGGGGCAAATACAAAGTAATGCCGCGCTTCAAATGCAGCCACCAGATGGAGCTGCAAGAAAGTCAACGCTTCTCTACAATAGGACTTGGAAAACACAGCCCCTCGAACCTCCTTCATCTAAGAGACACCCACTGATCAAAGATGTTGCACTATTCAACAAATAAAAGAACAGTGGAGGTGCCACCAACAAACCCTCTGAGCACAGGAGGAAACAATGTAAACACACGAGGGCGATGGAGCTGCCCCCCGCCCTGGATGTTCACTGGACAGGATAAGCCTGCAGGAGGGTCTATCTCAGAGACCCAGGAAACAGGTCTTTCTTCACACCTATCCCTGTCAAAACTCTGAATCTGTAAACACTGAGGTTGGTCAGTCCATTTGGAGGGTCGTAGGCTAGTGGGAAAGGAAATTTCAAGGTTTTTGTCTCCCCTGAAATTGCTCAATAGGGCTTCACAAAGAGGCACACAGGGTCATGAGATGATTCTGAAATAAGTTGAAGAATTGAAAAGAACAATTTTACAGATGTTAGAATTCACTTCTCCCTCAAAGAGATCTGGCCTTTGGGGCCCTGCATAGTCAGCCACAAGTATGAGAAGACCCACCACTCCCCTGCCTTAACAGAGAACAGGAGATGAGAGATTCTTCCTCGGCTGTACGCAAGTAACAACATAGGGGGGTGACGTGATCCAGCTTGAATGCAATGGAGGAGCTATGAAAAAGATTGTCCAGTAATTTTGGTTCTGGGAAGAGAAGGGGTTCCTAACTTCCCTCACAGATTGGTGCCCTCAAGGTCATTTTTTTTTTTCTTCAAGTCTGTCCTTAATGCTATTCAGAACTGGACCCAGTTGGATGGCTGTGGTGCCTGGTTTGGAACAGAGCTGCAAGACAGGAGAACAGAGAGAAAGCCAAAGGAATTAGGACAGCTACTCCATTCTTCACTTAATGGTTTCCAAGAAATCAATGCCCAGATTTTCTGAAACTATACCTCACAGAAATTCTACTTATCAAGGCTTGAAACATCCCAGCCAAACTTCGCCCTACAGCTTTCTTCTCCCACCATCCCCAGCGCTAACTCTACTTCCTTGCCTAAACTTCCTGCCTAAGACTCTATGATCTGGAAATGCCCTGCCTTCCCACATCAAGATTTCATTGGACGGTGACATTCCCTGTACCCTGCTTGACAGTATGCTGGTTTCACTATGCTCATACCTGGAAGCAGTGCTGAAGTCTCCCCACAAGTCATTGCTTGCAGACACTGGAGCTGGTGCTGGTGCCGGGACAGGAGCAGGAGCATCCAAATCTAAAAGGATATCTGAATACAGGGCAGACGGAAGAAAAAGAAAAGGGGAAGCATGATAAAAACCTTAGAAATAAAAACCTACGCTTACACCAAAATCTATACACAAATGTTCCTTGCAGCTTTATCTGCAATAGCCAAAAACTGGATATGAGCCTGATGTTTCCCCGTGGGTGACGACGGTTAAACGCGCTATGGTACATCCACACCATGGAATACTACCCAGCAAGAAAGAGAAACAAACTGCTGATGTACACAACTCGGATGAATCTCAAGGGAGTTATGCTGAGTGGAAAAAGCCAATCCCCAAAGGTTATGTACTGTATGTTTCCACTTATATAACATTCACGAAGTGACAAAATTATAAAGATGGCAAACAGACTAGTGATCGCCAAGGGTTAGAGGAGGCGTGGGGCAGGACTCGGGGGGAGGTATGGGTATAAAAGGATGATGTGAGGGATCCTTGCACTGAGGGAGCTGTTCTGTATCCTGACCGTGGTAACAGATCCAGGAACCTAACACGATCACAGTGCAGAGAACTAAACACACATATACACACGAATGAGAACACATGTAGCTGGTGAAATCTACATAAGATCAGTAGACGGTATCAATGTCAATTTCCTGATTAAGCTGTTCCACTTCGGTTTTGCAAACAGTTACCATTTAGGGAAAATGGGTAAAGAGGACCCAGGATTTCTTTCTGTTATTTTTTACAACTGCGTGTGAACCTACAATCATCTTAAAATAAAAAGCTTCATTCAAAAAAATTAAAAATAAATCTTAGACATTATCCCCCCAGTGCCTTCTGGAGACACTTATGAAAAAAAGTAGGTTACAACCATTTTTATCTCAAAATTCCAGAAAGAGAAAGTTTACTCTTAGTCGTCAATTATATGAATAATCTCAGGAAAATTCCTTTTCACGTTCTAATGTTCTCACGCTTTCATTTTTTTTAATGTTTATTTTTTGAGAGAGCACACACATACATACGCATGTGAGAGAGGGGAAGGAGCAGACAGAGAGGGCTACAGAGGATCAAGGCAGGCTCTGCACTGACAGCAAAGAGTCTGACACAGGGCTCAAACACACGAACTATGAGATCACAACCTGAGCCGATGTCAAACCCAGGCACCCCTAATATTCTCATTCTTGAAATGGAAAGAACTAGATCTATTCTTTTTTGCCATTAGATGGTACAGAAATGTGAAAATGTATTCACGAACCCAGATGCTGTCTAACGGTCTCCCAGCTGCCCTAGCGAAGAAACAGGAAAAATGAAAACATCACGTTTACTGAGTGGCTGCTCTGCGCCACGGACAGTGCTAGGTGGCGTCAGGCCACCCCACCTTCACAATCTGGGTGTAGTTTTAAGTCTCCATTATGTAGATAAGGATATTAAGACAGCAAATGTAAATAATATTACCAAGTACACTCAGATATAAAATAGCAGAGCTCAGGGCGCCTGGGTGGCTCAGTCGGTTGAGCGTCCAACTTCAGCTCAGGTCATGATCTCACGGTCCGTGGGTTCGAGCCCCGCGTCGGGCTCTGTGTCAGTCCAGAGCCTGGAGCCTACTTTGGATTCTATGCCTCCCTCTCTCTCTCTGCCCCTCCCCCACGCAGGCTCTGTCTCTTTCAAAAAATGAATAAACGTTAAAAAAAATTAAAAAAAAAAAAAAAAGCAGAGCTCTCACCAAAATCTGAGTGCACCTGACTCTCAGGCCTACTAGCATCTAACCAAGGTACAATGAAGGAAACAGTCTTTTTCTTAATAACCACTCATTTTCTTTTTTGGGGCGGGTGGGAGAATCTCAAGCAGGTTCCACACCCAGCTTGAAGCCTGATGCAGGGCTCAATCTCACAACTGTGAGATCAAGAGCTGAGCTGAAATCAAGAGTCAGATGTTTAATCAACAGAGCCACCCAGGTGCCCCAATATCCACTCATTTTCTGACAAAGAACCTACCAAATACCATGACTCTCGGTTCAATAGAAAAGCTTAAATCCCTTGCTAAAGGCGGTCAGAATCACCTTTCAGTACCAAGTGTCATTAATAGCAAAAACATCAATACTCTCCTTGGCAAACAGGGGTACGGTACCCAACTGAAACTTAAGATATGATGATTAAGATTGATGTGTAAGTGATGAATCACTAAATTCTACCCCTGAGATCATTATTACACCACATGTTAAACTTGGATTTAAGTAAAATTTAAAAATTAAAAAAAAAAAAAGAAAGAGAAGATAAGATGATTTCTCAAAGTTAAAAGTAACAGAGATGGAGCGCCCGGCTGGCTCAGAGGGTGCAATGTGCAACTCTTGCTCTCAGGGTCTTGAGTTCAAAGTAACAGAGAGATTTACCTGCATCACTACCTCCATGGTTAGATTTTGGAATGGGTGGTGGAGTGACATGATTGCTGATGGCAACTGAGGAGGATGGTGGGGGGATAGTGACTTTGCCTCCAGGTGGGGGCGGGAGCAAGCTCAGGCCCCCAGTTCCTGCAGCCTTGGGCTTGGAAGCACCACCTTTCTTAGTTGTAATGTTCTATAAAAAAGAAAACAGAGAAGAAAGAGAAAGAAAAAGTCACAAGCTTATTATGGAAATTCAGGGAGCGGGAGGAAAGAAACCATACTCACCCCAATACTCAACTTGATGGTCTGTCCTTCCTTGAAGCCCAGATCCAACTTGGGACGAGTGTCCATTTCCTGAGATTCTCTGGAAATCTCAGATTCCTGCTTTACCCACCTTCAGTAAAAGAGTAAACTATCTCAATTTGGGACTACCTGAAAGCAGAGCTGACACACAAATTTGAGTGTAACTGGCTTATGTGAAACAGGACTCCAGAAAGCAGAGTGAAGGAACATGAAAAGTGAGGAAGGAAAAGAAGAAAAGCCAAAACAGGGCAACAGGGTTCAGTATCACCGAGGAGCCATTCAGAATGCATATTTAACTTGTCCCTCCAAAGGAGGGCATTTAGCTGCCAATTTCCACCCGCCATGGGTGAGGGCTGCCCCTGAGGGGACGTTAATTCCTCCGTCCTTCCGGGCTGCATCCCTGTGCCAACTGAGTGCACTTCCACAATTTCAGAGTTCTGAGGCAGAAAAGCAGACTTATGCCTGCCCTTGAAGTAGGAAGCTGACCGTGCGTGGCGCTGTCCACCACAGCTGTGGCAAAACTGAAGCAATGTCGTTGCAGGAGACATACAACACGTCAGCTACACAAAGCAACAAAACTGGCATGTAACTCCTCCTCTCTCACATACAGTCCTGCTCTTACTATATGCCTCCCTCGGCCACTTTAGAGAGCAAATGTCAATTCCTCCAGAGGCATAAGCAAAAGCATCATCTCAAAACACCATACAAAGGACCAAAAACATATCCTGGGCTATAAGGAAAGGACAGAAGAGACACAAAGATGATGTAAGGAAACAGTGAATGGGAAGATTCAAATTCGTAACAAACTAGTTTATCAAATACAGAAACCAGCAGATAAAAGAGGTAGTATCCATTCAACTGAGGAGGAGCATTTCCAAAACCCTTTAGCTTGGTTAAGGGTTAACTTAGCCAAGGTTTAACTCGGTTAAGGACAAGAATCACTCACTTGAAATGATCTTGCAAGGAGACATTAAAGTCAAAGGCATCACCCCGATCTGTGAAGCCAATGCCAATGAAAGCACTACGCCCTGTGAAAAAGACAGGAATACTCAGAACAGGAAGTGTCCCTTAGGGAAAATTCCACCCAATGAAAATTAACAGTTACCTTAACTAGATAAAGTCTGTGAATGTGAAACATTTCTCACAGCCCAGGGGTCCACACCCTACATATTGCCCAAGAGACAAATGCTGCCATACTTGTTTTTGTCAATAATGGGGCGCCTGGGTGGCTCAGTCAGTTGGGCGGCCGACTTCGGCTCGGGTCATGATCTCGCGGTCTGTGAGTTCGAGCCCCGCGTCGGGCTCTGTGCTGACCGCTCAGAGCCTGGAGCCTGTTTGGGATTCTGTGTCTCCCTCTCTCTCTGACCCTCCCCCGTTCATGCTCGCTCTCTCTCTGTCTCAAAAATAAATAAACGTTAAAAAAAAAAAAAAATTTTTTTTAAATAATATTTTACTGGAACACAGCTATTCCCATTTGTTTACATATTATCTATAGCTGCTTTCATACCACATCAGCAGAACTGAGTAGCTACAATACAGACCATTTGGCCTGCAATCTAAAATATTCACCATCTGTCTTTCCAGAAAGTTTGCCCACCTCTGATATAGACTATGGAGAAAAGATAGAAAATGCCCTAGACATAGATGATTTAAGACAGTCCCACCAAAACCCACCACAAACAATGAATGAGTGGGCAATATGTATGAATTCTTTGGTTGGATAGACATTTATTTATATCCACCTATTAATTATCATATCTTGAGCTTGTTTTTATTTATTACAAACAACATGTTAATCCTTGTCCTTCAGCAACCATAGTTAACTGTGGAGCAAGGGGTGGAAAAATTTAGTAAACTGAAGTTAAGATAAATGCAACTGAGACGCACTTTATTGAAAGGCATCACCTATTTTCCTAACCTCACCCATTCAAAATCCCAGATCCCTTACCAGTACCATCCTGGATCCGGATTACAAAGTAGCGGCTGGAATCTGTCACCGTCTCCACAGCAATACCAGGATATTGTTCTACTGGTGCCTGAGCAAAGAGCTCCCCTAACAGGTAAGAAAAGGACTTCCTTGAGCTAAAGAAGCAAACATCTAAAACTCTAACAAATATTTCCATTCCAGTCTCCAACTTAAATGTATTTATAAAAGTTCACCAAAAACGGGGTGCCTGGGTGGCTGAGTCGGTTAAGCATCTGACTCTTGATTTCGACTCAGGTCATGATCTCATGGTGTATGGGTTCAAGCCACGTGTTGGGCTCTACGCTGAAAACTCAGAGCCTGCTTGAGATTCTCTCTCTCTCCTCTCTCTGTGACCCTCCCCCTGCTCACTCTCTCACTCTCAAAATACATAAATAAACATTAAAAAAAAAAAAAAAAGAAGAAAAGAAAAAGGAAAAGAAAAGGCACACCAAACTAATACCCTTAATATCTTAGAGGGTCACCAGCACAGATTACCTGAAACTTTATCCTCAAGCTTGATATAAGCAATCTTCCCTTTTGAAGTGATTCGGAGGCGACCAGTCCAATCAGGCTGGTCTAATTTCCAGTCAGATGCCCTAGGACAGGAAAATAGGAAGCCTCAAGTCTATGGCTTTTATTACGAAAAACCTACACAGAATCATTTGCCGTATTTCTATTTCCCTTCTTGCTTATTCTACCTATTAAATAATTAACAAGAATAACTCATGATCCCTGCTGCCCAGATGCCTCATATGACATATAATCCAAAGCAAACAAAAGACAGTGTTACTTCTTAAGAATCCTGGAGTCTAATAAGGATCAATAAAAACATGTAAAAGTACAAATACAAGCAATTAAAACGAACTCTCATAATGGTACTATACTGCCACACTGCAGATGACATTTTATATAATAGTGTTTTACTGATCAAGTAATAACAGAGTCTACTGAATGAACTATACTGGGTAACAGAAGGCTTCCCAAATCCCTAAATGTATTATCATCTTTCACTGAATTCAACCAATACTTACAGAATGCATATTAAGTCACAGGCACTGTTCTAGGTGAATGAACAAAACAAAGACTCCTACCCTCATGAGGTTTATATTCTAATAGAAAATAGACAATAAAAAATAAACACAATAAGTAAAATATCAGTATTTTACTGATCTCAGAAAATAGTAAGTACTAAAGCAGAAAGAAAATGAAGAAGCAGAAAAGGGAAATCGGGAGGGTAGTGGGAGGGTAAACAGGTTGCAGCATTCAAGAGGGTAGTCAGGGGAGGCCTTATTAACAAGGTGAAATGAGGGGCACCTGGGTGGCTCAGTTGGTTGGGTGTCTGACTTCAGTTCAGGTCATGATCTCACAGCTCCTGAGTTCGAGCCCCGTGTCGGGCTCTGTGCTGACACCTCAGAGCCTGGAGCTGCTTCAGATTCTGTGTCTCCCTCTCTCTCTGCCCCAAACCCACGCGCATTCTGTCTCTGTCTCTCTCCAAAATAAATAAACGTTAAAAAAAAAAATTTTTTTTTAAACAAGGTGAAATGTGGGCAAAAATGTGAAGGAAGCAAGAGAGTTACTCATGCAGATATTGGGGGGAGGGGGGGAGGAGCTCCAGGTTTGAAACAATTAGTGCAAAGGTGCTAAGGTGCGAGTGTACCTGGAAACCTTGCCCTCAAAAAGAAAGCCACTGCAGCTGGAATAAAATAAGAGATGAGGTGGGGGTGAGGTAACAGAGGGGCAAATTTTATAGGCCTCGTACGAACTTTAGCTTTTACTGAGTGAAGAAGGAGCCAGTACCAGTTTTAAGCAGAGGTGAAACATGATCTTCCTTTGACTTTAAAAGGATTACCTTGTCTGTTGTACATAGAAGCAATGTAAATACTGAAGCAGGGGGATTATAGTTAAGAGACTACCACCGCAATCCAGGAGTCATGACGGTGACTAGGAAGGGACAGGAGCAGAAGCGGCTAGATTCTAGACACATTTAAAGCAAAGAAACGGGGTTTTCTAAAGGACTGAATGTGAGGTAGGAGGAGTCAAGGATGACTCTGAAGTTTTTCGCCTGAGCAAAGGAACTGCCAATAACTGAGACAGAAAGGCTATAGGTAGAGCATGTCTGAGAAGAAAGCTCAGGAGTTCAGTTTTGAATATGTTGAGTTGGAGACGTCAAATTGATTTCTCAAGTGAAGATACAGAGAAGGCATTTGAATATGAGTCAGGAGTTCAGGAAAAACATGTGGGCTAGAGATACAGATGTCCGTGGAAACATTACAAAACACTGAATACTTATAATCTGTGTGATACATGAATTTGAAGGAAATCTAAGACATTATTTAAATATGACCAATTTTACAAAGCTCTGAATTTGTGAGTTTGTTTTTGTCAGCGTGTGGAAAAGAGAGGGCAAAGTAAAAGTTATTAAGTAACTCATCATGGGGCACCTGGCTGGCTCAATCACTAGAGCATGTGACTTTTGATCTCGAGGTTGTGCGTTCAAGCCCCCTGTTGGGTACAGAGATTACATAAAAATAAAATCTCATAGCACCTTGGTGGCTCAGTCAGTTGAGCACCAGGCTCTAAATTTCAGCTGCATTCGTGATCTCGCAGTCACGAGATCAAACCCCGCATGGGGCTCCACACTGAGGGCAGAGCCTGCTTGGGATTCTCTCTCTCCCTCTGCCTCTATCCCATGCTCTCTCTCTTTTCGTCTCTCAAAAAGAATAAAAATTTTAAAAAAACAAAATCTTTGGGGCGCCTGGGTGGCTCAGTTGGCTAAGCATCCGACTTCAGCTCAGGTCACGATCTCGAGGTCCGTGAGTTCGAGCCCTGTGTCGGGCTCTGGGCTGACGGCTCAGAGCCTGGAGCCTGCTTCCGATTCTGTGTCTCCCTCTGTCTCTGACCCTCCCCCGTTCATGCTCTGTCTCTCTCTGTCTCAAAAATAAATAAACTTAAAAAAATAATAATTAAAAAGTAAATAAAATAAAATCTTTAAATAAAAAACCTCATCCCTTAGAAACCTGAAGACTAATACTTGCAAGGCAGAAAGGTAACAATAAAATATATCTAAACAAGAAGCAAAGGTGGAAAGGACAAAAAAATGAAAATTAGCACAGGTTTTGAACAGGATTTATAAATCCTTGTCATGCCCTCATCTCTTAATGCAGTGCCTCAAGTACTTGAATCTGATCCACACTATAATGCTCTAAAGGTCCCTGAGTTTTCATTTTTTTTAAGGAGTCATTACTTATTCTACCATCACACCACGAGCTAAACACTGTGTACTGAATATATCAGGAACAAGCCTACTAGATGTGTTTCCTGGGACAGGTTCCTTGACTTATTTATCTTGCGTGGCTAGTAGCCAATATTTAACAAATCCTCAGTAAGTGAATGGATATCCCCAGAAGCAATTTCCCTCAGCCCTGAGCCTTAGTTGCTTTCCCATTCCCAAGACCTAGCCTGAGGAACTCTTGGTTTCGCTGGACTTCTGAACTGACTTCACAAATTTTCATTGACGTTAGTAATAAACCCTTACAGCAACCATCTGGAATAGGCATGGAAAGCCTACCATCTCTGTCCGTCTTAATGAAGAATAGTAACACAGGAAGTAATGCCTAACTTCGAAGTCCAGCATTCTTCTCATCACATTAAAACAGACTACTGAGTTTACTAATGATTTAGCTGAGGGAAGGGCAGTGATGAATATAACAACAGTTTCATAGGTTGGGAAACCATTTTCTAATCATTTGTAACATTCTCATCGATCTAAATTGTCAGAGAAAGTCTGGGAAGCAACAGCTTACGCTACGTGAATCAAAGTCATTCATTCCCTCAATCTTACTAATTACTCAAAGTATTCCTCCTGCTTCCTAAAAATCCCAATTTTTCCTTTAAAGGCAGCCTAAAGAATAAGTCATGCTCATAATGTAAAATGGGTTCTGTAAACA
The DNA here is from genome assembly GCF_023721935.1 of Panthera uncia. Lineage (NCBI taxonomy): Eukaryota > Metazoa > Chordata > Mammalia > Carnivora > Felidae > Panthera > Panthera uncia. The sequence continues at coordinate 41,364,926 of NC_064809.1, forward strand.
AGATTAGGCAGACAAAAGGCATAAAAGTAACATTTATCAAGTACCTATTATGTGCCAAGCATTATGCCTCTTCCTATGAAAATTAAGTGAAAGGATACTGCAAGGTAAGTAGTAGTATATCCATTTTTACAAATGAGGAAACTACAGTTCAAGAGAGGTGTGGGGCGCCTGGGTGGCTCAGTCAGTTGAGCGTCCGACTTCGGCTCAGGTCATGATCTCATGGTTTGTGAGTTCGAGCCCCGCGTCAGGCTCTGCGCTGACAGCTCAGAGCCTGGAGCCTGCTTCGGATTCTGTGTCTCCCTCTCTCTCTGCCCCTAACCCACTCACATTCCATCTCTGTCTCTCTCAAAAATAAATAAACATTAAAAAAATTAAAAAATAAAAAAAAATTAAAAAGAGGTGTCATGCCAAGAGTAACCCAGCAAATAAATGGGAATCTCGATGCACACTTAGTTCAGCTCTCTTCACTCACTATACTAAGAGTGGCTAATGATAAAATGCCTCTTGAGGATAAGAAATGTCAATAATACGCATAGACAACACAGACAACAAGAAACAGAGGAAAATTAAGAAATTGTTTTGATGGCTCAGTGCAGTTAACTGACATACAAATAAAAGGCTGTGGATAAACTAGGAAGTGAAAGTCGAGAATGCAGGTGGGTGAGAGGAGGAAGGTCGTTGAAAAAGCTTAAAGTAGAAGAAAGAGAAGAGAACCCCACTGTATGATGTATCATACCCTTTCGGAAGTCTTAACTACGGAACAGTTCAATCAGTGCTAATTTATGTGATGAAGTGTAATCTATTCATTTCTCCCACATTTACAGAGTGCCTGCTATGTGCAGGACACTGTACTAGACCCTGGTACTATAAACTTAGGAAAGACCTCAAGTTGTTCACAGCTAGTCTGGAGAAACAGCAGACGGAACAATCGATTACAATACAGAAGGAAGAGCGCTAGGCCAGAGATCAGCAGTGGTGCTACGGAGGCCCGCACAGAGCGTACCTAAGCCAGAATGGCAGGGTCACTTCTTTGGGAAGCCCAAAGCAGCAGATGTCCCTGCTGACTCACACACCACTACCAGTAACTACCATCGAAAAGCACGTAGATTCCTATTCGTGGTCGATTTGGGGCCTGACTGAAAAACTGGAATTAGGACCACCTCCGCCAAAATGTGCAACCCACAGTGTCTAGGGCACAGGTCAGCAAGCACGAAGAGAGTGATTCATGACGAATGAAACCCCAGTAAGGAGGCAAGCTAATGGCCACAGGAGAAGGACAAGAGCCAAAGCAATGATAAATGCCAAGAGGAAAATCATGATGGTGAGGTGGACGAGAGAGGGGTAAGAACAGTGCCTTGTATTTAATATGCTGCTTTACTGTTTCCTAAATTTTTTCACATTTCTTATATTATTTCACGTAACCCTCCAAAAACTTCTCTGAGGTACAGAACCAGAGCAGGTTTTCTGATCACTTTTTTTTTTTTTTTCTATTTTACAGATGAGAAAACTGAGGCTTGCAGAGATTAAGAGATTTGTCCCAAATCACACAGCTGTTAAACTGTCAGGGTTCATACCCGTATTTTTGAATATGTTAACCCTGTTAACGTGTTAACTCCTTCCACTACATGACTTCATGACTGCCTACAGCATCCTCAGAACCTCACCGACACGCGATCACAAAGGTGGTTGGTTAGCCCTACAGAGAAAATGCTGCATTAACTTTGGAGAGAAAGGCTATGAGAGAGATTAAGAAGGGAGGAAAGGAAAATAGAAAATACCATGTAATCATCAAGAAAATGTACTGGAAAAAAACAAACAGAATGGACAACCACTGGAAAACCTACCATCATAACCTTTGCCACTAGCAAAAGAAGTGAAAGGAAAACCAAACGGCGGATCATGCTTGGTGGCAAGACTGGCACAAAAGATTAAATCGTATCACCTAGAGAGCGGCCGACACAATGATTACCCACCATTATGCACGGGGTACTGGAAATGTTTATGAGAGGCAGGGAGGTCAGGAGGGGGTACGACGAGGAGGAGAAACCGAAGGACGCAAGAAAGAACGAACCAAAGGTGACAGGCGATGGAGCAGGCACGACTGGATGGGTATGATGGGGAGCAGATGGGTAACCCAGAGGGGCCCAAGGGAGGAGAGGTGGGAAGACGCAGATGGTAAATTTTTTTAAGCGGCGGAAACCAGGCTGGCATGCCACAGTGGGAAAAGAACAGGAGGACGGGGCGAGAACAACCCTGGTGGGAGGCTAGCAAAGTGACAACTCAGAGGTGGCAGTGGCGGGGACTCGCAGCGTGCCACCTGAGGAAGACACTGTCATCCCCGACCCGGTATGCGTGTACTGCAGAGCCTCGGGGCTAGTACCTGTAACCGCGGTTGGAGGCCCGGGGAGGGATCCGGTAGACGCTAACGTCGGGCTTCACACACAGAACAGACTCGTACTCCAACTCCGCCGCCATCTTGGCTCTGCACTCCGCGCCACCGGGGGCGGGGCGTAGGAACGGGGGCGGGCGTAGGAGGGGGTGGGAAGTTGGGCCAGGCGCAACTTCCGCTTACGCTACTTCCGCGCGAGTTTAGTTTGGTTCCTGAGATTAACCTCCGGTGGTGCGGGTTGGGGAAGCCATATTGAAAGCTGGAAACCGTGAAGCTGCGCAGTTCGCCATCTTGGGTAATGGCAAAACTTCCTTTCCAGGGCGCGGCGATTCGCGTTATGGAAATCTCCGTTTCGGAAAGGTGGTTGGGGTAATCGCCATCTTGCGGCTGGCAGGTGCCCGCAGTGCTTAGGAAGGAGGCGGACTGTCCTGGAATCTGGAGGATTTTTTCCTGACAGAAGTCACTATTTAGCCGCAGTTTCCTGGCAAAAAAGGGGTATCTGCCCGTCGGTAATCTCAAACTGGGTACCTATGGTAAATGTATGACCCAGTCGTAGACGTGGTGGATTTTAATCCTCCAGCGTCTCAACGTTTAAAATGCCCAGCCTGATGAGTTGCCTGATAGCACCTTTTAATCTCGGATTAAAAGCGCTTGTTGAAATAGTTTGCCGCACTTCCGATGTGCATTCTGGTTATCTTTCTGGAAAATGTGAACCTCTTAAACTCTTAAATGGGACCCTCAATTCCTGACAAATTCGCGAAGAATGATGAACTGTTATTTAATGCCCGCAGTTTGCTCCCAGTCCTATAATGATAAATCCAACTGAATTCTTTCCATAAGTATGTTTCTTGTACACTCCACAGGTAAACTTGCCTCAACACTATCGCTTAGAAACTGTTTAACGTGGATGGCAAATGTCAAAACCAAGATACGAACTCAACTGTGACTACAATACAAGAGTGGTCTTAACCACTTCGTTATATTGACTGGTTGAAATGGGTCCTTAATTGTCTACGTAGCTAAGGGATAATCTTAAAATTCAAAAAGCCTTATGATGTATCCCTGTCAAGGATGTGGGAAATCAGCTACTGTCAAATACTGGTACCAAGAATGAAGTGAAATTTAGCAGAATTGATCAAAATACTGTAAATAACATTCAATTTAGTAAATCCACTAATACTTATTTTAGAGACATTCTTACATGTGCAGAAAAGTAGGGACAATGTTTATTACAGCATTGTTTGTAATAGTGAAAACTACGAAACAACATGAACGTCTATCAATAGAAATAATATACATATTAAAACATATATAACATAAAAATTTTTTTAAATATATCTTGATATTAGAACCATAGGAAAATATTTAAGATAAAAAACCAGACAGACAAAAAGAAAAACAGCAAACTTTCACTTAAAATTTCAGTAATCCTCAACTATTTCTCATTCCGGAATTCTGTTCTTCATATTCTTCAAACCTTTACTTGTGCTTAAACCTACTATCTCGAACACTTTCCCCCCGGCCTGTCAATTTCGCAAACTGATACATTCACCTATCTGCTCAAATATTACCTCCTTTGTGACTTCACCAGGTATCATATTTTTTTTATTCTAATTCCAGTGTAGTTAACATGCAGTGTCGTATTAGTTTCAAGGGTACAATATAGTGAGCCAACGGTTCCATATATTACTGCTCATCAAGATAAGTGTACCCTTAATCCCTTTCACCCAATGCAGCCACCCCTCCACCCACCTTGCCTCCGGTAACCACCTATGTGTTCTCTGCAGTTAAAGAGTCCAGTTTTGGGGGGCGCCTAGCTGACTGAGTCAGTAGAGCATGTGACTCTCATTTTCGGGGTTGTAAGTTCGAGCCCCACGTTAGGTGTAGAGATTACTTAAAATCTTAAAAAAAAAAGTCCGTTTTTTGGGTTGTCTCTTTTTTTTTCCTTTGTTAGTTTTGTTTCTTAAATTCCACCTAAGAGTGAAATCAAATGGTGTTTGTCTTTCTCTGACTGACTTTCACCAGGTACTTACTTCAAATGAATTTTCTCTGATGCTTCCACTTGTTTCTGTTATACCTTTTTGTTATACATAATGGGTGTATATTATGTTATACATAATACTTCAAATATCTCCCACTATACCACAAGCTCCATAAAGGCAAAAACTTTGCTTTTTCAGCACCCAGCACAATGTCGTTCACATAGTAGGCAATACTTATTATTAAATAACAGAAGATTTGCATTTAACTATAATCATTTAACTTATTACTTTCGCCACTTCCCAACATTTTTCAACTTCAGGCGCCTTCATATAGTTTTCAAAATATTCAGAGTGTTGGGGCGCCTGGGTGGCTCAGTGAGTTAACGAGCCGACTTCGGCTCAGGTCATGATCTCGTGGTCCTTGAGTTTGAGCCCCGCGTCGGGCTCTGTGCTGACAGCTCAGAGCCTGGAGCCTGTTTCGGATTCTGTGTCTCCCTCTCTCTGACCCTCCCCTGTTCATGCTCTGGCTCTCCCTGTCTCAAAAATAAATACAACGTTAAGAAAAATAAAAAAAAAAAAAATATTCAGAGTGTAGAAGGGGATAAAATGAAAAGTAAAAGTCCACATCTCTGTATTATAAACAACTTTATGCCAAAAAATTCGATAACTTAAATGAAATGGTCATTAATGTGCAAAAACTTACCTAATATTATTCAAGAAGGCATAGAAAATCTGAATAGTCCTATAACTATTAAAGAAATTGACTTCATACCTGAAAACCTTCCCACAAAGAAAACTCCAGGCCCAGATGGCTTCATTATTGATCAAACATTTTAGGAAGGAATAATATAAATCTTATGCAAGCTTTCTGAGAAATAGAAGAGGAAGGGGCACCTGGGTGGCTCAGTCAGTTAAGCATCTGACTTCAGCTCAGGTCATGATCTCAAGGCTCGTTGAGTTCGAGCCTCTCCTCAGGCTCTGTGCTGACAGCTCAGAGCCTGGAGCCTGCTTCAGATTGTGTGTATCCCTCTCTCTCTCTGTCCCTCCCCTGCTCATGCTCTGTCTCTCTCTCAAAAATAAAAAAATAAGTAGTAAAAATATTTCCCAACTAATTTTTATGAGACAATCATTTGCCTTGATGCTGAAACCAAAGATATTATAAGAAAACTGTAGACCAATATTTCCTCATAAGCAATAATTCTTACCAAAATACTAACAAATCAAATCCAACCATGTGTAAAAAAAGAGAATGCATCATGACCAACTGGGATTTACTCCAAAGAATTTAAGGTTCTGTTATAGAGAAAAAGCACATAGTCAACTCAACAGAAACAGAAAAAAGAATATGAAAAACTTCAGTACTCAAAAACTCTTACCAAACTAGGAATAGAAAGGGAATTCCTCAGTGTGATAAAGGACATCTATAAAAACCTTACAACTAACATCATGCTTACTGATGAAATATTGAATGCTTTTCTGCTAAGATCAAGAACGAGTGAAGAATGAGGCAAGTTTATGCCCTCACCACTTCTGTTAATTATCATCCTAAAGGTCCTCGTCATTACAATAGGGTAAGAAAAAGAAATACAAGTATACACATTGGAAAGAAAGAAAGAAAACTGCTTTGACTCGGGGATGGGGGTGGGGATGGGGAGGGGGGCACCTGGATGGCTCAGTTGGTTAAGTGCCCAGTTGATGGGATAGAGCCCTGCATCGGGTCCTGTGCTGACAGTACAGAGCCTGCTTGGGATTCTGTGTCTCCCTCTCTGCCCCTTCCCTGCTCATGCGCTCCCTCGCGTGCACGCACTCTGTCCCTCTCAAAATAAATAAACATTTAAAAAACTTTTTTTTAAGTTAAACATACATTTATCACATAACCCATCATTCCACTCCAAAATATTTACCCCAGAGAAATTAAAACATAGATCCACAGTCGGGGTGCCTGGGTGGCTCAGTGGGTGGGGTGTCTGACTTCAGCTCAGGTCATGATCTCACAGTCTGTGTGTTCCAGCCCCACATCAGTCTCTGTGCTGACACCTCAGAGCCTGGAGCCTGCTTCAGATTCTGTGTGTGTGTCTCTCAGTGCCCCTCCCCTATCACACTCTGTCTCTCTGTCTCTCAAAAATGAATAAATGTAAAAAAAAGAAAAAAAAATTTTTTTAAAAACTAAAAACAAAACATAGATCCCCAGAAAGGAAAATGTTCATAGCAGCTTTGTTTAAAATAGCCAAAAACTGAAAAAAAATACCAAATGTCCATCAATAGGAGAATGGATAAACAAATTGTGGTGTATCCATATAATGAAATACTGTCATATGGATATTCAACAGTATTAAGAAGGATAGCAATAAATAGCCTCAAACTAAACTCAGTAATAGCAATAAAAAAATTTGAAGTACTAATACCCATAATGACATAGATCGATCTCAAAAATATTATACCAAACAAAAAAGCCAGCCCCATACATACCATATGACTTCTTCTTTTTTTTTTACATTTATTTATTTTTGAGAGAGACAGACAGAATGCAAGTGGGTTAGGGGCAGAGAGAGAGGGAGACACAGAATCCGAAGCAGGCTCCAGGCTCTGAGCTGTCAGCACAGAGCCTGACTCGGGGCTCAAACTCACAAACCGTGAAATCATGACCTGAGCCAAAGTCAGACACTTAACTGACTGAGCCACCCAGGGCCCCCCATATGACTTCATTTATATGAAATTCCAGAAGATTTGTTGGTTACACAAAACATATATATTAATCAAGACTCAAGAAAGTGTATTTTTAATGCATGCATTTTATTGTATGTAAATTAGAACTAAATAAAATTTATTTAAAAAAATTAAAATCTACCTCCGTGCTCTTCAAGATCTATTCTTCTTTCATTCTTCATTGAATTAACTACTGTTAATTTTTTCTGGTATTTTATGTGCATTACCCATTTATAAGTGTATGTGTATATATGTGTGTGTATATAAGTGTATGTGTGTGTGTATGAGTGTATGAATTTACACAAATGGAGTTATGCTATACATATTTGTCCACATTTTGCTTTTTACTTAACAATATACATCAAAACACCTTTTTGTGTCAGTATATATGGATAGACCTCAAACTTTTTAGCATTTTATGCATTCCATTAAAAGCTTATTTATCTATATAGTTCCATTTATCTATATATAAAGTTCCATTTATCTATACAGTATAGAATCTTTTCAAACTACCTGAAATTAAATTAATAATATTTACTTCCAAAGAATCAGCCAATAGGAGGTAGTAGAAGCATAGGAAATTTGAATTAGGAGAGACCGTTAGATATTTTTAAATAGCCTTTTCTGTACTTTTTTTTTTTTTTTACTATGACCCACAGTACGAACACATTTTATATTAGAACCCAATGCACACATGTATACTTGAAACAAAGGTTTCCCAAAATGATAACCTTATTAAACATGATGGCAGTTTATAATTTTTTTATTTTGCTCTGTTCTATTTTATATTTTTGTTCTCAACCCACATAACTGATTTTAATACCGAGTAGTACATCTTGACTCACAGTAAAAAAATAAATAAATAAAAAGGGATCTAACTCTGCTCATCATTTTACAGGTTAAAAAAAAAAGTAATGGAAAAAGACCAAGAATAATTCTGATAATTAGATCATATACTAAGATTATTATGTACATTATACTCTGCCTTTTAAAGAGTTGTCTTATAAACTCTCCACCAGCTGTACAATAAAGTCGAATTTTCGTAGCTAGTTGATTCTTCATAATCTTGCCCCAACCTTGCTTTTCAGGCTCACAGAGAGCCTCTTTTCTCATACTGTCTTCCTCTCACTCCCAGTGTCCCCTCTAACCTAATCGCATTGCTAATTTTGTAATTTTCCAAACACGTCTTTGTTCGTGTTACACATATTTGCATAGACCGAAATGCCCTTCCCATTCATTCCTTGGTAAAATGCCTTCAGATGTAATTTAAATATCAATTTATCTGAGCAGTTTTTCTCTCTTTTATTTAGCTTCCCTAAATAAAACTAGTAACTCCCTGCTCCATGCTCCCACTTATTTATACTTATCTATACTTGGACTTACTTATACTTAGTTTTAATTTTTACCACATTGCATTCAGGTGTTTATAGGTACATCTATTTTACAAAGGCAAGAAACCCATTTGTATTTACCCAATATCTACCACAGCTTTCAGAATGTAGCAAGAACGCCATATTTTTTCATTGTTGTTAAATGAATGATCATTTCTATCCATCTTTACTGGGACAATTTGTCCTTGCCCTGATCAAGAAAATTTTAAATGGCTCGGCTGCAATTCACCTTTGCCTACCAGTAGGGGGTAGCAGCTACACAATTTAAAAGTTCTGGACTGGAGACTGTCCTAGAAATCAAGCTAATTTTCTCGTATGTGTGATTTTTCCAAGTGTATGTGATTTAACCAAGTTCAACAAAAGCACTTTTGTTAGAAATGACAGAGGCTTCATCCAACTCAAATTTTGATTACTTTTAGATATATTTTAAACATGAAAATAAAAGTCAGAGTTTATTGACTCTTTTCCACCAGTAACATATTTCTCAGCTCTTTATTCTTTGTGCGCATACAAAAAGCAGTTTATCACAGGATTTTCAATTCCGTTTTACCTTTGCTCAGGGTACTGTTATCTATCATGAAATGGTACTTGTTAAAGTATAACTTTCCCAAATCCTAGGATTGCTACAAATGCACTGATAACAATTGTAATGAGCATTCAATCATAGTTTACAAATCTTCCTAACTTAGAATGGACCTTCGTGACCTTGTAGTTGAAATCTTGCACTTTACATACGACAGACTTGAATCCCAGACTTGTTAAGTCATTTGTCCAGACACATTTGGTGATGCAGTCAGAATTGAAAACTCATGCCTCCTGATTTACAAATCAACATTCTCTTCACCACACCATACTATTTAATACAGGAAGCACTTAAGATACCGGTTCAAGGAAAAAAAAAAGATATTGGTTCAAAAATAGTACACTCATGTAGTTTTGTATGCACATCTATTCTTTTCATTTGATATAAACCATAAAGATAAGTTCGCAAGTACATAAAATACATGGGATATGTATTGCAAAATTTTTGTGATTAGAAAATGGAAATAATCTAAACACCCATCCATTTAGAATTGATCAATTCCATAAATAAATAAATTACGGTACATCTATCGATAAAGTATATGCACCTATTAAAAATTGAGGTTGACCCATATGCTCAGATATGAAAAGGTGAATTAAATAAGTGGAAAACTGCAAGTATAAAAAAAAGTGTAATATTAGGTCATTTGTATAAAAAACTAAATATAAGGGATGCCTGGCTGGCTCAGTTAGTAGAGCATACGACTCTTGACTCTCGACCTTGGGGTCCTAAGTTCAAGCCCTACATTGGGTCTAGCACTTCCTTAAAAAAATGATAATAAAATAAATAAGTAAAGAACTATAAAATATTTAGACTTGCTAGGCACAAAATATTTATGGAACTACAGCCAAGACACTTAATACAGGCTATTATATCTGGTAAATGGAAAGGAAAGAAAGGGAAACTCTTTTCCATTTTATATTCTTCCTTTTTTAATTTATTTTATTTTAAAAAATTTTTTAATGTTTATTTTTTTTTAACGTTTATTTATTTTTTGAGACACAGAGAGACAGAGCATGAATGGGGGAGGGGCAGAGAGAGAGGGAGACACAGAATCGGAAGCAGGCTCCAGGCTCTGAGCCATCAGCCCAGAGCCCGATGCGGGGCTTGAACTCATGGACCGCGAGATCCTGACCTGAGCTGAAGTCAGGCGCTTAACCGACTGAGCCACCCAGGTGCCCCTAAATCTTTATTTATTTTTGAGAGAGAGAGAGAAACAGTGAGAGCAGAGGAGAAACAGAGAGAGAAGGAGACAGAATCCAAAGCAGGCTCCAGGCTCTGAGCTGTCAGCACAGAGCCCAATGTGAGACTCAAACCCACAAACTATGAGATCGTGACCTGAGCTGAAGTCGGATGCTTAACCAGCTGAGCCACCCAGGGGCCCCTCATTTTACTCCCTTCCTTATGTTACTCTTGTAATAACTAACTTGTAATAGTAAGTCAAGAACTATTCATATAAAATTTCAAAGCATGAAAATAAAGCTACATATTGCTGATGAAGTCATGTATATGTAATAAAAGTATAAAAGCAAATTGGGGGGAAGTGGTTATCTCTGGGAAAAGAGAGAGATAAAAGATTTGGGGAAGGAGTATGTATCTTTTAAAAATATCTGAAGTAGGGGCACCTAGGTGACTCAATCAGTTGGGCATCTGACCCTTGATTTCAGCTCAGGTCATAATCTCACAGTTCATGAAATTGAGCCCCTCATCAGGCTCTGTGTTAAATGTGAAGTCTGCCTGGGATTCTCTCTCTCTCTCTCTCTCTGTCCTCCCTTGCTCATGCTCCTTCTCTCTCTCTCTCTCAAAATAAATAAAAGTAAATAAACATTTTTTAATAATAAAAATATATATATATATCCGAAATAAATATTAAAACCTTAATAAAGCTGCATAGTCACAACTTGATAAAGCTGATACTGATCCTATTTTTTATGTCCTTATACATCTGTTTTAAATATGTGATTATAATAAAATAGAGAATGGGAGTCCAAAAGTTAAAAAATTTTTAATTAAGTAATGAAGAAATGACGTGGTAAATTACTGAGTGCTATAAGTGAGCTGTTGAATTATATGTATAATTTAAAGTGAGTATGTGAAATATTCAAACACACATACACATATACTTCACATATACTTCCAGGTATGTAGAAAAACTTTGAAAAGGGTATATTTAAAGTTTATTTATTTTGAGAAAGACAGAGAGAGAGAGAGTGCTAGCAGAGTATGGGCAGAGAGAGAGAGGGAGGGAAAGAATCCAAAGCAGGTTCTGTGCTGTCAGCACAAAGCCCGATGTGGGGCTTGAACTCACACACTGTGAAACCATGACCTGAGCTGAAATCAAGAGTCGGATGTTTAACCGGATGAGCCACCCGGGCGCCCCTGTAAAAGGGTATATTTAATAGCAATAACTTCTTGGGAAATGGACTTGGGAAGTGGAGAATGTAGAGAAAGAATTTTCACTTTCACTTTCAACATGTCTGCATTCGATTTTTTGCAATGAGCACATATTAGTTGCATAATTCAAAAATGAGCATTGTTAAAAGTTAGAAACACTGTACTGGTTTTACAATGATCTCGTGATGTTTTAGTTAAAGAGTAAATAAAGCCAGTCATTCACCTAAATCTACCTCCTCCTACTCCTTGCTTCCCAATGTGGTGCTGTAGCTACTGGGTCAAGTTAAACGGGCCCAGTTTGTGAATTTGACAGTCTCTAAATCTGAAAGGTAACGAATTCTAACTTTGTCCAATTGATTTACTCCGTATCCCCCACACAGAAGACATGCCTGGCACACGGTGTGTTCCATCAACATCTACAGTTAGAATGGGAGTGACCTAGAGGCTTAAGGGGGGGAAGAAGACTGAGCAAGTCCTAGAACTACAGAGTTTAAGATCCAAGCCACCCTAGCATTTGTAGAGAAAGCTCTACCAGGTCCTACAACCTTGAAAAATAAAGGCTATGTCTCACTTGAAGTTCCAGATGAGAACTCTTGAGTTAGGATTCTTTTTTCTGACTTAAGAAAAATGCCTGTTTCTTCCTAGGTGTCCAAGCCTTAACGGCTGCAGAAGGTGGAAAATGATTTGGCTCCACGGAGGTTTGTAGCAATAACTCATCCTTTGAGAATCTTCATTCCATCTCAAGGACATGAGGCATGTGGCAGGTGTGGGATGGAATTAGGAGAAGGACCCGACACGACAGCTCAAGATGTCTGATTTTCCTCCCAACTCTGTTATCTTATACTGCACTACCAAATGCAAGTCCAACAGAAGCAATTTCTAGTCCCTCCTATAGCTACTAGAGTCTGTAGATGCTTTTTTTTTTTAACGTTTATTTTTGAGAGAGAGAGAGAAAGCATGAACAGGGGAGAGACAAAGGGGGGCGGGCAGAGGATCTGAAGCGGGTCTGTGCTGGCAGCAGAGAGTCCGGTGCAGGGCTTGAACTCACGAACTGTGAGATCATGACCTGAGCAGAAGTCAGACGCTCAACCAACTGAGCCACCCAGGCGCCATTTTCTAAGGAAACAGTTGATCTCCAGAGAACTCTCCTTATTTAATGAAGAGTTTGGGGTGACATTTCTCACAACCCAGAGAGTCAAACATTTTTAAAATCAGTCCACATCCAATGTTGGCAAGGATATGGGGCAATGGAACTGGTGGGAGTTTGGCGATATCTAGTAAAGTTGAACGTGCTCCTACCAGGAGTTCTCCACTGAAGCAGAACAAGCCCTGCATATGTCCCCCACGTGCAAACATACAACCAGGGGCTGGAGGTTGTTAGGAAAATTGCACAAAATATTATCGCGGCGTTGTTTACCATTTGTGACAGCAAGGCATTGGAAATAAATGTCCATCACTGGAACAAATCAACTGGGGTATATTCCTACAATAGGGTAACGTTAAACAGTGACCATGAGTGAACTGCTCACCACGTGCATCAAAAGGGATAGATCACAAAAACATAATGTTGACTGGGGAGAAAAGTGAGTTAACAAAAGAACCAACAAGATTGTCCATTTGGACAATATTCAAAAACAAACAAACCTAAAATCGTATGGTTTTGGCAAATACATTTAGGCGGCAAAGCCATTTTCAAAATGAAGGGAAATGCTGAATACGAAACTCCCAACTGTGGATAGTGGGGAGGAGGAAGGGAGGAGGACGATCAGGATGTACACAGAGGCTGCTTGAGTGATACTGGCCAGCATTCTGCTTTTAAAACTGGATGATAAGCTCATGGTAGTCATTTCATTATTGTTTAAAACGTACATGTTCATTACAGACTCTTTCAAATGGGTTATATACCTCCCGGTAACATTTAAACAGTGATATAGGAAGCAAGCAAGTGGTCAGTTATTGATTTCAACAACAAATAATCAGTAGAACAAGAATAATGATATTGAGGGGCGCCTGGGTGGCTCAGTCAGTTGAGCGTCCGACTTCGGCTCAGGTCATGATCTCACACTCCATGAGTTCGAGCCCCACGTCGGGCTCTGTGCTGGCAGCTCAGAGCCTGGAGCCTGCTTCCGATTCTGTGTCTCCCCCTCTCTCTGCCCCTCCCCTGCTCATGCTCTGTCTCTGTCTCAAAAATAAATAAAAACATTAAAAAAATTAAAAAAAAATAAAAAGAATAATGATATTGATCATCTGACTCTTGGTTTCAGCTCAGGTCGTGATTTCTGAGTTCGTGGGCTCAAGCCCCAGCATCGGGCTCTGTGCTATTAGCGAGGAACCTACTCGGGAGTCTTTCTCTCTCTGCCCCTCCCCCACTCTCTCCAAATAAATCAATAAATAAACAAAATTTAAAAAAAAAAATAATATTACCTGGTATTTATATAGCACCTTTAAAATTACAAAATGCTTTCACATACACTATTTCATTTATTTCTCACAACAGTGTTGGCTGCTAGATAGTATTAACCCAATTTTCATCAAAAATATGCTGAGATAGGGGCGTCTACATGGCTCAGTCGGTTAAGCGTCTGACTTAGGCTCAGGTCATGATTTCACAGTTCCTGAGTTCAAGCCCGGCATGGGGCTCCATGCTGACAGCTCAGAGCCTGGAACCTGCTTTGGATTCTGTCTCTCTCTCTTTCTCTCTCTCTCTGCTCCTCTCCTTCTCGCACTCTGTCTCTGTCTCTCTCAAAAATAAATAAGCATTTAAAAAATTGTTATTTTAAATATGCTGAGATACAGAAAGACCTATTGAGTTGCTCATTTAATAGTTAAGTGTCAGGAAAAGAAAACCTTAAATTTCTGATACCAACGCAACAGTTGCCTATAATTTATATGTTTACATGTATTATTAGTAATACTGTGTCTCTGGTTGAATTATAGTAATGAGTGACATTTATTGAGTACTGAGTACTATTCTGCGTGCTTACGTGCTTTCTATCATTATTCCTCGCAACAGACAGGTACTATGATTATCCTGCCTGTTTTATAGGTGAAGAAACTGGTACAATGTGATTAAGTAACTTGTCCACAGTCACAACTGGCAAATAGATCTAAATGTCTCCCAGCTCGGGTCCTTTTTTTTTTTTTTAAAAGGTTTAATTCTTCTTTTTTTTAATTAATTAATTTTTTAAAATTATTTCAGGGAGAGAGTGAGCAGGGGAGAAGGGCAGAGGGAGAGAGAGAGAGAGAGAGAGTCAGAGTCTTAAGCCGTCTCCACGCCTGACATGGGACTTGATCTCAAGAGGTTGGGATCATGACCTGAGCCAAAATCAAGAGTTGGACACTCATCTGATTCAGTCACCCAGGTGCCCCCAAGTGCAGGTGCTTAACCAGCATGCAACTCTGCCTCCGTAATTTTTTCTTCTCCCTCCAACCTCCCCCCTCAGTTGGTGGGCAGAATATGCAAGACTTTTAGCAGTTATGGTAGATCCTCATTATTCACGAATTCCATGTTTGTGAATTTGCCTATTTGCTTAAATTTATTTGTAACCCCAAGATTAATATTCACCAAACTTCCCACAGTCACTCTCAGACAGGCACAGAGTGGCAAAAGACTCACCAGAGGGGCTCCTGGGTGGCTTAGTCGGTTGGGCCTCCGACTTTGGCTCAAGTCATGGATCCAAGGTCCATGAGTTCGAGCCCCGTGTCAGGCTCTGTGCCGATGGCTCAGAGCCTGGAGCCTGCTTAGGATTCTGTGTCTCCCTCTCTCTCTCTGCCCCTACCCCATTTGCACTCTGTCTCTCTCTCTCAAAAATAAATAAACACTAAAAAAAAAAAAAGAAAGACTCACCTGAAATGCACATATACAGCTGAGATTGAACAAGATAGTGCCGTGCCTTCCTGTTTCGCTTTTCATATTGCACACAAATGCCCCTCGCAGTCTATGTAGTGCTAAGACTTTTGCATGTTTCATGCTTTTTCTTGGAAGTTTTCCTGTTTAAAATAGCACCCCCCCCAGGCATAGTGCAGAAGCTGTGCTATGTTTCTAAGTGCAAGAAGCCCGTGATGTGTCTTACAAAGAAAATACATGTGTTAGGTAAATTTCATTCAAACATGAGTTATAATGCTACCGGTAGAGAAGTCAGTGTTTATAAACCAAGAACATACACTGAGGTTCATGGGTGGCTCAGTCAGTTAAGCATCGGACTCTTGATTTCAGCTTATGTCATGATTTTACATGCATTGACAGCACAGAGCCTGCGTGGGATTTTTCTCTCCCTCTCTCTCTCTCTCTCTCTCTCTCTGCTCCTCGCCAGCGCTCTCTCTCTCTCTCTCTCTCTCTCTCAAAATAAATAAATACACATTTAAAAAAATTTTTTTAAAAACACGATGTACGCCGAATAAGATGTCTTTCAACAGAAACACATATAAAACAAGTTTATGCAGTTGGCCCTTGAACAACACAGGTTTGAACTGGGCAGTTCTACTTGTACATGGCTTTTTAAAAAAATAATAATAAATACAGGACAGTACTATAAATTTATTTTCTCTTTCGTATGATTATCTTTTTTTTTAATTTTTTTTTTAACGTTTATTTATTTTTGAGACAGAGACAGAGCATGAACGGGGGAGGGTCAGAGACAGAGGGAGACACAGAATCAGAAGCAGGCTCCAGGCTCTGAGCCGTCAGCCCAGAGCCCGACGTCGGGCTCGAAATCACGGACCTCGAGATCGTGACCTGAGCTGAAGTCGGACGCTTAACCGACTGAGCCACCCAGGCGCCCCTCGTATGATTATCTTAATAACGTGTTATTTTCTCTTGCTTACTTCATTGTAAGAATACAGCATATAATACCTATACAAAATGTGTGTTAGTCTCCTGCTAATTCGCAAGGCTTCTGGTCAATGGTAGACTATTAGTAGGTAAGTCTAGAGAGAGTCAAAAGTTATATATGGATTTTTGACTGTGTGAGGGGTCGGCACCCCTAACCTCCATGCTATTCAACGATCAACTGTATAGGGATCTGTTGACCAAAATACTGTGACCAGATGACAGACTGTAAATCTGCATTCATTTCCCCAAGCAGCAATCGTTCTGTATCTGCTAATTCAGTGTTCTTGGCCACTCTATACAGCATAAATTACCACTAATACCAAAAGAATAGAGCATTCACAAGGGAACATGGTGGCCAAGAGGAGGGGTTCTGGAGGCCAGCTGTCTGGTTCTAGTTCTGCCATTTACACAGTAGTGTGAACGTGGGTAACTCCTCAGCCTCTTTGCAACTCAGTGTCCTTTTTGACAGTGAGATACTAGTATTAGGATCTTTCACATCACTGGGGAGTGCTGGTGCTTAGCACAGTGTTGGTAGATGTGTTCTCAGTGTGTAAGGTCTTACTATTATCGATACCGATCTACGTTTGAGATAAGAATTCTCATGTTTGTTTAGGTAAAGATAAGCATTGACGCATTTATTTTCAGTAGATCAGTAGTTCTGCTGCTTCACAGCAGAGAACATAATAACTAAAGGGGACTTACTATTCTGACATCATTTTTTCCTTAATGGCAGGCAAAAGTGGTGAGTACATAAGGAGCACTGTATCTGAAATGGCTATGTGTGATACTGTGATTTATAATAAGAAATATATATCCTGATCTCTGCCCCCAGTTCCTTACACAGAGCTGCTAAAACCCTTGTAAATTCCTAAGTGGGAAGAGCATTGGGAGCGTTTGTTCTAGGAGTGCTTGGGTGGCTCAGGCAGTTAAGCCTCCACTTCGGCTCAGGGCATGATTTCGGAGCTCGTGGGTTCGAGCCCTGCACCGGGCTCTGTGCTGACAGCACGGAGCCTGGAGCCTGCTTTGGATTCTGTGTCTCCCTCTCTCCGCCCCTCCCCTGCTCACACTCTGTCTCTAGGTCTCAAAAATAAATAAACTATATAAAAAAAAAAAAAAAAAAAAAAAAAAAAAGAGCATTTGTTCTGTATGTTTGGTCTTTGAACCTGATTCCTGACACAGGGGTCCTGAAATTCTTGTAATCTCTTGGGTGATAGAGGTGTCTTGGGTTCTTATGAGGCAGCTCTGGGTGGGCTCCCGGATAGCTCCTGGATGAGGGCTCCGGAAAGACCGAGCCATGGTTAGAAGCTTGAAATGTTCAGCCCCATTCCCCATTTTCTCGAGAAGGTAAAAGAGTGGGAGAAGGCATTAATAATTGATCTTGCCTAGGTGAGGAAGACTCCATAAAAATCCGCAAAGTATGAGGTTCAAAGAGTTACCAGGGTGGTGAACACATCCACACTGGGAGGGCTCTAGTAAGTAATGGAATCCAAGGGGGAGAAGGTCATGGGAACGTCCGACTCATAGCCAAGAGGGACAGAAGTTGTGGGTAACCTGGGGACCTACTACTTGGGATTGGCACCCGAAGCGAAGCGCAGTCTTGCGGGACTCGGTCCTTGATCTGCGGGATGCGATACTATCCAGGTAGACAGCTGGAGTTAAACTGACACCGGCTGGCCTCACAGAATGGTTTGGTTGTGGGAAGAAAAATAAAACCCACAAGTGTGGTGGCCAGACGTGTCAGAAGTGAAATGTCGGCTGTATGAAAATAAAGGAGACACGCAAAAGATGGAGAATTGGGTTTTTTCCCCTCTACGGAGGGGAACGCTGGGTGGTTTCCCAACTCAGTAGCGCCACCTTCTGTCCCCTGCATCCTAGTGAAAACGAAATGGGGAAGAAAAGAGAAAGAAGAAAGGAAATGGAGAAGACATTTTCTAAGTAATGCACAAGTAGGATAACTAACCTACAAAATCCACCAAAATTTACTCACAAAATTGTGTAGAGACCTGTGTACCCCACAAGTGTCCTGAGTCCTGTCCCCACCAGAAAAAGTCCCTATGGTTTCTCATCAGATTAGATAAGCACAAACGGAAAGGCTTGCCCCCATGTCCACTTTCAGTTCATGGAATTAAAGTCACAGAGGGTGTTCTTGAAAAATGCAGCTGCACTCAGTTTACTTCCCTTTCAATCTCCCTTCCTTGGCTCTCCTCGGTACATACTATAATAGAATATTAATAACCAATAGGGCTGCCTGGCTGGCTCAGTAAGAAAAACATGAGACTCTTGATCTTGGGGTGGTGAGTTTGAACCTCATGTTGGGTGTAGAGATTACTTAAGTAAATAAAACTTAAAAAAAAAGAAAATTAATAACCGGTAAATCAATAAAATATTTAATTTTCTTTAAGTCACTCAGATTTGAGTGACTTACCATGTCAAATCTGGCTGACTTCTTTCAAGATCCATGACTATGTGCATCAAATATTTGTTATATTGATGCGATAAACTGGTTTTTTGTTTTGTTTTGTTTACTTGTCAACTGAATTGTTTTCATTTCTGGGTGACTTTGTTCTTCAAATTGTATTCCTACTTGGTTTTATTATAACTATGTGCATAATTTGTCAGTTATACTAGAGGAAGAAGAGAGTACATCTAATCTACATCCTTAAGGGCCAAAGGTTAGGGTTTGATTTGGCAGAAAGGACATGACTTAACAATCAGAAAAGAACATTCTGTAAATTATTTGTTACACGTCCAAGATGGGAGAATGGCTGTGATATAATAGACGATTAGAAGCCATGTGATTTTTTTTGGCATAATAATCGCTAACATTTATTGAGAGCTTATGTGCGTGTATTAATTTATTCCTAACAATCCTACAGAGTACAAGGAATATTCCCCCAATGGGTCATTGCGCAGCCAGTAAAGTACAGACCATTGTAGGTACTTCAAACAGGGTATTTGATATAAGGACTTGGTTACAAAAGTGTCAGAAGGAGTAGAGGAATCAAAAGGGAGAAAATGATGTAACCGCAGGAGACGGAATTCCCTAGAATTGGAAGAGAAACACGGAGAAGGGTGTTACAAGAATGGGCAAGTGTGCACTTGTCTTTGAGGCTGAGGGCTCTTGGTGCTGCTTAGCAGGAATGTAGGAACTGACAGGCCTGAGACTGCTGCAAGAACCAATAATCCCGCTAGAGCCCACGGCTGCCAGCAGCTGCCACAGCCAGCCTCCCACCTCTCATCTCCATTGCCGAAATCACCAGAGTTGTCTCCTGCTAGGGTGGCCACAATTTAAATGATTCCACTTTTAATCTCTTTCCGTGTGTGTATGATATATATATTGATATATATATATATATATATATATATGGTTTTAATATGTATTCTATTGTGCAATTTTTGTCCTTTTACCTTTAAAATAGGTTTGCAATATCGGGCGCTTGGTTGCCTCAGCTCGTGGGGCACGCAGCTCTTGACCTCTGCGTCATGAGTTCGAGCCCCACATCGGGCTTAGAGATTACTTAATAAATAAATACGTAAATAAATAAATAATAAAATAGACTTGCAGTCGTTGCGAACAAACTAAGTTCCAGAATTAAATCTGATTCCCTTCACTTTTCACCGTCCATTAGCACACGAGCATGCCCCTCCGGCAGAGCCTATCCAGAACTCCACCCGAGAGAAGGTCTATAGAATGTGGTTCCCAGGCTTCCAACAGAGAGATCATAAGGAAGGATGGGAATGGGCTTAAGTCTCGATAGATAAAACCTGACACAATCCCTGTTTTGCAGGTGAGGAAATGAAATCACAGAGTTTAAATCATTTCTGTACAGTCACATAATTAAGTGGCAGAGCTGGGATTCAAACTGTTTTCATCAAAGTCCTTAAGGACAGAAACTTTGTTGTATTTTGATTTTTAATTCTCTCAGACAAAACAGGCTAGAGATTCTATGACTCCAAAATGTTCAATTTGGCCAGGTGAGTACAAATTGCCATCACCGAAGACGTAGAATTATCAGCAGCTCATAGAAGGTTTTAATATGACTGACTTTGAAATATACATTCAAAACTTCATTCTTTCTAAAGAATGCATCTAATCTCTGCTTACATGTTTATAATCAGATATGTAAAAGAAACAAAACAGAAGATCACCGCATAAATCTCCCCAAATTTTCCACATTATACCACAAGAACCATGTGGTAAGGGACAGACATGTTATAAGAAGGGACAGACATCATCCAAAAACAGGAGTACTATTTACAAGATGTTTTCAGTAATTTTCTTCCCGATCTGAAAATCTAAGGAATACAACTGGAAGTTCTCTAATTGGTTTTAATTGCTTTATAATCTTTAGAAAGGCAGGAGTCGAGGGGTGCCTAGGTGGCTCAGTCGGTTGAGCATCCGACTCTTGATTTCTGCTCAGGTCGTGATCTCACAGTTCGCGGGTTTGAGCCCCACATCAGGTTCTGCATTGACAGTGTGGAGACTGCTTGGGATTCTCTCTCTGCCCTTCCCCGGCTCGCGTGTGTACACGCGAACTCTCGCTCTCTTTCAAAGATAACAAATAAATATTTAAAAAATTAAAAGTCAACATCCTTTTCAACTATTCCTTCCTTCATTCGTTGGTGCCCCAAACATATGTTATACCAAGCACGTAGCAGGTACTGGAGATAGAAACAAAGTCATGGTCTAGTAGGGAAGTAAGACAGACAAATTATTTTTTTCTACGCTACTGGCACCTATAACATTTCTACCCATCTTTAAAGTTCAGCTCAAGTGCTACCTTTTTCAGGGCATCATCTTTCTCTTTGCTTCAAGAATTAGCCTTTCTCTCTTCCATGTTTACAGGGCAAATTGGGAATCTCCTAGCAGCCCTTAGTATGTAATAATTACGTAACTCTCTCCTTGCTTCTGTTTCACCTAGTGCAAAAGCATAGTGTCTATAGTAGGAACAGGGTAGTGTTTGATACTGAACTTAATGATAAAGACCTCACCTTTTGCAAATGGAAAAAAAAAAACTCTCACCACTGTTGGTGGGAGTGTAAATTGATGGAATCTCTTTAATGGGAAATTATATATCTTTCAAAAATGTAAATGCACAAACTCAGCTTTAACAATTATAACTCTGGTAACCTATTCTACAGAAATATTCATAGATGTGTAAAATAAAAGAGTATTCGTTGGAGCATTGTTTATAACCGCTTTAAAATTTCATGGGGCGCCTGGGTGGCTCAGTCGGTTAAGCGTCCGACTTCGGCTCAGGTCATGATCTCACACTCTGTGAGTTCAAGCCCCGCATGGGGCTGTGTGCTGACAGCTCAGAGCCTGGAGCCTGTTTCGGATTCTGTGTCTCCCTCTCTCTCTGACCCTCCCCCATTCATGCTCTGTCTCTCTCTGTCTCAAAAATAAATAAACGTTAAAAAAAATTAAAATACTCCTTTAAAACAATAATAAAATAAAATTTCATAAAAACAGAATATCCATCAACAGAGGAATAATTGATTAACTGGGATAATATGGAGCAAATTAAAAAGCATGATGTGGATTACTATGTCCTGATACGAAAAGATAAATAGAAAAAGCAGAATAAGACACATGTGCAATGAAATTGCACTTATATAAATGAAAGAGATTACCACTAGGGAGTGAATATAGGATAACTGGATGTTCTGGAAATTTTGGTTTCCATTTTAATCCTTCTATATTTAGAGGGTTTTTTTTGTTTTGTTTTTTGTTTTTTTTGTCATGGGAATGAATTATCTTAAGTATATATGTGTGTGTGTATATACACATACACACATATATATATGTATATATACATACATACACTTGTGATAATACTATCTGTTGTATGCTTAGTATTTGTGCTTTCTGAATACCTTCATTATTCAACGTTTCCAAATACTAGATCAAAAAACAATATAATTAATAGAATTACATGCACTAACATGGAAATATGTTCTGCTATATTGTTAAGCAAAAAAGCAGGTCATAAAATCACATGGAAATTATGATCCCATCTTTGTTTGAAACTACCTTTTTAGGGGCGCCTGGGTGGCTCAGTCGGTTGAGCGTCCGACTTCAGCTCAGGTCACAATCTCGCGGTCTGTGAGTTCGAGCCCCACGTCGGGCTCGGGGCTGATGGCTCAGAGCCTGGAGCCTGCTTCCGATTCTGTGTCTCCCTCTCTCTCTGCCCCTCCCCCGTTCATGCTCTGTCTCTCTCTGTCTCAAAAATAAAAAAAATAATAATTAAAAAAAAATGAAACTACCTTTTTATTTTTATTTCTTAAAGATTTGATTTTTAAGTAATCTCTATACCCAACATGGGGCTTGAATTCACAACCCCAAGATCAAGAGTTGCATGCTCTATCCACTGAGCCAGCCAGGCATCCCTGAAACCACCATTTAAAAGATACGTGTTATGGGGCACCTAGGTGGCTCAGTCAGTTAAGCGTCTGACTCTTGACTTCGGTTTAGCTCACAATCCCAGGGTTGTGGGACCAAGCCGGAGTTGGGTTCCGTGCTGAGCGTGGAGCCTGCTTGAGGTTCTCTCTTTCCTTCTGCTTCCGCTCTTCTGCCCCGCTCGTGCGTGCTCTCTCTCAAATATACATAAATACATTAATTACTTATTTAATTAATTAATTAATTAATTAAATTCCATGGTGATTTCTCTGCAAACAGGAGGAGGAGCAGATACGGTTTGGACAATAAGTTGATTAATATGGACTGAAGCCTTTACCATAGGCAAGAGTGTTCAAATACATTTGACCCAAATGAACTTTATTTCACATGCATATGCGTAAAGGAATAACGTGAGCGAGAATTCTTTCCAGTGTATACTTCAAGCAGGAATCATTGCGCGAGGTCCCGCTTCAATCTTCTGCATTCCTTCCTGATGAAACGATCCAATTGACGGACTCTTCTGCCCATTCCCAATACCGGAAGCACTCTCCCACGCCCCCCCTGCCTCTCTCCTTTTGCTCCATTTACACACTCTAAACAGCATGCCGGCTTCTGGTGTCTATAGAAGTCTTTAAGGACCTGCCCAGCTCTTACTTCTACCTTAAGACTTTCCAGGATTGCCCCAGACTAAATATACCCTTCCCTGTTATTTTCTACTATTCTACTTCTACTGGTATCTCTGCCGTTATAGTCTGGGTTGTATTACAGTTTTGTAGTGTATGGGTGCGTATTCCTACCAGATTGTGAATCTCTCAAGATTAGGGCATAGCTCAATCTAACTTCGGTATGGCTTGCTTCTTTCCACATGTTAAGCATTTAAGGGATGCTGTTTGAGAGCGTTAAGGGATGCCGTGCGGGGCGTTCGTCCCAACTACTCCTCACCTCCACCCTCACAGATGGCAGGGCCATTTTAGTGCGTTTCTAAAGCACAAGCCCAAACCTACAAAGCAAGAAGCTGATTACAGAAGTACTTCCCTCTTTAGCCGTATTCTGTCCCACAGAAATCATCTGAGAAGTATGCCCTCCCACTTCCGTTCTTTTACTCTCCTTATCTGAGACATTCATACATGACTCACTTTGAAACTCATCCTCCAAAGTCAAATAGGAGTCAAAAGTGAGGAATTCCGTCTATCGTCATCAAAAACGAAGAGAGAGGGGAAAGAGGAATGGTTCAGCAAGTTTCCTAAATATACTTCATAACTTGATTGTGGGTAAGAGTGAAGACCAGACTGGACGTGTGGGGACCTCCAGGCTGGTGCTGAAACCTTCATCTACCCTCTCAGGTTTTTGGTAAGAAAAGCTTACATCCACCTGGTCCCTGGTGCTTGTTTTCCTTGTTACGGATAATGGTTTGAGGGTCGTTATCCTCTCCCTCCCCCCCCCCCCATTCCTTCCCCAGCTTGTATTGCTTTTGTTTTATCCCCACATCCACCTCTCTTTCTCTAAATATCCCACATTCTATTTATTTTTCTTCTTATAGTTTCATTCTAGAA
Organism: Panthera uncia; assembly: GCF_023721935.1. Classification (NCBI taxonomy): domain Eukaryota; kingdom Metazoa; phylum Chordata; class Mammalia; order Carnivora; family Felidae; genus Panthera; species Panthera uncia. Next base: position 41,389,155 of record NC_064809.1, read on the forward strand.
CTAATAGTGAATTTTCATACAATTTTTTCTCTCTTAAATTGGCTATCTTTCTCTTTTTGAACTATGATTCCAGCTTTCCAAATCAATGGTTTTGTTTCTCAAATCAGTGACCTATTTTTTCTTTATGTATATATATATATTTTTTTTTTTTCATTCCACTTTCTCTTTTTTTTCTTTTATTCTTTGGCTTATTCCTTATTGTTACCGACTGTCATCCTATCACTAGTATTTGATTCTGGAATCTGCTTTCTCTCCCTATCATAATTGACTTTTAGCTTCAGGATTTCCTTTATCTTTTTAAATACTTTCAGCCAATTCAGTATTGAAAATTAAAAAGAAGAAAGGAAAGAAAGAAAGGAGCTCTACCAATCTTAAATGCAGAGGTATTTTTCAGTCAAAGCACTTGGAGAAATGTAAAAAGTTATCTTGTTCTGAAATACTTTTTTTTTTTTTTTAATGTTTATTCATTTCTGAGAGACAGAGAGAGAAAAAGAGCAGGGGAGGGGCAGAGAGAGAGGGAGTCACAGAATCCGAAGCAGGCTCCAGGCTCCAAGCTGTCAGCACAGAGCCCGATGCGGGACTGGAATCCACGAACCATGAGATCATGACCCGAGCCAAAGTCGGACATTTCACCGGCTGAGCCACCCAGCCGCCCCTCTTTTCAGTCTTTATTATTTCAGTTGGTGCAGTTCTCCATACCTTTCCCTTTATTAGCAATACCAAAGACTTTTTAGTTCTGTGATTTTCTCTAGTAAAAGGAGTATTGGTGTGAAAGGCATTGGTCCTAAAATCTCAGAACCCTCCTAGTTGTGAATGTGTGAAAGTCAGCTAATTTGCTGAGTGTCAGCGTCAAAAACTGCAAAATAAAACTAGAGACAAGGAAAGATGATTACTAAGTTTCCCTTGAGCCCTAGCTTTCTCTGATTCCACCCTTCTCTCAATATTTTATGGATCTCCGCATTAATATGTGTGTTGGAGTAGGACCCCAGACCAGGGTACCTGCCGTGCACAGCAGGGAAGGAAGGGCTCCTGATGGGACTTGAATATTGTGTGGGTAAGGCTACAGAGAGGGGAATGAGAATCACTTCTTCTTTTTTATTATTTTGTTGACTCAGTTATTTTAACTTCTGCTAATCATGGAAGGCCCTATGAAAACATCTGGTTAAGTCAGCAGAATGACTCCGAAGCCACAAAATTATTTTGGGACTCTATGAAAGGAAACATAAAATGCTATTGCAGCCAGTAAGAACCGGGAACTGGAAAACCAAAGGGAAGTTAGAAGAGACAGCGTCTTTAATGGGTTAATGGATATGAATAAGAATTTTAAATTTAGTTGGAAAAAAAAAAAAGTAAACCCCCAAATGAACATCCATCCACTGAAGTAATTTTTGACCTTTAGGTCATCATATAAGGCATTGTGCTAAATTCTGTAGAATGAGTACTTAGGAAGAGGGTTCATCTTTACCATCATGAGATTTAAGGCCAGCATAATAGATAAGACAGCCACGATAATAATTATAATACAAGACAAAATGTATCATTGCACAGATAATATGAAAGGAGATTCAACATACACGCATACACGCACAAATTTAAGAGGCTGAAGAATTAATTTCTGTTTGAGACTGTAAGAGAAGGTTTCAAGGAAGAATAATATTTGAGCTTGTTTTTGAAGAATGCCTAGGATTTCAACAGATAGAGATTAAGGATGCAAGACGGAGGAGGTTAAGGTTAAGGGTATAATTCCAGACAGAAGTAAACAACATGAGCCAGCATAGTGAGTTGTTCAGGAAAGCCGTAAGATAGGGTACATTTATGAGTCTTCAGAATTAAGGGAGAGTAATGTCACAGAGGTCAAGAGAATGGACTGGTGGATGAAAACAGAATAAGATGTTGCGATTTGTTCTTTCTTTCTTTCTTTCTTTCTTTCTTTCTTTCTTTCATTCTTTATGTGGAGGGAGGGGCAGAGTGAGAGAGAAAGAGGGAACTTTAAGCAGGTTCCACACTCAGCTCGGAGCCCTACGCAGAGCTCAATCCCACAACCCTGGGATCATGATCTGAGTCGAAATCAAGAATTGGATGCTCAACCGACTGAGCCACCCAGGCCCGCCTGGATTTGTTATTTATATGTAATTTTAGCATAGCGATGGGGCAGAAGACAAATTAGAAAAGGTAAAAAATGAATGGTGGGAACAACAGACCCTGAAACAAGCTAGTCTCCTTGAAAAAGAGAAACTGCTAAAAAAAAGAGACTTGTGAAACATAACATCCTGGGACACCGGGGTGGCTCAGTCAGTTAACCAGCTCTTGTTTTTGGCTCAGGTTATGATCTCACGGTTCGTGAGTTCGAGCCCCACATTGAGTTCTGTGCTGACAGTTCTCTCTCACCTTCTCCCACTCTCCCTGCCCCTCCCCCACTCGCGTGCACACGCATGTACTCTCTCTCTCTCAATTCAAACCTCTCGTCCTAATGCAAAGTGTGATCCTAGATTGGCCATAACTGTGGACAAATCAGCTATCGAAGGTATTTTGGGAATGATTGGAAAAACACTGGCTAAAGACTAAACATTCCTTAAGGTACAGTCTTACTGTATGATATGGAGACTAGCTGAAAAAAAAAGAAAGCAGTTTATAAAACAATATGCATGCCAGTTGATAGCAACATTATTCACAACAGCGAAAAGGTGAGAGCACTTCACATCAAGAGATGAATGGATAAATAAAATGTGGTGTTTACATAAAATGGAATATTATTTAGCCTTGAAAAGGAAAGAAATTCTGACACATGCTACAACATGGATCAGCCTTGAGAACATCATGCTGAGTGAAATAAACCAGACACCAAAAGACAAATGCCCAGTAGTCAAATACATAGTAACAGAAAGTAGAATGGTGTTTTGCCAGGGTCTGGGGGAAGAGGGAAGTGGGGAATTGTTGTCTAATGGGTGTAGAGTTTCAGTTTTACTAGATGAAAAAGTTCTAGAGAGTGATTGCACAATAATGTGAATATACTCCACGCTGCTGAACTTTATACTTAAAAATGGTTGGGGCGCCTGGGTGGCTCAGTCGGTTAAGCATCCGACTTCAGCTCAGGTCACGATCTCGCGGTCCGTGAGTTCGAGCCCCGCGTCGGGCTCTGGGCTGATGGCTCAGAGCCTGGAGCCTGCTTCCGATTCTGTGCCTCCCTCTCTCTCTGCCCCTCCCCCATTCATGCTCTGTCTCTCTCTGTCTCAAAAATAAATAAACGTTAAAAAAAAAAAATTAAAAAAAAATGGTTAAACAGGGGCACCTAGATGGCTCAGTTGATTGCGTGTCTAACTCTTGATTTCAGCTTGGGCCATCATCTCACGTTCATAGGGATGAGCCTAAGTCGGGCTCGGCACTCACAGCATGGAGCCTGCTTCGGATTTTCTCTCTTCCTCTCTCTCTACCCCTCCCCCACTCTCTCTCTCTCTCTCTCTCTCTGCAAATAAATAAACTTAAAAAAAATGTTAATCTTTAAAAAAGTGGTTACAATGGTAGATTTTGCATTATGAGTATTTTAACACAATTTTAAAAACTGGGGGGGGGGGGGGGGGGGGGGGGGGGGGGCGCCTTGGGTGGCTCAGTCAGTCAAGCTTCCGACTTCAGCTCAGGTCACGATCTCACAGTTCTTGGGTTTGAGACCCACATCCGGCTCTGTGCTGACAGCTTAGAGCCTGGAGCCTGCTTCTGATTCTGTGTCTCCCTCTCTCTCCGCTCCCTGCCCCCCCACTCACACTCTGCCTCTCTCTCTCTCTCTCTCAAAAATAAACATTAAAAAATTTTTTTGAGAAAAAAATGCATACATATATACACATATACATATACATATGTGTATATATGTGTGCATATTTTTTGTTAATCAAAATTTGACAAAATTAGATCATTCCGTGCATATTAAAATTTTTTTTCTCAAAAATACATATGTGTATATATGTATGCATATTTATGATTATACATTAAAAAAACTAACAAACAAGACAGAAATGATGGGTGAGGAGGAAATCAATGCAGAGAGGGTAAACAACTCTTGAGAAATTTGAAAGCAAAAAGGGAAAGATGAGGTATCTAAAGACATAACTGAATCCACTGCACCTTTTTTGTGGCGGTGAGTCCTTCAAAGATCTGGTAGAGGGAATGGATGGAACTTCAACCCTCAAAGAAATGAGAATATGCTAAGTTAAAATCTTAACGTGGTGATGGAGCTTCACATTTGACGTGGTGATGGAGCTTCACAAAGCCCTTTCATGGATATAAAGCTGGGAACCTCTGGTCTAGAAGTTATTGTTTGTTGGGGCGCCTGGTGGCTCAGTCAGTAGAGCGTCTGACTTCGGCTCAGGTCACGATCTCATGGTTTGTAGGTTCAAGTTCTGTGTCGGGCTCTGTGCTGACAGCTTGGAGCCTGTTTCGGATTCTGTGTCTCCCTCTCTCTGACCCTCCCCCGTTCATGCTCTGTCTCTCTCTGTCTCAAAAATAAATAAACGTTAAAAAAAAAATTAAATTGATACAGTAGATTCTAATTGTCACAGATGTTTTTGTGTGGTCCAGTGTGAAGTCAAGGAATACAAACTAGGGGGGTCTGGGTGGCTCGGTAGGCCGAGCATCCAATTCTTGATTTCGGCTCAGGTCATGATCCCAGGGTCATGGGATCAAGCCCCATGTTGGGCTCCACTCAGAGCATGAAGCCCACTTAAGATTCTCTCGCTCTCCCCTGCCCCCCTGACCCTCGTATGCGTGCTCTCTCTCAAAAAAAAAAAAAAAAATTAAGAAAGAACACAAACTAAAACAGTGTGAGGACTTTTGTAGTTCATAATGGGGGAATGTTATAATCCCAAGCATATGCTTTTTTAACATTTTATTTATTTTTGAGACAGGGAGAGACAGAGCATGAACGGGGGAGAGTCAGAAAGAGAGGGAGACACAGACTGAAACAGGCTCCAGGCTCTGAGCTGTCAGCACAGAGCCTGACTCGGGGCTCGAACTCACAGACCGTGAGATCATGACCTGAGCCGAAGTCGGACGCTTAACCGACTGAGCCACCCAGGCGCCCCAAGCATATGCTTTTTTAAAACAGTAGTTTTAATATTTTTGTTTATATTTTTCTAGAAGTTCAGCAATGGAGTCTTTCTCTGCTGAGACCAATTCAACTGACCTACCCTCACAGCCCTGGTATGAACCCCAAATAATTCTCTCCATGGTCATTCTCAGCCTCACCTTCTTACTGGGATTGCCAGGCAACGGGCTGGTGCTGTGGGTGGCTGGCCTAAAGATGCAGCGGACAGTGAACACAGTTTGGTTTCTCCATCTCACGCTGGCGGACTTCCTCTGTTGCCTCTCCTTGCCCTTCTCCCTGGCTCACTTGGCTCTCCAAGGACACTGGCCCTATGGCTGGCTCCTCTGTAAGCTCATCCCCTCCATCATTGTCCTCAACATGTTTGCCAGTGTCTTCCTGCTGACTGTCATTAGCCTGGATCGTTGCCTTTTGGTACTCAAGCCAATCTGGTGCCAGAATCACCGCAATGTGGGGACAGCCTTCACTATCTGTGGATGTATATGGGTGATGGCTTTTGTAATGTGCATACCTGTGTTCATGTACCGGGAAACATTCACTGTAGGCAACCATGATATGTGTGGCTATGATCTTGGCTTCTACGGCTCATTAGATTATTCAGACTTCACCATTGATCTACTGGAAAATGGATCTCTTGACAACTCCATCGTTCAGCTGCCTGGAGAAATGGATGCAAGGCTGCAGTCTTTCTCTGAACGAACCAATGATCTGCCTTGGACAGCCACCACTATCTTCCATTCTCAAACATTTCAAAGACCTTCTCGACAGTCACTCCCTATAGATCCAGCTAATTTATCTAGTCAACCTCCATATGATAACTTATTTAAGCCTGCGAATGAAGTCTCACCTATAGTCCCCAGTGGGTTTCCCATTGAAGATCACAGAGCTAACCCACTCGATTTAGAGCTTTACTCTGACTCTTCCAGCAATTCCTCAGACTTGTATGAGCTATTCCAAGATTTCCAGGGTGATTATTTAGGCCAGTTTTCATATAACAATCAAGTACTAACCCCCCGGGGGGCAGTAACCATCACCAGACTAGTGGTAGGTTTCCTTCTGCCCTCTTTTGTCATGGTGGCCTGTTACAGCCTCATTATCTTCCGCATGCGACGGGGCCGCTTCACCAAGACTCGGATCAAAACCTTGAAAGTGGCCATGGCTGTGGTGATTGTCTTCTGCATCTGCTGGGCTCCATACCACATTGTTGGGGTCCTATCATTGTTTTTTGACCCAGAAACTCCCCTTGGAGAAGCTCTGCTGTCTTGGGACCACGTGTGCATCGCTCTCGCGTCGGCCAATAGTTGCTTTAATCCCTTCCTCTATGCCCTCCTAGGAAAAGATTTTAGGAAGAAAGCAAGGCAGTCGATGAAGGGCATTCTGGAGGCAGCTTTCAGTGAAGACCTCACACACTCTACCAGCTGTCCCCAAAGCAAAGTTTTTACGGAAAGAAATAGTATCAGTACATCTGTGTGAAAATATGGAGCGGTTGACCCCAGCAGAGGTTCTTAGGTATTCACCCAGTGTGCCATTTTCTAAAACAATAAGGGATATTGTGAGTAGGGGATTTCAGAAACCATCAAAGAATCAATCCAGAGGTTCTCAAAGTATGAGCCCAGGCTAGGGGCATCCTCATCACCTGGAAACTTGCTAGAATCTCCAAGAAACTTGCTGAACCAGAATGTCTGAGGGTGGGGCTCCAGAAAGTGTTTTAACAAGCTCTCTTGTTTCTAATGAATGCTAAACTTGAGAATTGTAAAAATTAGTCTATTTCTATCCCAACCGAAGCTAAATGAAACCAATGAGAAACTAGTCTGTTTCAAAATAATTTTTCCATCATGAAATTTTTTTTTATCGTTATTTATTTTTGAGAGAGAGGGAGAGAGAGAGAGCATGAGCAGGGGAGAAGCAGAGAGAGAGGGAAACACAGTATCTGAAGCAGGCTCCAGGCTCTGAGCTGTCAGCACAGAGCCTGATGTGGGGCTCGAACTCATGAACCGTGAGATCATGACCTGAGCCGAAGTTGGATACTCAATTGACTGAGCCACCCAGGCGCCCCAAATTTTTTTTAGTATTGTCTGAATCCCTCCCCACCAGATTCAATTTAAAACCATTCCATCTAGTCTTACCTGAGTGAAAGATGATCATTTATTTATGGCTCTGTTGTGGTGGTGGTGATATTTTTAAATGAAAAGAAGGTACAAAAAGAAAGAAAAAGTCTATGAAAACAAGCAGTTATGAGACTGAGTCTGGAAGCAGAGTACAATGTCAGATGCTTGCTATGTGCAATACTTCTGGATATAGGACATGGGAATTCCAATGGGAATTCCAAATTTCCATTATTCCAATTAAATAGGCATCTACTGTGTAAGGACAGGCTGCTAAGGCATCTGAAAACTTCCTCACGAAATGGCACGTGAGCTGTGGTTTGTGGAGTTTTCTATTTGTTTACTCAGTCTGCCTACTGAGAGAACCATCTCTCTTCCATTAGAGTTTTCTTAAACTCTATTCCCTTAATCGCACCCTACCCTGGCCTCTAAATCGTCTTCCATATTAGACTTTGTGCATCTAATAACCTCTAATTTCATAAGAGTCAAACTTGAAACTTGCTTGAAACTAATGCTTGAAACTAATACCCTCAACACCCACCCCCCCCCCCCCCCCCACAGTCGTTTCAAGTGAAAAGGGAAAGAGGGTAGAGGACAGAGCAGCAATCCTTGAATTCATTGCCTGATGACTGAGTACCCCCCCCGGGAAGACCATCACACTTTGGAAAGCATGGCTACAGGTGTAGATCATTCACCGGATGTGTATCTTGGGGCTTTTTAAAATTATTCTTTATCTTTTCCAAAGTAATACATGCACATAGTTTAAACAGCATTCCCAGCTTATACTGAAATGTAAGAAGTTTCCTGCCCCACTCCGCGGAACCAATCCCTCCTCCTACACCCATCTCCCAGAAATAACACTTGTAGCAATTTTAGATGTTTCTTCTGATGTTTACCATGTTAAGTCATGTGCTTATGCAGCTAGTTTTTTATACATGATAAAGTGACTTCTCGTTTTGGAAGATGAAGAATTTTAACCACATTCCTCATTTTTGTGTATCCATCATCCTAACATTCATTAACCATCATACGTTAATTTGCTCATGACCACACATTTTCTTCTCCTCTGTGGATCCATTCCAACCATATATATGGCTTTCCTTCCATCCTTGTTTCATTGTTAGAAAAAAAAAAAATTATTTAACTCTATCACCTTCTCATTTTTCTGGGTATATAAACTTGTATGTGTTCAAACTCTAAAATTCCAGGTTTCTTTGTACTACAACATAGCCTCATCTAAGTGGAATATAATTATTTAATCTAAAAAAAAGAGAAAATGAGATGTTTTAGACTTGCAAGATACTGTTATTTGTTCAATGGTTGAGGTAAGGATCGAGACTACAAATAGGTTATAAAATACTATGCAGAAAAATTGCAAATCACTGGGAATTCTTCCAATTGTGAGGTAACAATGTCTAACATGATGTAAGATTTGCAATGGCACCTTCCAATGTAATCTGTTTACCTAATTGATATGAATAAATGCTTTCTTTCTTGTGGTTCCTTGCAAGGCTGTGATTTGTGGATCCTCTTAATTGTCTGACACTCAGAATATATCATAATCTCAAGGCACCTGGGTGGCTCAGTCAGTTAAGGGTCTGACTTTGGCTTCGGTCATGATCTCACCGTTTTGTGAGTTCAAATCCCGTGTCGGGCTTGGTGTTGACAGCTCAGAGCCTGGAGCCTGCTTCGGATTCTGTGTCTCGCTGTCTTTCTCTGCCCCTCGCCTGCTTGCAATGTGTCTCTCCCTCTCTTTCAAAAATAGACATAAAAAAAAGTAAAAAGAAAAAAAAGATTCTCTCTCTCTCCCTCTGCCCCTCCCCTCCTGTGCACACATGCATGCTCTCTAAAATATATATAAATGTATTAATATATATTTAAATATATATTTATAAATTTAAAAAATATATATTAAATAAATATATTTGATAAAATAATTATAAATATATTAAAATTTAAATATATATTTTTATATTTTATATATGATATATACATATATATATCATAATCTCTAAATAAACAACAAATAAATCTCAGTGGGTTGCTATAGGCTTGCTCTAACAGCAATTAGCTAGGCTTCAGGAAGTCCCAACATATTTCACGAGACTGCGGGTAGAATTCCCAAACTCCTGCATTTAGTATATAGGATATTAGGGTGGAATGGCACAGTTATATTCAATAGTTGCTATTTCTGGGTTCCTTTTGAGAGTTCCAATCCTTGGAAATGTAGTCTGAAAAAAAAAATCCTACAACTGGAATTCCCTCATTTCTTATGAAAAACTCGGTAAGTACCTGTAAGTACTGACAGGAAGTCTCACATGGAGAGCCAGCTCCTCCCTCTAATCTTTGAAATGTCCCAGAACACAGGCAAGGTGGCTTAGTTCACACACCAAGCTACAAGGGGTGACTGCCTCTCCCAACAAGATTTTACTATATTTAATAGCATTTTTAAAAAGCAGTATTAAAAGCATGTTTTTTGTGGGGCGCCTGGGTGGCTCGGTCGGTTAAGTGACTGACTTGGGCTCAGGTCACAATCTCATGGTCCGGGAGTTTGAGCCCCGCGTCAGGCTCTGTGCTGACAGCTCAGAGCCTGGAGCCTGCTTCCGATTCTGTGTCTCCCTCTCTCTCTGCCCCTCCCCTGCTCATGCTCTCTGTCTCAAAAATAAATTTAAAAAACATTAAAAAAAGTAATAATAAAAAAATAAATAAAAGCATGTTTTTTGATTCTTCTTTCCCCCTGAATCTTACCAAAAAATTTCAAAATCAACCAATCAAACCCAGTGGTGGGAGGGCGGGGAGGGCTACATGGCCAGCTGAAAACAAATGTTTTCGCTTTTCTCCCTTCCTACCCTGGCCAAAAGACATTTGAGACCGGCACCAGTAAGATAAAAGCGTCAACATTCGTCTTCCTTTTTTTTTTTTTTTTTTTTTTTTATTAAGAAAGCATGCAAAAAACAACAACAACTTGTGAGACCAAACACCCCTTGCCAGCCTGCACCAATGCAAAGCATTATGGGTGGTATGAAGGACTCACCAAACCAGAAACATGGGGGTTGAAGAGAGGAAAGCAAGGATGGGTGGACCTATATCAAGCAACTGCTCCTTCTGTCCCTCTCCTCCAAATTTCTCCCCTATTTCCTCTTGTAGGCAGTGAGCTCCTGCGGTTTTGCACACATCACCCAATACAACAACAACTATACTTCGAGCCCAGCAATGCCGGACTCTCCAAAAAAAGTAGTATTCTTTCCATTTCATGGAGGGGAGGGGAAACTGAGGCCCAAAGAGGGTCAGCTTTGTCCTGTGCCATTTAGCAAGGCTGAGTTTAATAGAAGGGAGCTAAAAATCTCAGGAGGTCTGAGAGCCGATCTTCAGCCCTAGTCCCAAATTTCAGTTACTCCAGCTGCCCGCCAGAGCCTTAATGAGACTAGTTTTCAGAAGACACAGATGAATTATAAACAAGGAACATTTACATGTACAATTTAGTCTACCCTCGCAGATCCTGTGTGGATCTGAGTAGAAAAGGGGCTTAGAAAAGAGAAGTGATCATCACTCATCACTTGTAAAGGGGGAATCTTGGGGAGAACAGATGGCAGGGTGTATGTAGGAGGCACCTTGACTGGAAGGAATAAGGAACAGATGCCTAGAATAGGAACACGGGGCAAAGGCATTTTGCCACCCTCTAAGAGAAATTCTCCTTTCCCCAATGGGAAATATTATGTCATACTTCAACCCCACTGACTGCCCTCCAACACAACAGGGGATTCAAGCCACTCATACCCCCATTTCTTACAAAGAACTTCACAGAAATAAAGTGCTCTTTAGTTAACCGCCCTTTCTTGCCCCTTTGCTTCAGCCTTCTTCAACAAGCTCTCGTGTATAACCCCCTTACAAAGAGAGGGAGGGGTGGGTGAGGGGGAAAAGCCGAGGAGCGGAAAGCTAGATCTCCTGGAAATCATCGGTAAATAAAAGAATGTGAACGAAAAGCAGAAATCACAGAGAGAGTGGCCTTGTCCATTCCTTACATTTTGTCCTGTAGCTTCCAGAAAGTGAACATTCAGGGAAATGAAAACAGAAGTAAAATTGTTTTTCCCTCTCATAACTAATATTCAACAATTAACATTAAGTACACACTAAGTACTTTGCAACAGTAACTCATGGCCGCTCCTCGTTGGAGAGAAGTTGTCCCCGTACCTTATTCTGGGAGTCTCCTTTGATTCTCATAAACTCTCCCCTCTAGATTACGTACTCCCCACAACCTATCTCCTTCAGCCCTCAAAAGCCTAATTGCAAAAGCTTCAGCCCCAGAGATCTGGATTCGGAGAGAAGTTATTTGCCCACATAGTTAAATAACTGCAATGTTCCCTACCCATGTGTATGCTGACTCCTATTTCCTTCCCCCACCCTCCCACCACTACCACTAAAGGTTCGGTTCTGCTATGATCAGCGGGAAAGAGATTCCCATGTTGTCCTAGCATAGGATGAGACTAAGAGGGTGAGAATGGCTCACTTTTCTTTCTTGAGAGTTCCAGAAAATGGGGGAAGAAAATAAAAGGGAAGGAACTGAGCAAACAGCTGGAGGAGGACAAAATAAAATTTGCCGAATGGGCAAAAGGGATTGAAGGATCATTTGTAAATGCAAATAAGAGCCACAGTGGATTTCCAGAGGAAATTATGTTTGAAAACTCAGAAGGGTTGAACTGAAGCCATCTCCTAAAAGCCCAACCTAGACTGAATGGTTGTCCTCGTCCCTATCATAGAAGCAGAGTTCCGGCCAAGACCAAATCTATCCCCAATAGACAGAGGGCTAGGAATGAGCCAATGGAAGTTTCTAGTAGCATATACCCAATTTCTGACTGTTTTATATTCTATCGCCCCTCTACAGTACTTGACTCGACCCACCCCAGACCTCTTATTCCACTAGGATTTTATCGTCACCCTCCATCGCTCTTGCCCTTGATGGGGAGTGAGGCTCGGCAGAAGGAAGGATTGGAGATATAAAGGGACAAGGAAGAGCTCGGAGGACAAAATTAGCACCATTGAGTAAAACCTGCAAATTCGCGGCTGCCAAGCAGTGTTTCAGATCCCTTTTACTCGATAAGGTGGCTTCTCTAGGACTGGACTGAACTGACAGGAACAGAAAACGATTTAGGGCCAAAAGGTGGGATTAGCATCGAGTTTCTCAAAGACAAAGGTAAATCAAAGTTGGAAACCCTTCTCTGCAGCCATCGGGGACTCCCCTTCCAGCCAGATGATTTTAAATTAGCAAGGGGTGGACATGGTCCGTGGAGTAGGGACAGGAGACTGGGAACAGCATATAACCAATAATAATAATAACAATAATAATAATAATAATACCATAATAAGAATAATAATAAAAGAATTAGGGGAAAAAAACAAGAAGAAAGAGGAAGAAGGAGGCAGGAAAGGGGGGGGTTATCTTCGGCAGCATCTTGCGGTGGCTTCTCTGACAGAGCAAGAAAAAAAGAGAATATATAACTATATACAGGCAAGGAGGAAGGGATGGGCTGGGACTGCTCTTGCCCCACTGCCAGACTTCACCACCCAGCCTTGGGCTCGTGGCCACACTCCGTGATGCCCTAAGTGATCAAGTCCCAGTCGAAGTCATCAGGGATCTCCTCATTGGCACCAGGAGGTGGAACCGGTGGCCGAGGGACCATATGGTGTGCTGTCGGAAAGACAGGAAGAAATTAAAAGGAGAGCGGACGGGAAGCTATTCTCGCAACCTAGACAGGCAGTGCTCCGCCCCAAATAATTCCACGAAGGGCTGGAGAAACTATTGTCCTTATCAGCCCAGAGTTATTTTCGTTGCTTAGCCACCACTCCGGCTGGGTCTCAGGAAATAAACCAGAGTAAACAGGGTTGCATGGCAATGTCATAGTAGGCAGGCACTAAGAATTATACTTATGAAGACCACGTAGCAATGAAAAAAAAATGCACAGAATGTACTGTTATATGAAATCACAGAACAGAAATTTGTATATGTACTACACGGATAAGGAACACATGAAGAAAGTGTCAGATGTCACCCGAAACACTGAAAACACTTGGGGTTAGGCGGGAAAATAATAGTGATTTAAAGTGAACAACCAGTTAATTTTATACTATTTATGGCAAGTTACGATCTTCCTTCAACTCCCCCCCCCCACCCCGCCCCCACCCACAACAGAGATAGTTCAGTCCCAGGCCCCTGATACTAGAAGCCGGGTGACAGGAATGCAGACATGGGCACAAAGCAGGTACATCTGTATAACATGTTCATTTTAACTGCCTGAGCATATCTCCCATCTAGATTCCAAAGCTAGACATAAATGTTCTCCATCTTTTGTTTATATGGATGCTTTTACTTCCTTTTGTTATTGCAGGCACAAGTTACGTTTAAAGCAAATCAGTCTTGAGGCGCCTGGGTGGCTCAGTCGGTTGGGCGTCCGACTTCGGCTCAGGTCACGATCCCATGGTTCATGAGTTCAAGCCCCGCGTCGGGCTCTATGCTGACAGCTCGGAGCCTGGAGCCTGCTTTGGATTCTGTGTCTCCCTCTCTCCCCACTCACACTCAGTCTCTCTCTCTCAAAAATAAATAAGCATTTTTAAAAAGACTTTAAGAAATAAATAAATAAAGTCAGTCAGTCTTCCTTAGGCTTCCAGGACCTGTACCTCCCTAGCAAGGGGCCTGCCCTCTGGCCTTGGAAATCATGAAGGCTCACCCACTCCCAGCAGGGGCAGGTAAAAAGGAAAGAGAAGGCAGGCTCAGTGCCAGAGGAAAACAAGACAACTCGTCAAGGTAGACAGCGTTGGGTTGTTGGAGAAAAAAGCTTCCTGGCTCTTACCTGGGCGATTGTATCCTGCTGAGTCCTGGGTGGGGATCGGGTACATTGGTGACGGGCCAGGGTAGAGGTGGGGGGCTTGTGGGTGCACATAAGAGTTCACTGCCAAAGCAAGACAAGAATTATTTGAGTTACTTGAATATGCTTCACTATACTCAATGAAGGAGGGCCCAATAGAGAAAGGAAAGGGAGTAATGCTTCCTCCTCTGAATGTCTTCTCCCTTCCCTACTCTGTTCTGTAGCTCCAGCAGGCGTAAAGGCTTTCTGCAGGAGCTATCAGTCTTCCCCACTCCGTGTGAAAAGGCACCCCAATTGTCCCTAAAACTGTGAAATATCATAGCTATTAGAAGCATGACCCAATATAGAAACATGATCATTGAATCCCTCATTTCACTGGTTTGAAGCTCACGTAACTAGCGAATCTCAACTCCACCTGATATGATTTGGGTAGGGGTTGCTGAGACACAAATTTGGAATGGCCCCTTTCCCTTCCCTTTCCTTAAGTAATTCTAGTCTCCCAAATTAAGGTGTACGAAGGAATCACACAGGTTTTCCGTATAGGACTTTACTGACACGAGAGCTGTTCAGTCAGTCAGCATAGCAGCCAAACTAGTCCCACCGCCCAGTGTGGGTCACCGCCCATCAGACGGTTTTTCTCAATTCCCCTCTGCCCTCTGCCTCCCCCCCCTTCTCATTACAAGCTCCACCCCCTTGGCAACTTGCTTTGTTCACTACCTGGGTTCATGGCTGGCTCTTGCTTGCCGCTGGTAAGGGCACAGGAGTCAGCGATACGGGCAGGGGCTGGTGGCCGGTGGGAGCCCCCCTGGGGGGGCACGTGACCAGTCTGAGTAAGGAAGTGGTTGAGCGAGTCACACAGATTGGCAATGTGATGCTGGTCGAGGCTCCAGTTCTTCTGCTCTGCCTGTCGCAGACACTCCATCAGTTCTGCAAACAGAGAAGCAAGAAATGCTACCCTCTGCAGAGGTCCCCAAGCCCCTACCGGATCTACCCCCATCACTGTTCCAGCCACATCATAAGTCAACACCACTGACTATACTCATTGCCAGCAGTAATTGACATCTCTTGGGGCTCTACGTTTTCAAACTCTTCTTCTAGTTGTTCCTTACTAAATTCTTCTTATAACTTCCATCGTACTGGTAAAGAAAAGAAAATTTCCAAGTGAGTGAGTGAATTAGCCGTAGTCACACCGGTAGTAAGCGGTGATAAAACTACAAAATGGCGGGGCGCCTGGGTGGCTCAGTCGGTTAAGTGACCGCCGTCGGCTCAGATCATGATCTCACGGTTCGTGGGTTCGAGCCCCACATCGGGCTCTGTGCTGGACGCTTGCTCGGAGCCTGGAGCCTGCTTCAGATTCTGTGTCTCCTTCTCTCTCTGCCCCTCCCCCACTTGTGCTCTGTGTCTCACTTGTGCTTGTGACTCACTCTGTGTCTCAAAAATAAATAAATGTAAAATAAACAAACAAACAAAAAAACTGCAAAATGGTGGTCCAGGTTTCTGAATTCCTGACAGCCTTCCCTCTCCGGGGACAGAAGTGGCTAGGATAAAAACACCGCCATACTTTGAGTGCGTTAAGGCAAAATTAATTAAAATAACTTTGAAAAGAACATCGGCATCGTCCACCCTGTGAAATATGGAGGGGAAGCAGTGGAGTCCTTCACCCTCAAACTTCCCCTTCTGGTTCTGGTTCCTACTGGGTTTTCTGCTAACACTGTCTTCCCCTGCCCTCCGGTCACCACCTTTTCACCACTAACCTGAGAGCTGTGACTGTTCAATGCTGGACCAGTTGAGCCGATTCACCATCTTAAAGCTTTCCTTTAAGGAGTCGATATTGCAGCACCAGTCAGGAGGAAAGGCTGGAGACAGAACGGGCAAGTGGGTAAGAAACGGAGGGAAGGGTAAGCCGGCAGCCAGCCGACGGTGGGCCGCCCGCATGCCAGGTCCTCAATCACATCACAAACACCATCTCGCAATCTCCCTCCCTGGAGACTGAGGACTGGTAGAGCTACCGGCGCTCTAGGGATGGGCAGCCTCGAGGGCAGGCCGGAGACTACGTCCAGCAATCGAGGCTGGTCCGAGAATTCCAGAAGACAGAGCCCCAGGTGGCAACTTCGGCTCACTCAGAGGAGCGAACCGTAACTTCCGAACCGACCGCATCTCCAGGCGACAGTCCGAACCGGGGGGAGAGGAGGGTCAGTCGGCCCTCCGCGGGGCCTCCCGGCACGTCCTTACTCACCGAAGCCAGTACTATTGACAGGAGCCTGGCCTGGTGCCTGCTGTGGCGGCGGAGGCGGTGGCTGGGCAGGATGGGCGTGCGGGTGGTGCTGGTGCGGGCGGTAGCCTCCATGCTGCAGTGGGGGTGGGTGCATGGCCATCACGGAGGGAGGCCCGTAGCCCTCAGCCCCAGCTTGCTTCCCCCCTGGGGGGGTACAAGCATCCGGGCTCGGGGTGTGCAGCGGGGGCGCACCCCCGACAGTCGAGGGGCCCTGGGCCGTTGCCTGCTGCTGCTGCTGCGGCTGGGACTGTTGGGGTGGCGGCTGTGGCGGCGGCTGCTGCTGCTGCTGCTGAGGTGGCGGCGGCTGCTGCTGGTACATGTAGTAGTTGTTGGAGGGCGGCATGTCCCCCAGGAGAGACGAAAAGCCTGCGGGGCGGGAGCAAGCAGGAGAGCCAATGGGGCAACGCATTTTTCGGCCAAGAGGGATTTCCACGGGCTGGAGGTGGGAGGCCAGAAACCCCAGGCTTCAAAGGGTAAGGGCGTTCTGGGACAGCAAGGGTCCCCTGGGCCCCGTCTGCCTCCCACCGCTCCCCCACCTCTGCAGGTTTCACAGACAGAGGGAGGGCCTCGACAGCGTGGCAACTGCTGAAATTTCAGCAAAAAGATCAGCATGTGCCTCTTTGTGCTATTCTTCGGAGACCTGGCAGGAGGCCCGGAACCATGGTCTCAAAAGAAGTCAGAAATCAGGTGGAGTTTAAAAAGTAAATTATAGGGGCGCCTGGGTGGCTCAGTCGGTTGAGCGTCCGACTTCGGCTCAGGTCATGATCTCTCGGTCCGTGAGTTCCAGCCCCGCCTTGGGCTCTGTGCTGACAGCTCAGAGTCTGGAGCCTGTTTCGGATTCTGTGTCTCCCTCTCTCTGACCCTCCCCCGTTCATGCTCTGTCTCTGTCTCAAAAATAAACATTTAAAAAAAAAAAAAAAAAGTAAATTATAGGGCACCTGTGTGGCTCAGTCGGTTAAGCGCCTGACGCCTGATCCTGGCTCAGGTCATGATCTCACGGTTCGCGGGTTCAGGCCCTGCATCGGGCTCTTCGCTAACAGTGCAGAGCCGGCTTGGGATTCTCTCTCTCCCTCTCTCTCTCTCTGCCCTTGCCCCACTCTCTCTCTCTCTCAAAATAAATAAGCATTAACCAAAAATAGTAAATCATAAATAAAGCCATTGGGGTGCGGTGGCTCAGTCGGTTGAGTGTCTGACTTCAGCTCAGGTCACGATCTCACAGTTCATGAGGTCAGGCCCTACGTCGGGCTCTGTGCTGACAGCTCCGAGCCTGGAGCCTGCTTCCGATTCTGTGTCTCCTCTCTCTGCCTCTCCCCACTCGCATAAACAAACATTAAAAAAAAATTTTTTTAATAAATAAATATAAAGCCACTGGGCATCTATTCTCTCCTCTTCCTTACTATGTCTACACTCTTCTGCTGTTACCACCATCTCAGGTTCACTATCAACAAATGGGGTTGGGTGAGGCGTCGAGTAAGGCTGGATTAACTTCTCACACACACTGGGCAGGAAAGAAGTAGACACTGAGGCTAAGGGTTTTCAGCCACAATTAAACTTGAGTGAACACTGTAGTCCTTACTCAATCTCACTGTTCGCTTTATTTCAGAGAGCCCCTCCCTGCTCCCCACTTCTGATCAACCAATCATCTGCCTTGGACTCATCCCTCGGGTAAAGGGGGGATAGAATCTTGGAGCTGAAGCCTTGGCCCCCACCTCTAATTTCTTTAAAAAACAGAAACATACAGGAATCACAGAGGGCTGGACCAGATGATCTCTCAAGGAGCCTTCCAGTAAAAACTTTACATTACTCTCCTGTGGTAATGCGGGAAAATTGAGTATGGACTGATATTAAGGAAGTATTATTAATTGTGTTAACAGTGGGCCACCTGGGTGGCTCAGTAGGTTGAGCGTCCGACTTCGGCTCAGGCCACGATCCCATGGTTCGTGAGTTCAAGCCCCGCGTCGGGCTCTATGCTGACAGCTCAGAGCCTGGAGCCTGCTTCCGATTCTGTGTCTCCCTCTCTCCTGCCCCTCCCCCAATAACCAAGTCTTCATCATTAAGGAT
Organism: Panthera uncia; assembly: GCF_023721935.1. Lineage (NCBI taxonomy): Eukaryota > Metazoa > Chordata > Mammalia > Carnivora > Felidae > Panthera > Panthera uncia. The sequence continues at coordinate 41,407,548 of NC_064809.1, forward strand.
GCATACTGATATCGTATCTATAGGCGGGATGATATGTCTGAGAAGTTCATTAAATTACTCCAATTAAAAAAAAAAAAAGCTGGGTGGTAAATGAAACAAGCTGAACAAAATACTGGCAGCTGTTAGGGGCGCCTAGGTGCTCAGTCAGTGAAGAGTCTGACTCTTAGTTTCGGCTCAGGTCATGATCTCATGGTTTGTGGTTTTAAGCCTTGCTGACAGCATGGAGCCTGTTTGGGATTCTCTCCCTCCCTCTCTCTCTGCCTCTCTCTTGCTCACACACGCGCACTCTCTCGCTCTCAAAAATAAACAGGGGTGCCTGGGTGGCTCAGCTGGTTAAGCATTCAACTCTTGATCTCAGCTGTGAACTCACAGTTCTGCGCTGATGGCACAGAGCCTGCTTCAGATGCTGTCTGTCCTCTCTGCCCCTCCCCTGCTTGTGCCCCCTCTCTCTCTCAAATGAATAAAGAAACTTTAAAAAAAAATGTTTTAATAAATTAATTAACTAAAAACATACATTGGTAGCTGTTAAAACTGGTCTGTGCTAAAGTTGGAAACGTAAGGGTTTATTATACAGTTTTCTCTAGTTTTGCAGATGTTTGAAATTTTTCCTACTAAAAATCAACATAAATATAAAAATGCTAAAAAATTGTCTCACAATATAACGAGTTCTGAGGGTAAGGATACCACTGCTGCCCCCTCGTGGCCATCCTCTAAATGACCTGCGTTCAGCCATAAAGTCACTGCCCTTCATCTGGAAAGGGGAATCCCTCCAACTCACTTTCTGAAGCTAATAACCTAGCCTGCCTCTTGAAACGGCTGTCCTTCAGAACTAAGCCAGAAGAGCTGGGCTCCAAATAATTTTATTTTATGAGATGCTTCCCCTGACCAGTGACCACCCTCCCCTTGTATTAAAAATAAGATAAAAGGCCAGGGCGACTGGGTGGCCCAGCGGATTAAGCGTCCAACTCTTCATTTCGGCTCAGGTCACGATCTCCCAGTTCGTGAAATCGAGCCCCATGTGGGGCTCTGTGCTGCCAGCACAGAGCCTGCTTGAGATTCTCTTTTTCCCTCTCTCTCTGTCCCTCCTGCTTCTCGTGCTTGCGCGCTCTCTCTCTCTCTCTCTCTCAGAATAAATAAATAGACATTAAAAAGTTGAAAAAGGGACACCAGGGTGCCTCAGTTGGTTAAGCATCAGACTTCAGCTCAGGTGAGTTCAAGCCCCACCCGGGGCTCTCTGCTGTCAGCACAGAGCCCGCTTCAGATCTTCTGTCTCCCTGTCTCTCTGCTCCTTCCCAACTTGCATGCTCTCTCTCTCTCAAAAATAAACATTTTTTAAAAAACTAAAAAGGGGGGGCGCCTGGGTGGCGCAGTCGGTTAAGCGTCCGACTTCAGCCAGGTCATGATCTCGCGGTCCGTGAGTTCGAGCCCCGCGTCAGGCTCTGGGCTGATGGCTCGGAGCCTGGAGCCTGTTTCCGATTCTGTGTCTCCCTCTCTCTCTGCCCCTCCCCCGATCATGCTCTGTCTCTCTCTGTCCCAAAAATAAATTAAAAACGTCGAAAAAAAAAAAAAAATAAAAAAAAAAAAAAAAACTAAAAAGGGGTGCCTGGGTAGGTCAGTCAGTTAAACGTCCAATTTTAGCTCAGGTCATGATCTCACAGTCCGTGGGTTCAAGCCCCGCATAAACAAACTGTGTCAGCTGTGCTGACAGCTCAGAGCCCGGAGCGTGCGGATTCTGCGTCTCCCTCTCCCTCTGCCCCTCCCCCGCTCATGTTCTGTCTCTTTCTCAAAAATAAAGAAACATTAAAAAAAAATAAGACAGATGGGAGAGAAGAGAACGTCACCACCCATTCAGAAGTACAAGTATAAGCAGAAGACGTTCATGCTCTCATCCCAAGTGCAGACTCACCATGCTGAGAGGAGGAAGATTTCTCCAGCATGGATTTGTAGAGGTTGCGAAAGGACCAACTTAGATCCTGAAAATTGATCTCTGAGTAGGAGAACTTGAAGTCATGGTTGGTATTATACAGGGGAGGGGGACCCTCAGCACTTTCTCGGCCTGGAGCCCCGGCTGCCACTGCTCCGCCATCCACAGATCCTGTGCCCTGCAAAAAGGAGTAAGAAAGACTTGATGCATGTCCTAAATAAGGACCAAAATAGCCCTTGAATGGTCACCAAGCTCTCTGGCTTGTCGTCATCCTCTCCTGACTTTTCAGTGAATGAACATCACTTTCTCCTTCTGTCTCATTTATTCCTACCACGATTACCTCTAGCCCTTTTCTTATGTTCCATCCATCTTCCCTTCTCCTAACCTTCTGGCTCCCCTTCTTCTCTTCTTACCACTTTATTCCCCCTGATCATTCTCCAAGTTCTGTTACGTCTACCTCTCAGCTTCCCTCTTGTGCTTTCCCCTTCCTTCCCAATTTATCTCCTACTGCATCACAAATACCCAATACATAGTTTTGAGCTGGCAGATATATGAAACCATTCAACTGTCCCCCACCCCCATCCACCCATCCCTATGCACCTGACACCTCTACTTCTTACCTGGCTGTAGCTGGTGATAGATGTGGGGCTCTGAAGTGACATCTGAGGATTCCCCTCGGAAGGCAGTGAGGCTTCTCCACTCCCTGGAATGCCTCCCCGTGGGCTCTTGCTTGCCTCCTGTTCTGGCGAGTCTTGAGATAGCTAAGGATTGTGAAAGAACAAAATCTATACGTAGAAACTAAACATCCTCCCAAGACCCATGGTTTCACCTCTGCAGGCATTCCTCCTTTGCCCCAAACATAGAAAAGGACTGAAGATACAGGAAAGGATGCGGAAGGAGCAGGTGGAGCAGAAGCAGCCCCTCATCATGTAAGATGATGACTTACATCATCATCTGGAGGGTGTCTTCTCTTCCGGGAGATGTCAGGGCAGGTGTCGATCGTCCAGTAAGAGCCCTGGAAGGAGAACCCATCCCCACAGAAAACAAAATCATTACACACGGAAATTCTCACCTTTGGTAAAGTAGATACTTGGGAGAATTTTCACCAACAATTAGTCATATTAAGAAAAATAACTGGAGAGGGGTATCTGGGTGGCTCAGTCAGTTAAGCGTCTGACTCTTGGTTTCGCCTCAGGTCATGATCTCAGGGTTTTGAGTTCAAGCCCTGCATTGGGCTCTGCGCTCACAGTGTGGAGCCTGCTTGGGATTCTCTCTCTCCCTCTCACGCTCTGTCTCAAAATAATTAAATAAACTTGAAAAAAAAAAGAAAAGAAAAAGGAGGGGCACCTGGGTGGCTCAGTCGGTTGAGCGTCCGACTTCAGCTCAGGTCACAATCTCGCAGTTCGTGAGTTCGAGCTCCGCGTCGGGCTCTGTGCTGAAGAATCACACAGAATCCTGAGGGAACTGGCTATTTTTGAGGAGTAAATATGTCCTAAAAGCCCAACGAGTATGTCAGAGGTATGCCCAGTGGTCCAAACATAGGCCTGGATTGTTCTGGAGGGCCAAAACATTGGTATCTAGTTCAAAGAGCTGGAAATGTCCAGACACAACCCTTCCCTTCTGGGTGATCTGAGGCAAGGCTCTCCTGAACTCTAGTGTCCACATCGATCCAATGAAGAAACTGGTCTATCTCTTTTCCCCTTCTTTTCCCCTTTAAAGATAAAAGTCATGGGATTTTTGTACAGAAAAGTTCCTACAAAGGTTCTGAAGTCCACCTTTTACATCTAGAAAGAGTACCACACATTAAAAAAGACAGCATTAAAGTCAACTTTACCATAAATAAGTCTATTGAAAAATAAGATTTCACCATCTTTCTTTTTTTTTTAATTTTTTTTTTTTTTGTTAATGTTTATTTATTTTTGAGAGAGGGAGAGACAGAGCGCAAGCTGGGGAGGGGCAGAGAAAGAGAGGGAGACACAGAATCCGAAGCAGGCTCCAGGCTCCCAGCTGTCCGCACAGAGCCCGACGTGGGGCTCAAACTCATGAACCGTGAGATCATGATCTGAGCCGAAGTTGGACGCTCAACCGACTGAGCCACCCAGGCACCCCTTTCAGCATCTTTCTTAGTCACTCGTGCCAGTGGAGGCCCACAAGCTTGATAGCCACGCTGTTCTTTTGAGAAAAAATAAAGCTGCTTCTCTAATTAACATGATTTCCTCTTCTGGATAATTAAAACAGCCACAGGACTCTGGGCTGTCAACTACTCCTCTCTCCTTCCTGCCCCTTCTTTCAATGCTTACAGGAGTGTCTCACCTTCCCAGGGTCATCCCGAGGTCTGGGCACCTTCCGGAAACACTTGTTGAGAGAAAGGTTGTGCCGAATTGAATTCTAGGGAAACAGAGAAGCAAGTTAGCTTTGAGCATTGTGTAAAGCAGAAAATTTTCCAATAGGACACAGAGGGACACCAAAGGACATAACACACAATAAAGTTCAAGTACCAAGCAAACTGAGCACCTCTTTACTGATGGAGGAACTTACCTACTAGACAGCAAGAGCAATGAGACACGAAAATGCAGAAGTCAAACTGATGGGAGGTAATGGCTACAAACTTGACCACCAGGTGCTTCCAGTATATAAAAGAAGTATATAATCTGATTATATAGTTTTTCAATCTTTCCACCCAACTGAAAATAGGTTTATAAACGCCTCAAAATCACATCTGTCCAGGGGGGCCTGCGTGGCTCAGTCGGTTGAATGTCCGACTTCAGCTCAGGTCATGATCTCCCAGTTCGCGGGTTTGAGCCCCGCGTCGGGCTCTGTACAGACAGCTCGGAGCCTGGAGCCTGCTTCGGATTCTGTGTCTCCCTCTCTCTCTGCCCCTAACCCACTCACATGCGGTCTCTGTCTCTCTCAAAAATAAATAAACATTAAAAAAAAATGCTTTTTGAAATCACGTCTGTCCAGTTTCTTAATTCATTCTATCCGTGGTCAAAGAATAACACTTGAAAATGGTTTATGTAAATAAAAACAAAACATAAATTAGGAGCAAAACAACGGCACAGGTCCACCTTTTGTTTTCTCAACCGCCCACGGAATGCTCACATTTGGAGGAAAGAAGCCACGTTGCCTATGTGTGCTGGGTGAGGTTGGGGGTTGTGGTCTGTGGCGGGGGCATATCCATAAAGGAAAACCTGAACGCCTTTAATAGTCTCCAGCTCATCATCTGGTTTGTACATTAACTGGTGATTTGCAGAGCGAAAGGACTGCGTTAGAGTCCCAGTCCTACTCAACAATTGGCAGATGAGTTGCGCTTCTAAAAGACTGAGGACATCAGTCTTCCTTCTCTGCCTGGAAGAGGAGTTTCCTTCCTCCTTTAGCTCCAGCCAAACAACTTATCCTCTTAGGACTTGCTTGGTGGATGACGTGTTGGTGAAGGACATTATTATTATTATTATTATTGGCATACGATTCTTCAAAAGATGAGGATTATGTGCAATGAAGCTTTGGAAATCTGATGAGGCTCCTACCTCTAGGTAGGAAGGAGCAATGCCATGCCTTGCACAGTGACTTGAACATAGCAGCGTGGCAATAAGCATTTGTGAAATGAATGAATCTCCTTTTTGAGGACTCAGAAGATAAGAGGGTATGACGAGCAACAAGCATCCTGCCGTCCTCATAACTACACTCAGTAGCTCGGTATCCCTTGGAGTTCCCCTGATATACCTTATGAAAGTTGTTCAACTCTGAAAAAGAGTAGGGGATGGGAAATGATAAGATTTTTAAGTTCGCACATCTCTGAAACAGGTCAGAGCGAACCGGACCAGGTTATAGGAAGAAACAAAAGTCGAGGAAAAGGTTGTCAAGGGCTGAAAATAAGCGCAGGCTACAGAAGCCATCCCACCTTCCAACCGATGCCAGCGTTCTTGTAATAGGGGAAGTTGTCACAGATCCAGCGGTAAATCTCGCTGAGGGTCATCTTCTTGGCAGGAGAGGAGTTGATGGCATAGGTGATGAGGGTGGCATAGCTGTACCGTGGTTTGCCATCCTGGTGGACAGCTGCCTCGTCTTTGCTCAGGGTGGCATTAGGATCTGTGGGTGAGCCCGGCGGGCACTTGCGGCCGCCACCTGGAGGCCCAGCCTGGGAGGCACTCCCAAGCTTCTCAATGGTAGCTCGAAGGGTCAGCTGGGGGAGCCAGTCTATGGAGGTGAGGCTACTCTCTAGGTCAGAAGCCATGGTACTTCTGGGTTCTGCACAGAAGAGAACAAAGGGGAGAGGAAAATAGAATAGGGGAGTGTAACCTCTGCTTACTAGCGGCAAATAATATTCAAATCTTTGCGCTTTCAGGGAAGTAGAGTTTCTTCGCACTATAATTCCCACAGGAGACTGTCATGAGAAGGCCCTCAACCAAGTGTTCCCAAAGCCCCCGAACAACGTATCACCAATTGTCCATCGGATGACAGATTGGTACTTACCTTACATCTTAACGTAGGACAAGCCAATAGGACTCCCTCCCTTCCTTCAGGACTAAGAGAGATATCAAACCACCCACGGAATTGAGCTATTCCCTCCATCCTCCTTACTTGAAACCCTGCAACATAACATTTTAAACTATGTAATTAAGAAAACAAAAACAAAAACTTCATATACCAGGTAAAATCAGCCAAAGTCTACTCTGCGATCATGTGACGCTTGTTTGATTACATACAACATCCCCGATAGATAGCACAAGTGAACATGTAAAGAAAAACAGTCTGAGTAAACACAAATGCACACTAACGAAGCACACACCGACACTGCTAATGATGTTTTGTGTCAGCTCTATTTGAGCACGCACCCTGTTGATTCCCACACATGCGCACCTGAGGCACATGAGATATATCCCAAGCATAAATTGCATATGACAACCAGCAAAGGACAGATTGGACGCGAAACACACACGCAAACGGTGGCCCACGTCCCCAGAGATCGCAATCGGCTACACAACATACATCACCAGCAGAGCACAAAGTCACACACAGAGGCAACAGATCCTGAGTAGGGCTGCCCTCGCACCTTTAAGGCTACCCCTGGCGAGCTCCCGCCCACAGACACCAAACCAACACCAGGAAGAAGGCATCAGCAAGGACCTCCCACCTCTCAGCCCGCCGGGCTTCAAGGAGCCCGGGAGACACCCGGCTGCGTGCACACCGGTAACAATCAGATAGCCCGGCTAAAAATAGCTACTGCAGGGCCAAGAGCTGGCTCCCCTTCTCCCGCCCTCCTCCTCTCTCCTTCCTTCCCAGCCAGGCACACACACACGCTCGCTGCACCTCCGTGCAAACTCCTGGCGCTGCCAGACCGCCCACGCCTGATGTTTGCACACCCTGCTGCCACCCACACCGCCTGGGCGCTCCTGCTGGTGGAGAGGTGTAGCTAGAGTGACGTCTCCGCGGGGGAAGGTGAAGAACGCAGGGTGCTGCCTGTACTGCAGGGTCTAGAAAGGCTGGCAGGAAGCGCTTGGTAGCCATTTGGCGCTCCCCTACGGCCCATGCCGGCAAGCCCCTGGAGCACTTGCTGCCTGACGGGTTTGTGCCTGCACCGCCCGGGGGGGATGAGGGCCGGTGTTTCTTTCTCGTGCCCCTGCTGACAGTCCCACCAGGGCATCTGTCGCGAGGAGCCGGGGCTGGCACGCCTCAGCATTCAGAATCCTGGGCAGAAACACATCGCGTATGTGATCTCTAAATCCGCACCCGGATAATATGCACAAGCATGGCACACACAAATCCACACACTTTGCAGGTAAAAAAGCTCAACCCCAGATACGACCGCCGAACCCTCTCTCCGGACTCCAACACACCCTTCAGGCCGTCAGCTCACTCTTTGACCGGTGACCCTTCCCCTTGAGATTCACCCTTTCTCCTCAGGGTCAGAGTTCTCACTCGTGTCCCTCTTCCCCACCCCACCCCCCAGGTCCCCGCCCACACGATCTTTGCATGTACACACATGTCCCCCGTGCTGTGGGCCTCACCAGCGACACACCCACTCCACAACGCTGAGGGAAACACCTTAGTGCCTCAGGGGACTGAGCAGCAAGAGACCCAGTTGAAACCCAAGAACTGTTGACAGGAGGAAGGAAAAAAAAAAAAGGCTATGTTTATAAATAGCATCATGAAGGGGCTTCCCCTTCACCCTCAGCTTCTCTCCCCACCATCCTCCTTTTCAGCCCACCGCTACCATCTGGCCTTAAAATCATGGAAACCTCGGCGGCTCAGCCGGTTGAGCATCTAACTCTTGATTTCAGCTCAGGTCATGATCTCATGATTCATGAGATCGAGCCCCGCATGGAGCTTGGCATGGACAGTGTACAGCCTGCTTGGGATTCTCTCTCTCTCTCCCCCTCCCTCTCTCTCTCAAAATAAATAAATAAACATTAAAAAAAAAAATCATGGAAACTTGGGAACTGATAGGGACATCTAATCATTCCAGGAAGGGTCAGACCTCCTAGCACATTAGTAAGTCAAAACTCAGTAACATCTGGGATAAAGCAGGGCACCTGGGGCAATAATCGGTCCTACAGCTGGGTTTTCCCAGCTGAACAGTAACATGACAATCAGCAGGTTCTCAAGGACCAGAGTTCCCCTGGATCCTCCCCAGAAAGGTTGGGGGTGGGGGGAGGCCTGTAAAGAATCCCCCATTATCTCTTGCTCAAGATCCCTAGGAAACCTCATCTTAAGAACACAGAAGACTTCCAGGATGCTTCATCTGAAAGTCTCCCCACGTTGGACAGGGACAATCTACAGAGTAAATTTCAAGTGGTTTACAGAACCCGTGTGGCACATGCCGATCACCGTGAATTCCAGAAGGGGAAGCACTCTCAGCCTTTTGCTAGTTGTTCTGTGCCCTGCCCTCTCCACAACCCGGCAAGCAGGTTAGGAGAGGTTAAATTTAACCTCTCGGCAGCAGCCTCCGGTCAGCCCTCCAGATACCACCCAGCGCTCAAAATATATCTTAACCTTACCAGTTACAAGACGCTTGCAGCAAAAGGTCCTTCTGATCTTTTCGCACCATTCTCCCTTTACCCATCTGACTTCCTTGCCCTCGCCACTTCCCCATTCTTGAAGGGCAGCCTAATGCATAGGATCTCAGAGACTGAGGTTCCTCGGTTCTATTCCCCACCTTGACACTGACTCACCAACACTAAATGTCCCGACCCACCCCTTGCTCCCTGAAGTCCTGATGCCTCGGTTTCCCCCTTCAATAAAAGGGATGGAATCATAAACACTGCCAAAGCTTCCTCCCTGGAGGGAAGTGAATGAAGCTTAACGAGCTCGTGGCTGCCACGCATTCCATGCTCCCCAAAATAATGGCACGAGGCTAATGTTCAAGGCTATTATTAGAAAAGCAAACAAGAGGTACTTCCATGTCTCAGTCCGACCAACCTAGTTACCCAGACCTCTCTCTCCAGGTGGGCCTCGTGCCACTGGGCTTGGGCAGAACCTGAGTCAGGCTACATTCTTCTCTGCGTGCTGGAAGACTGAAAGGAAATACCCATAGAAACTGGGAAAGGCAGCCAGAGGGCAGGCTCCATCAGATCCACAGGACCTCTAAGGAAGACTACAGTACTGGGGGAAAGGCTGAGAAAAACCGAAAGACACTCTGTTGGAGCGGAAGACTGATCCTGGATGAGACATGTAAGATCCCAAATAAGAGGCACGGTTTTCTTCCCGCTTTATCTGAAAGGCCAATAATTGTTCCCTGTATGGTGCCAGGTCAGGCATTAAGGAGCGATAACTCCCTGCCACGTACAGAATGCCAAAACTAACAGAGCAGTGGTTAAGTTTACCACATTACCAATTACCAGCCAGGCCGCCTGGGTTTCAAGCCTGGCTCCACAACCCACTGGCTGTGCCAGCGCAGGCAAGTTACTTAACCTCTCTGTGTTGCAGTTTCTTCTTCTATAAAATAGAGATGATAACTGCACCTACATAGGGTTGTTGTGACGATAGCCTCGAGTTGATATTTTCAAAGTATTTAGCATGTGTTATGTAAGTATAGCTTTTTTTTTTTTTTAATGGGGCAGGAGGGGAGAGAATATTAGAAATTAGAAACTGGAAAACAGACCAGAGAGGTAAGACTGGAAGCAGCAAAGCCCGCCACGGTTTACAAAACCTGCGCTGAGCTTGCAGTAGCTTTCGGGATGTCAGAACCCCAAACTTTTCCTTGGGGGATCGTGTCACCCCAGTGCTGACCGAGGCCAGGACGAAGTAAACTCCGAAGATGAAGGAATGAGGGCGTATCATCTCTTGTTTTTCAGCAAGAACCAGGTCTCGTCGTAAAAGACACGATCTGGAAAACGGCCCTTTCCGAATCGTAGCTAAATCCAGGCCCACAGCCATCTGCTTCTAACGGATTCCACAGAGGCAGGGAGAATTAGGGAAACCCAGTCCCGGCTGGGCCGTTACACGGTGCGGTGGTGGGACACCTGGTAGTTCTGGGACGTGGTTTGCCCTGAGCCATTCGACAGGTTGCATTCCAGCGTCTGGGAAAGCACTTTGTAAAGAAATAAGCTGCTATTACACCACAGTCGGCTCTTTTCAAGAGGTGGGGGAGGGAGTCCTAGAGTTGAGAGCCAAGGATCCTCATGCTTTTGAGACCAGAGACATCAGAAATTAAACTCGGGGCGCCTGGGTGGCTCAGTCGGTTGAGCGTCCGACTTCGGCTCAGGTCATGAGTTCACCGTCCATGAGTTCAAGCCCCGCATCGGGCTCTGTGCTGACAGCACGGAGCCTGGAGCCTGCTTCCGATTCTGTGTCTCCCTCTCGCTCTCTGCCCCTCCCCCGCTCATGCTCTGTCTCTCTCTGTCAAAAATAAATAAACATTAAAAAAAAAAAAGGAATTAAACTCTCCTGCTAGTTCTAGAAGAAGTGGCCCCCAGGCTGACCCTGAGCTGCCCTGCCGCAGGAGATGACTTTCATGCAGCCATTCATGAGGGTTCCCACCGGCCAGGGCAGGCCGAGCCTTTTCTCCAAGCAGAGCATCCTGACCAGCACCTTCTCTAGGTCCTTGCACAGGAGCACCTGCTTCTAGAGGCCTACCAGAAACATAGGATTCTGGGTGATTGGAGGTTTCGTGTGAAAAGTACATGCGTAACTGTCTCCACACACACGTAACCACTCGAAACACAGAGGAGCCATATTCACCTGAATTAAGAAACACGTGCACACCCTTCTATAGCACAGCCGTAGAAAGCCGGATCGTAACCCTGCCTCATACACGACTAGCCGGTAGCTTCCAGGACCAAGTACGTGCATTTAGGGACTCAGGCAGCCCCCCACGGCTCAGACAGAGAAAGAAGAAGAAAACACCAAAATCACGTAGGATGAAGCCTCCCACTTGGTTTGGCTGTGAGGTGCCTGCAGATGATGAGGTAGATACAAATGGCACAACAGGAAAGCTAGCGACCCCGGGCTGAAAGACATACTGCTGATCGCAGCGCCCCCCTCCGGTTCTGCTATTGGGATTTCCTGGCACAGTTCTCCTGCCTTTTCTGAAGAGTCTGGGCTTTGATGATTCCTGCTCATGTCTCGTGAGAGAAAACAATATAAGCTTCCAGAGACACGGAACCGAACAAGAAACAGGAAGGGACAAGATGAAGCTGTTAGGTGCTCTTCTGAAAGAAAACTCATCAGAGGTCAAATCTCCCTGGTGGTCAACTGATTCGGATGGAAGAGTGGAAGGAGGCTAGGCAGCAGCACCCCTCTCTTCCTATCCGGGATCTACCTTTTCCTGAGGACCTGTCAGTGTAGGGCAGGAGCTGCAGAGGGCACAGGGGCAGTGGTACGGGGCCAGCCCCAGGGAGGAACTTCAACCCAGGAGTTAGACTTCCCTACACCCTTTCTTCTTGCCTTGGGACATGCGGGCTGTCCCTTTTCCCTTTGGAGTTTATTGCCAGAAGATTTTATTCCATCCAGGAATGGGAATGTCACAAGAGAAGGCCTCCTGGTGTCTAGGAAGGGTGAGTGGGGACAGGCTGATCATCTTGTCCAGGAGACGGTAACCACAGGGGTGGGAGAAAACACTCTGCTGGACATTAAGCTGAGGCAGGGTTCCAAGGTAAGAAAATGCAATGCCAATGGAGGCTAGTCAGGTTCAGGCTCTGGGATGCCACGATGACTTTGGGGCGGGCCCACTCTGGGGTGAAAAAAGCCCCCAAACGGAGGAGGGTATAGGAGTCCGGTTGGGATGTGTCCATCATTATTACACCGTATGGATGGCGTTGTGAAAATGCAGGTGTTTGCTGATCTTCCTCTGCCGTCAGCATGAAAACGTACATTTCCCCAGGGACCTCAAATGACTCCCATCCGTCTAGTCCTCAAATGCTAAAGAAGCCCATTTCCCAGAGCCTGGGCGGCAAGATGTCAGTTTGAATCCGAGAGCTTCCTCAGAACACATTGCCCTGAGGATTCTCGGAGTTATTACTCTACCTTCCCCAGCAGTGAAACCCATGAGCCACCAGCTCAGCCCCTACACCCACTAGTACCTAAAGAGGACAGAGAAGGTGAAAGAGAGCACTAACCTGTCTCCAAGGTTCCCCCAGCAAAGGGAGGGAACCACCTGGTACTGGAGTTTGGGGTTGGGGGGACTCCCCTCTTCAAAGGCAGATGAAGCGTGTCATCCTCGGTGGCTCTTCCGGTACTTGGCTGAGCATCCCAAGCTGGGGAGGGGAACCGGGTCCCCTGAAGGTGAGGAGCGGAGGGAGGAGGGGGAGGGGGAGGGGGAGAAGGAGGTCCTACCTGGGGAAGGTGGCACACCCCCCACACCCTGCCTGTTCCCCTGGGGAGGAGGGGAGGAGCCTCTCCCAACCAGGAGTTGTCTCCTCCCCCTTGGGGGAGTCCCCCTCCCCCCCAAAGTGGATCCTTCGGGAGTGGAGGGCTCCTTGTGTCTGCTGGAGATCTGAGCGGAGGGGCTCTGCCCTGTTCCACTGTCTAGGTACAAGGAAGTTGAGGGGACAGTTCTTCCCCTCTCCTGAAAGGCTGAAAGCCGACTCCTCTTCTGTCCCTGGAGGGTCCCCCGCTTCTGAATGCAAGGACTCCTCTCCCCCGTGAGTACTGGATAGGATGCAGGGCGCCTACTCCACAGGCATTTCCCCCTTTTCTCTTCGCCTCGAAAAGTCCTGAACTGCTGAGAGTGTGCGTTTGGAGGGGTGGAGGCACGCTGGGGCGGTCTCACTCGCTCTGCTTCCTTTAGTAAGATCACCCCTTTCTACTTCTGGAGGTCTATCCCCGGGCCAGGATGGGGGTTTTCCTCGCCCCTACGAAGGAGAGAGTCTCCCCTCCAGGGGTCTCTCCCTTGCCTCGCCCGAGTGGTGAGGGTCTTCCCTCCGGCCGGGAGAGAGGCTGCTCCCCGTCCCCGCTCCCGCCTCCGCTCCGGGGGTGCCCCCGAGGGTGGGGTTTTCCTACTCCCCGCTCTCCCTGAGCTGGCCTGGGCAGCAGGGTCCGGGAGGCCGCGGCTCCCGTCGCCGGTCCCCGGCCACTGTGGCGGCAGCGCCTCCTCTAGTCCCGTCCCGTCCGGTCCGCTCCCTCCGGCGCGTGAGGCCCCCGGCGCTGCCACCTCTCGGGCTGCGGCCAGTCCGGGCTCCCGCGGAGCCTGAAGGCGGACGGACAGTGTCAGGGCTCGGCTCGGGCTCGGGCTCGGCTCGGCTCCGCTGCAGGCCCCGGCTCCTCCCCGGCCTCCGCGCCGCGCTCCGCGCCCCTCCCCCTCCCCCGCCCGCCCGGCCGCCGCCGCCGCCGCCTCCCGGCGCGGGTTAAGGAGGAGCGGGCGGCGCCGAGCCGCGGGCAGCGCC
>NC_064809.1:41421693-41449676 GCF_023721935.1 Panthera uncia
GGGGAAAGCGGCGCGCGGCCCGCCGCCCCGGGGGCCGCGCCGCCGCTCGCTCACCTCCGGCCGCCCGGCCGCCGGGCCCCGGCGCGGGACGGCGGCCCCCTGCTCTCTCCAGCGGGACGGTCCCTCGTAGGCGCCCGACGCTGTCAGCCGCGCTTTAAGGCGCGCATGCTGTCGTGTTCGGTACCCGGCGGACCCGAGACGTTGTCTCCGGCATGTCTCCGGTGGGCTTCTCGGTCCCCTGAGCTAGTGCATGCAGCGTATGGCGTTGGGACGGGTTTAACGTGTTAGCCTGACCTCATCCTGGAGTTCAGGAAATGCTTGCCGAAGGAGTGAAGGTGTCAAGGGATAAAGGGGCATGTTACGGAGAACACTCTAGACTAAACTCTGCGTAAACTTGTGCAAGGCCCCTTTTCTATGGAATCTTAGTCAGAGGGGAGGGGACCTTGATACCAGCCCTGCCTACCCACTAAGGCTGTTGCAAGGATCACAGGAGATAGGGTGTGTGAAAATGCTTTTTAAACGGTACAGTATACAAAGGAGGCGAAATAGGATTATCGTTCAGCTCGCTTGACGATCTTATCCTGAGTGTCAGACAATATAGGATGGTATTCTCTGCCCCTTCCAGAATAACCCCCTCCCAGAGGCAGAAAATGCCACCAGGGAGCCCACCTCCGCTTTTCTTTCCTCTTCCAGTCGCGTTATTCCTCTGGGAATTCTTACATGTTTCATCCTCTGGCCTGTTACACTTTTCTCAAACTGTCCTACTTTCTATCATATAAAACAATATGAATGCCAAAAAATATTTTCCATGAAATATTTGTTTGTTTGTTTTTTTTTAACATTTATTTATTTTTGAGACAGAGAGAGACAGAGCATGAATGGGGGAGGGTCAGAGAGAGGGAGACACAGAATCTCAAACAGGCTTCAGGCTCCGAGCTGTCAGCACAGAGCCCGATGCGGGGCTTGAACTCACTGACCGCGAGATCATGACCTGAGCCGAAGTCGGCCGCTTAACCGACTGAGCCACCCAGGCGCCCCTCCATGAAATATTTGAATTGCTCAGAAAAAGACTGCATATTCAAGATTGTAGCTTGATGACATCATTTTGCCTTTACATAATAAAGTCTTATCGTCTGGCTAAATGTATCAGACTTTATCTAAATTATACCTATATAAAATTACGTTGTATTTACTATGTGCCAGGCACTGAGCTAAGCACTCTGCATGTGTTGTCACGTTTCATTCTTCTAACAATCCCACAAGGTACTACTATTACAATACCTATTTTGTAGATGAGAAAACTATGACTTAGCGATATTGACGATGTCTAAGTTTACATGATTAGTAACTAGCAAAGTGAGACTTAGACTAACAATCCAAGTGATTCCAAAGACCCAACTCTTTTTTTTTTTTTTTTTAAGTTTATTTTTTACTTAGAGCGTGAGCAGAGGAGGGGTAGAGAGGGAGGGAGAGAGAGAATCCCTAGCAGGCTCCGTGCTGCCAGTACAGAGCCCAACATGGGACTTGATCTCACAAACCATAAGATCATCACCTGAGCGGAAATCAAGCCTAACCAACTGACCCACTCAGGCACTCCCAAGACCCAACTCTTAACTTCTGTTTCATTGCTCTGAACTGTCAGAATTAAAAACCGTCCTTAAACTTATCGAAACAGCAATGTATGAGGACAGATGGTAGGTACGCTTGTAATGAACATAGCATTGTTCATTACAATGGATCAATGGATAAACTTGTCCAATCACTGTGTTGTACACCTGAAACTAATGTTAACATTGTGTGTCAACTACACTCAAATAAAACAGAAAATAGTGGCATTTCCTCTGTGTAAATAGAAAGCAGAAAGGTTGGGATTCCTTTCTGCATATATTTGTGTGTGTGTGTGTGTGTGTGTGTGTGTGAACACACATACATATATTTTTCACCAAATGCATATATTTTACAAAGAAAAAAAATCCTTAAACTTAAAGGAAGTGGAGTCCAGTTGAGCCTTTTCTTTCTCCCCACCCTTCCACTATCCAGATTTAAAGCTGTATTTTCCCCCTCTTTGAAACATTAACTCATTCTCCCACACACAGATAATTTGGCACCAAATGCTTCTTGCTATGTTTTGGATATTTTGTTATGTTTTATTTATCAACCATTTCTATGTATTCCACAACATTTTCTATGTATGTGGAATTTGGGGGGCAGGGGCAGAAAGGTAGAAGTGCTAAAAAATGGGAAAGCCAGGGAAGGATTAGACTCTTTTCCTGGAAATTTAGAAAAAAGCTCAAGAAATTATTTGATATATACAAGATATTTGCTGCAGCATTATTTGCAACTGTATAAAATGAGAAAATTTGCTTAAATAACCATAATAGGGTAACCGTTAAATAAATAATGGTGCATCTGTATAATAGAATACTATTTACCTTTTAAAAGAGTAATTACGTTTAACTCTGGAAGGCAGGATTAGCAAGGAGTTGATTTTCTTTTTATTTCTTCTTTACCATTTAGATATTTTGCAATAGGTGTGTATTATTTTAAAGAACCAATTTTTTTAATTTTTTTTAACGTTTATTTATTTTTGGGACAGAGAGAGACAGAGCATGAACGAGAGAGGGGCAGAGAGAGAGGGAGACACAGAATCGGAAGCAGGCTCCAGGCTCTGAGCCATCAGCCCAGAGCCCGATGCGGGGCTCAAACTCACGGACCGCGAGATCATGACCTGAGCAGAAGTCGGACGCTTAACCGACTGAGCCACCCAGGCGCCCCTAAAGAACAAATTATTTTCATAGATCTGAATATAATCCAGTGAGAAAATCATGTTTAGAAAGTTTGTATAATACAGTTATATAATTGCTCTTTAAAACATATACTTATGTGTACGCGTATATTTGAGTATGCACACGCCCACGTGCACATTCAGGTGGATATACACCAAAGATGTGAGCTTGAAGATTATTTCGTTTACATCATTTTTTACTATATCTATAATTAGCGTTTGTATGGTTTTTGCTTATGTAATTTTTAAATTAAAAGAAAAAGAAACTGATAAATAACCTTGTGTTTGTTTTGATTTTACCCTAAGACAGAGGAAGCACTTGCATTCATTCTTTGTATACTTTGCATTAAGGAGGGTGATATGGAGCAAATAAAAATATAGTCACCGAGGGGCACTTGGCAGGCTCAGGCAGTAGAGCATGTGACTCTTGATCTTGAGGTGGTGGGTTTGAGCCCCACATTGGGTGTAGAGCTCACTAAAAAACAAAAATTACATATATATATATATATATATATATATATATAGCCACTAAAACATGCAAGAAACCAAAATATAAGGATCCACCCTTTTCTAAAATAGCACATGCTACATAATGCATGAATGTTAGTCTACCTTGAGCAAAACATTTCATCATACTGGTGACTAATATGTCACAATACTGTTTTGGAAGCATTTATTAAATATCTAAGTATTATATGAAACAGAGTGGATAATAAGATTTGTGTATCCAAATCCCAGCTTTGGTTCTCAATAACTGTGAGAACTTAAATCACTTAACTGTTCGGTTTCCTCATCAGTAAAATGGGGATAACATTCATACCTATTTCACAGTGTTGTGGAAAAACTATGACTTAGTTAAGTGCATGAGGGAAGAAGAACCTGAAGATTGAAAGAGACTTAAAAATCATAACAACTAAATGCAATGTATACGGATAAAGAGACATATCCACCAAATACAATATATGGGCATTTGGGGGGATCCTGATTTGAACAAAGCAACTGGAAAAAATATTATGAAGTAACTGGTAAAATTTCAATCTTGACTCTGATGATATCAAAGAGTTATTGTTGTATTAGATGTGTTAATGATACTGTGTTTTTATTTAAGGATTTTTATCTTTTCAGGTTTTTTGTTTTAATGTTTTATTTATTTTTGAGACAGAGAGAGACAGAGCATGAACGGGGGAGGGTCAGAGAGAGAGGGAGACACAGAATCTGAAGCAGGCTCCAGGCTCTGAGCTGTCAGCACAGAGCCCGATGCGGGGCTCAAACTCATGGACCATGAGATCATGACCTGAGCCAAAGTCGGAAGCTTAACCGACTGAGCCACCCAGGCGCCCCGAGGATTTTTATCTTTTAAAAATGCATACTGCAGTATTTAATCATGAAATGCCTGAAATTTCCTTCAAAATAATCAGGTGAGAGAGGTACAAATGATAAAAGATTGACCAAGCGTTGCTTATTACAACAGGTTTTTTAAATTATTTATTTTTTTTAATTGTATTTTAAATAATTTCCACACCAAACATAGGGCTCAAGCCCACAACCCTAGATCAAGAGTCACATGCTCCACCAACTCAGCCAGCCAGACCACTCCAATATGGTTTTAAAAAAAATAAATAATACTATTCTCAAGGCACCTGGCTGGGGGAATCTTGAAATCAGAGTTGTGACTTCCAAATCCATGTTGGGTCTAGAGATACTTAAAAATAAAATATTAAATAAATAATAAACAAATAAATACTATCCTTTGTACATTTGTATGTGTTTGAAATTTTCCAAAAGATTAAGTTTATTTATTTTGAGAGAGACACAAACAGTGCCAGTGGGGGAGGGGCAGAGAAAGAGGGAGAGAGAGAATCCCAAGCAGTCTCCACCCTGTCAGAGCAGAGCTGGATGCAGGACTCCAACTCAAGAAACCAGGAGATCATGACCTGAGCAGAAAACAAGAGTCTGATGCTAAATGCTTAAGGGATTGAGCCACCCAAGTGCCACTTCCCAAAAAATTTTTTAAGAGGAGCCTGGCTGGCTCAGTCCCTGAAGCATGGGACTCTTGATCTCGGGGTACTGAGTTCCAGCCCCATATTGGGGGGAAGAGTTTACTTAAAAAAAAATTTTTTTTAAATACTGTTTAAAAAATGCAAGATAGCAAGGATTATGTAAATATGTCCTATAATTATATGCTTTGTATTTATAATACTGTATTATCTAATGTTTGCTTACACTTTTCAGATTACAACGTTTTCATTTACACTATGTTTTTTATTATTATCCCTATTTTACAACCGAGAAGAGTGAACCAGAGCCAGACTGCAAGGCTGTGTCATACACCGCCTACACTCTTCCAGTTTTCCAGGGGACCTGCTGGTAAAAGGTGTAGGAAGTAACCCACAAGCCACTAAGCACAGGATTCTTGCTTCCTTTCATGGCTGAAGTCAGATCTAGTGGGTAGGGAATACAGGAACATACAAACGATTAATTTAGAAATATTTACAGACGAAATTTGCGCTCACGTTTGCACATCAGAAAAATTCTAGCTGCTACTTGAAAGGGTAATGTCGGGAGCACAGAATAGAACACAGCAGAGGGGATTAAATTCTCTCCATGTTATGTTTCCTTCACATACATAACTGTTTATTATCTTAAGTTTCCTATGCTAACTTTATGACGTCTATTAACCTGTTTATTCTCCCTAAAACCAAGGGTAGAACTACGGTTACGGGATGAAAAACTGTAGGAAGCGAGGTTGGAAGGCAGGAGGACGTCACATCCCAGTGGTTTTGAGGCCCAGCCTCCCAACAGCTCTGTTCCACCTTAAGAAGCTTTGGCCTCTCCCCCAGCCAAGCGGGCACTCAGCTCCTCCCACTCCCGTGTCAGCTCCGACCCGGGAACGTGGGGAAGGGAGGAAAGACGCACTGAATGGAAAGATTGGCGCCCAAGGCCGCAGGGTCTCTCCTTCCCCTACTCTAGGCGCACGGGAGGAACGTGTAAAGCACCGGCCATTGGGTTTGGTTCTTTTCCGGAGGCTTCAGGATGGGGGCGTGTCCGGCTGAAATTGGCGGGGGTGGGGGAGGAATATGTGAGGGGTGGGGCTCATCTTGGGGTGGGGTCGAAGACAACAGAACTGAGGCGTGTGAGGTATACAGTATGCGGTGATTGTTAGTGGAAAATTGTAAATTCACGAAATCCGGACGCGCCCCTCCAAGCCATTTCCAAAAGAGGGGGCAAGTTTTCCATTCTCCGCCCCAATTCCTCGTCTTCGTTTTAATTGATTGAGTTTAAGGTAGGCTGGGCCCAAGCTTGCTTGTTGATTGGCTGCAGAAGTAATCCATCAGGATGACGCAAGCGAGGGGGTGGCTATTGGGGGAGGAAGTGAAGATTATTTTGGTACAGCCTACCGCAACTACTGATTGGTGGAGATTTGCAGTGAGGTAAAAACAAGGCATACAAATGTCCACTACAGTGAAGGGCTTATTGGCCATCCTCTCAGGGACGATGTCTGGGGTGGGACTGAGAAGAGCGAGCTGGACTCTGTTATGGTACTGAAGGACCAAATTGATTGAAACCCGGAAATGAGTTTAGAAGGGAACTGAAGGAAAGAGGGAAATCCGCGGCACCTTCGTTGCCCTCAAACAAGGTCATTTCCTGCATAGGATCGATAATTTCCTGTTTACTCGAAGAAGTCAGCGCGTACCCTGGCTTTCTGGAATACACATGATAATTACATTCTTAGGAGCCTTTGGTCCCAGGCTTCCCATTTACTTACATTACCTACAAGAATGAGACAGAGGAAAGGAAAAGCATGGGGTTTAACCTTGCCTGAAGGGAAGGCTAGGGAAACTGAGGCTTTAATAGAGAAAGCTAAGGACGGACCCTGGACCACAGTATCCAAGCAGGTGGGTTCCTAAAGAAAGCATTCATAAAATAATTGAAGAGAGTGGGCAGAGGTGAAGAGAACTGAAACGATTTGTCTGAAGGAAAAGCATTAATCAAAAAAGAAAGCTTGGGTATTCATCATTCTGTCTCTGATGCCTAGTAGCATCAGGTACTGGCAGGTGATCTAAACCAAACAAGAATAAGACTAAGTATTTATGTCAATTTTATGATCCTGAAGAAATGTTTCACACCTACCACCTTGGTTAATCCAGCCATAAAATGAAAGCTAGATCTGCTTCCTAGACCTACCTGGGAAGCTACCTACCTGTGAAAACACTACCATTTTCCCCTTAATACCCTGAGGACTTTAAATTTTGCAAGCAGATTTCCCCTTAACCTGCATTTCTAGAAAAATTGAAAAGATAGATGGAATTAGTAAAAAGATGTCTTCTACATCCAATGAATGGAAAAATCTGAAAAAATCGAGGGTAGGAAGAACTTAACTCTTTGAGAGTGTTGAGAGATAAACATCTATACTAGAGATTATGGAATTGCTTGCTTTCCAGCAAGTTAATAGCAAGATTTCATCAATGCTTTAACATGATCTAAAAACTGTGCTCTGGGTGGCTCAGTCGGTTGAGCATCCGACTTCCGCTCAGGTCATGATCTCTCAGTCTGTGAGTTCCGGCCCCGCGTGGGGCTCTGTGCTGACAGCTCAGAGCCTGGAGCCTGCTTCGGATTCTGTGTCTCCCTCTCTCTCTGCCCCTCCCCTGCTCATGCTCTATCTCTTTCTCTCTCTCTCTCTCTCTCTCTCTCTCTGTCAAAATAAACGTTAAAAAAATTTTTTTTAAAGAATTATGAGATAGAAGTGCATTTTTTCCCCTAGTAATGTTACATGAATTATGTGGAAACATACAAAATTACTTTGGGGTTAATAATTCATACAGTTAAGCACTGTCTGTCACTTTCCTTTTGATGATGTGCAATAAATCAAAGCAGAAATTGTCTCTGAGGGAAAATAGAGCCTAGCATCAAGTCTAAGGAAAGATTAAGAAAGAAAGAAAGAAAGAAAGAAAGAAAGAAAGAAAGAAAAGAAAGAAAGAAAAAGAAAGAAACTTGCATTGTTCCTGATCAAAGATCCAAGCCCTCTAGCATGTAAAGATAAACCAGTGACATCTTGATTGGTGAGAATATAAGACACTGAGTCAGATAGAATCTTAGGCCCTAGGAAAATCTTTAACCTTCTGGAGCCTAACTGCGCCCACCTCTCCAACCACCTGCCTTGAGAAACACAGTAATCTTGTTTCTTTCCATGGAGGTCCAGGGAATGGCTACAAAGCTCCAAAAGACCAAGAAAGCAAGTACCAGGTTATGCTGCACTTGGAATTTATGGAAAGAAGAGGAAAAGGGAAGGCAGAGGTGTAGGTGGGACAAAGTACTTACTATTGCTTAGATGTTCTATCTGTCAGGGTTGGCTACAATAAACAGAAACCACTTTATTTTAGGCAGAAAAGGTCTTAATACAGGAACGTGGGTACTTACAAAATTGTTGGAAGGACCTAAAAGGAGCAGGGCCTCTGCCGCATCCCAGAAATGGCTTCAAAAACAAGACTACTGGGGCGCCTGGGTGGCTCAGTGGGTTAAGTGTCTGACTCTTGATTTTGGCTCAGGTCGTGATCTCACGGTTAGTGGGTTGGAGCCCCACACCAGGATTCTCTCTCTCTCTGCTCCTCCCACCCCCTCCCTTCAAAGTAAATAAACTTAAAAGCCAAAACAAAAACAAGACTACTAAATTCACTCAGCAGGGAACCTTCAGAAAGGGGAGGAATCAAGACCGTTGCTGAAACTATTGAGTTCAAGAACATAGTGCCTTGGTTATGATCCAGCAGTCAGGAAGCTACTGTTGCTCACACTGCCTCAGCAGCCTTTAGGGACCATGAAGCTTGTAAGTGGATACTGGAACACTGCTGCAGAAAAACCCTACATCCCATGACCATGCTGGCCAGTAGCAACAACCAAAGCAGCCAGAAGATGGCCCCTGCCTCACTTCCACTTTTCAAGTCTCTTGGATGTGCCAATTATTGATAGATCAAAACTTAACAACTAGAACCCTAGCTGCAAGGAAATCTAGGAAATTGAGGTTTTGGTTTTCCAGCCTCTGTAGGTACAGGGAAAGATATAAAGAGAGAGAATGGGTGTCAGCCATACCTATCACAAGTATATATGTACCTGCATTAAAAAAAATTTTTTTTTTTAAATTTTAGAGCACAAGGGGCGCCTGGGTGGCTCAGTCAGCGGAGCGCCTGACTCCGGTTCAGGTCACGAACTCACAATTCCGTGGGTTCGAGCCCCACATTGGGCTTGGGGAGCCTGCTTCAGACTCTCTGTCTCCCTCTTTCTCTGCCCCTCCCCCATTCTCTCCCTCTCTCTCTTTCTCAAGAATAAACTTAACAATAAAAAAAGAGAGAGAGAGAACATGAGATAGGGAGGGGGCAGAGGGAGAAAGAGAGAATCTTCAGCAGGCTCCAGGAGGGGCTCCTCCCTGGTCGGGCTTCATGCAGGGCTCCACTCCGCTTCATCCTCCAACCCTGGGATCATTAACCTGAGCCAATCTCAAGAGTCCGACACTCAAACAAATGAGCCACCCAGGCACCCCTTTACATTTTAAAAATGTTCTTGGTAATGGGCACCTAGCTGGCTCAGTCAGGGGAGCATGCCATTCTTGGTCTCGGTGTCGTGAGTTTGAGCCTTACATTGGGTGTAGAGATTACTCAAATAAAAAACTGTGAAGGAAAAAAAAAAAAAAAGAACATGCTTGGTAATAAATAAGTAGAATGAAAGGACTCTGAGCCAGAACCAGCAAAAGAAGGAAGCAAAGTATGTTTCACACTTTTTTATTTTATAAACCAATCGGGATATAATGGGGAACAGAGAACTTTTGATATAGTGACATAAAGACATTACCAGGGTGCCTGGGTGGCTCAGTCCGTTGAGCGTCCGACTTTGGCTCAGGTCATGATCTCACGGTTCGTGGGTTCGAGACCCATGTCAGGCTCTGTGCTGGCAGCTTAGAGCTTGGAGCCTGCTTTGGATTCTGTGTCTCCCTCTCTCTCTGCTCCTCCCTTGCTTTCTCTCTCTCTCTCTCTCTCTGTCTCTCTGTCTCTCCCAAAAATAAAAAAATAAAAAAATAAAAAAAACATTACCAACTATCTTCTACCATAACCATCATTTCACAAGAGAATTAACATCTTTAATTTTTTTTTTTTTTTTTTTTTATTTTTATGAAATGAAAGAGAGACAGAATGTGAGTGGGGGAGGGTCAGAAACAGAGGGAGACACAGAGTCCTAAGTAGGCTCCCGGCTCTGAGCTGTCAGCACAGAGCCTGACGCAGGGCTCGAACTCATGAGCCTCGAAAATCATGCCCTGAGCTGAAATCAGTCGCCTAACCAACTGAGCCAGCCAGGCCCCTGAGAATTTACATTTTTAATACAAAAAAGACGGGAAGGCTATACTCTCAGAATTTAAGAACTGGATAAATTTCACTTCCCCCAAAAAAGAAATACTACCTCGTTCCTTCCTTTCTCAAGAAACATCTTGTTTCAGTGTGACAGAGCTGCGAAGCCACTGAAGTAGTATAAGGTCAATGCCAGTGCAGAGAAGAAACTTAGCTTCTCGTCCAGTCTGTTCCAAGACTTACCGAACAACCTTAGGGCGTCTGGGTGGCTCAGTTAGTTAAGCCTCCAACTCTTGATTTTGGCTCAGGTCATGATCTCACATTTCATGAGGAGTCTGGAGCTGGGCTCTGTGCTGTCAGCACAGAGCCTGCTTGGGATTCTCTCTCTCTCCCTCGCTCTGCCCCTTCCCCCTCAAAATAAATAAACCTTTTTTTTTTTAAGTTAAAAAAAAAAAAGACTTAGAAAAGATGTGGAAGGAGCAGTTTCTAAAAGGAACATATTCTAGGAAAAAATTGTTAATTAAAAAATTAAAAAGGCATTAGACTAATAGAACCCTTAGTTCCCTTACAGTTCTAAAAGTCCATTATTCAACTTTTTTCTGGACTCCTAATTACCCTCTCCCTGGACTTCAGCTTGTAGACTCTACTAAGGCCAACTCATCCCCTTCAGTGACCTAGATTTAATAAAGAAAAGCACAGATTTTTTTTTCCATGTCATTCTTTTTGTTCAACTGTCAATAAAACATAATCCAAACTATTCAGCTTGGCATTCAAGGCCTTCCTCAACCTGATCCTAATCCCTACCTGATCCATAATTCCCTAACTTTCAGAGAAGAGCTGGTATCCCCTGACTAGGTGCTTTTGCTACTATTTTCCCTCATTTTATTTCAACTAATACTCATTGAGCTTACTGTGCATCTTCCACGCACCAGACTGTGTTAGAAGCTTCAAGTTTAACAATGAATCAGGCCTAGCCCCTGTTGGGGTGACCACCCATCCCAGGTTGCCCAGGACTATCCTGGGATAACTGGGACACTTGATCACCCTCGCCCCTGTCCACAAGAAATTATAAGGCTCTTAAGACCCCTTCCAACTCAGACACTCTGCCTAGATGCATATTCTTTCCCCCAACTTTCTTCCAGAATAATTATTTGGGATTTCCTTAACAATTAGCATAGTATCAAAGACTATTCCTAAGCAATGACTTTTATGTCTGTAGCACCGCCTAGATTATAAACTCCTGGAAGGCACAGACATCCTTCCCGGACTCCACAGTGCCTACTAGTGCCTTTAGATAGTGACAATAAAAGGGATGCATGTTGAATTGAACAGAGAAGTTGGACAAAGTAATTTGTCAGGCTTTTTTGTTCTTTGTGTTTTAGCAGCAGCCATTTTTTTTTAATGTTTTATTTTTGGGGGGGGGGTGTGCACGCAAACGGGGGAGGGGCAGAGAGAAGGGGACAGAGGATTGAAAGGGAGCTCTGTGCTGACAGCAGCGAGCCCAATGTGGGTCTCGAATTCAGGAGCCAAGAGATCGTGACCTGAGCTGGAAGTCAGGAGGCTCAACCCACTGAGCCACCCAAGCGCCCCAGGCTTTTTTGTTGTTGTTGTTCTCCTTTGAAAACTTCTACAAGTGAAGCAGGTAAGGAAACATTTTTCATTGGATGGTTGTTTTTATAAAGTTAACAGCACTCAGACCAAGTGACAGAACATACTCCAAAAGCCCTTCCAGTCCAAATCCCCCAAAGGGTAACCACGATCTAGATTTATGACACCAGAGATGAGTTTTGCTGTTTTTGACCTTTATATACACATAACCGTTGACTACATTCTTTGCACCCCGATTTCTTTTACTTAACTTTGCGAGACTCATCCATATGGCTGCGTGCCACTGTAGGACATTTGCTCTCAGGGCTTTATTACACTCTCATTGAGTGACTATACCACCATGTACTTATCCATTCTTCTCTCAATGACGTTTGGATTATCCCCAGTTTTGAAGCTATTAGGGACACTGCTGAGATGAACACTTTGGTACCTGGTTTTTTTTTTTGGTGAACATGTATATGCATTTATGTCAAAATACCTTGCAATGAAACTGTTGGGTCATAGGCTAGGCCTAGGTTCTGTTTTAATAAACACTGCTAAATAGTTTCCCCAAGTGATTGCACCCAACTGATCAATGTATACTCCCCTGAACAGTGTATGAGTTCCTGATTCCTCATCCTCCCTCCCACGACTGACATTCCCTCTTTGTTCTCTTTTCCTCCACCTTCATTTTAACCCTTCTGGTGGGTGTGCAGTGGTCTCTCAAGCAGTTTTAATCTGGGGTCCCCTGAGGACCAACTCAGCTGCACACTTTTCACGCGTTTATTGTTCATTAGGACGGTCTCTTTTGAGAAGGGCAGTATAGATCTGTAAAAAAAAAAAAAAAACCCAAAGCCAAAAAAACCACCTTGTCACTGTTGCCTCGCCTCTTTACTAAAGGCCAAACCACCATGGGGAGGCTCCCAATAATTCCAGGTTAGGTTCGGGGAAGAATAATGTCTCTAAAACTTTTGTGTATCTGTCTCTTGGCCCCTCCCCTCCCCTGGGGAGCACCCAGAAAAAGGCAGCAGGGGACGACCTTTATTACTCCTAAGCCCCAAACTCTGAAGAGTCCTTTCTGGGAGGCGGCAAGGTAGACAGTTGGACTTCCCATCAGAAGACAGCTAATGGGGCCAAAAGAACTACCAGGAATTGCCGCCCCCCCCCCCAACCCCGCCTTCTCGGCAAGCACTCAGGCCCGCCCCGCAGGGATATCTGGGGGCATCATCTCCGGGGCGAGGGGGCGGTGAGGGGGAACGGGTATCTCTTAAAGCAGAAATGTTAACACCCTCTTAACGGCGACATTGAGGATGGCGGGGCCCAGCGCCGTTTCCCCGTAAAGGGTCGCCCCTGCTGCCTCCGTCCTAAGACGCGGGATGGGGCTTGCGGCGGAGGCCCGGGCTGGTCAGTTTGATGCGGAGGTGAGAAGCAGGGCTGGGGCGGGCCAGGCTGGGGCTCGGGAGCGGGGCCCCTGCGCCGCCTGCGGGGGGGGGGAGCATGCGTCTTCCTTCCGGAGGGAGCCGGATAAAC
This sequence comes from Panthera uncia, assembly GCF_023721935.1. Taxonomy (NCBI): domain Eukaryota; kingdom Metazoa; phylum Chordata; class Mammalia; order Carnivora; family Felidae; genus Panthera; species Panthera uncia. The sequence goes on from NC_064809.1 coordinate 41,434,927, forward strand.
GAGTCACGTTTTACTACCACATCAACGGATCCGTCCAAAAAGAATCCTTAGCATTTGGTAGCAGCGCGGGCCTCCTAACGGCCGCTCAGCGAGCGCGGCGGAAGCGCGGTGGCGCCGTCGCCGTCGCTGCCACTCCCGGGCGCGGCGGCCTGGGACCAGCGGGAAAGCGTGGCGGGCCCTGAAGATGGGCGGTTGAGCCGAGCCGCAGGGCCCAACTGCAGTTGCCGGGTCCGGGTGGTGGGCGCGCTGCGCTGTCCCAGTGGCCCTGCCCCCGTGGCCCGCAGGTGGGAGGACCGGCCCGCGAGCTGGGACCAGGTGAAGGTGGGTGGTGACCCAGAGTTGGGGTGGGCTGAAGGAGAAGGGGTCCTGCGGCTCTGCAGAAACTGGCAAGTCGTCTCAGAGCATTGGAAAGAATACTGATTATTTCCTGAGCGCCTATTATGTCCCAGTCCCTGCTCTAAGTGCTAGGAAGCCTACCGGGAACCAGGTAGGAACAATGGCCCTGGCCTCCTGGAGCTTATATTCTAATGAAGGGACAGACACGAAAACACAGAGAGACGATGATAAATCTTATGAAGAAAATGCACAGTGAGGAATGGGGAGGGGAGTGGTGTATTAACCTGGGCGAGGGAGAAGGGGTCGCATGTCAAGTCAGAGGAAGGTGATGGGGTGGGTCTGGGAAGTCTTTTCCAAGGAAGTGTCTTTTGACCAGAGACCAGAAAGAAGTGAGGAAGCCTCCAAGAATGATTCAGGCCGAGGGGACTGTGTTGACCTTGAACGGTGTCTACCAGGAGTTTAACTGCTATGCAGATGAGATTAGCTTTGTAGGTGAAATCTGGAATTTTCTTAGAAAATTATGGGTCATCCATTCATTTAGTGCTTTATTCCTTAAGTGTGAGAGAAGGAGAGTAAGGCCTGGTGCCTTGGCAATACACTCTTAATAATTTTGTTCCAGTGGAATGCATAGACTAAATTTAGAACTTCCATTTGTTTTCCGGAAGAGATCACCTGAATGAATTTTGTTCGCGTTCCTCTGTTTCTGGTTTTGTTCCCACTTCCTCCCCTGCGCCCCATTCCCCAAAAGAGATAAGTAGCAAAGGGAAGGGAGAGAGAAGAGGCTGGGGTAAGAAGTCTGAAGAGCAAAATGGGAAGGAGAAGTCACAAGAAGGCTGTGGGAGAGTCAAGGGAATGATCTGTCCTAATTCTCTGCCTCCTAAGCTCAGGAAATACTGGTGCTCCAACATCCCAGCCAATCCCCACAAGTATACACCCGCCACAGGAGAGGAAGGAACAGACTCAGACATGACTCCACCGCAGCTCACTGGAGCAGTTTAGGCCAAAGGTGGCTCATTTCAAATATTTTACATTAAATGGCAAAATAAGCCACGTTAAATCAAGGAATTTTGTAACAGCAAGATTACCTAACCCCCGCTTATTTTGCTGATGGAGAAACTGCTGGTTGGTGACAGAGCAATGACTCAAAATGTAGAGGTTCCATTTTTACCACATCCACCTCTGTCCCTTTTCTCTCCCCTGGAACCCTTAACTTGATAAAATTCTTCCCACTGGCTGCCGAACGAGTGGAAAGAGCTTTGTTTGAAGACCCCAGAGTGGAGTTCATCTAACACATCGTTAGAATCACATGAGGTTTCACTTTCTTCCACAACTATTTATTGGTATGCCCGATGGCCAGCGGGCTAAGTCATACTTTTAGCTCTCAAGGAGTTTTAAGTCGATAGAGCGAATAAATAACTAGCCAATTGCAATTTACAGGAAGCAGTACCTTGAAGAGGAAGTGGAGGGAGAGTCAATTCTTAGTATAGCAGAGAGATGGAGAGCAGCAAACAGGATGTGAGTATTGAGAATGTATTTCAGATTGGTGTCCAACTGTTTTGTCGTGGTTATGTTAATACCGATCATCTCCCTAAACTTTTGTTGTCTTGATCATGTATGACATACCCGAGTGGTGGTGGGAGAGACGATTGCAGCCCATAGACTTGGTCCGTTCCCACATTCTCTCTACTCAACAATCAATGAGCATTTGCCACTTGGGGTGTTTTGTGCTTTGATGTCACCGAGAACAATTAGAAGGACAAAATATCCGTTTCAGCACTGTAATGGCAAATAGGCCTTGGTAAAATTATACGCAAGCGGTCTTAGAGGAATGTCCTTGCAAAGAGCTGTGGCTGTGTAGATGTGAAGACTGATACGATATATGAACGTACAATAATAGGAACTCTTCTTATAGAGCAGGCTCTAGAGTGTAACTGAAGCCTGTCAGTTACAAAGCATCGCGGTAAAAATCCCCAAAAAGGTACTAAGTCACGTTTGACCCTTTGGAATGAGATGGGGGTAGGGTAGACATCATTTGGTGGCTAAAATTACATACTGCCTGAAGTGAGTGGTTTACCGCATGTGATCACATCTAGAAAGACTAAATAAGGTCGCTTCTGGGAATTCTTTGGTACCTTGCATGGCTGGCATTTCAACCTGCCAGATTTTCTCCTGAACTTTTTAATAGTCTCGCTGAGGGAAGAAAACCCGGGAAAGCAATTGCTCTTCCTTAGCATACTTTCCAAAAGATGAACATTTTGGAAAATTTTTAAAGTCAACCCATTTTATTTATTTATTTTATTTTATTTTTTAATGTTGATTTATTTTTGACAAAGAGAGAGACAGAGCATGAGCGGGGGAGGAGCAGAGAGAGAGGGAGACACAGAATCCAAAGCAGGCTCCAGGCTCTGAGCTGTCAGCACAGAGCCCGACATGGGGCTCGAACCCACAGACCGCGAGATCATGACCTGAGCCGAAGTCGGACGCTCAACCGACTAAGCCACCCAGGCACCCCAGTCAACCCATTTTAAAAGATGATGCATTTATATGACAATTATTAAGACTATCTTTTTAAGTTTATTTTTATTTATTTTGAGAGAGAGAGAGAGAGAGCAAGTGGGAGAGGGGCAGAGAGAGAGGGAGACAGAATCCCAAACAGGCTCTGTGCTACCAGCACAGAGCCCAGTGGGGGGCTTGAACCCACGAACTGAGAGATCATGACCTGAGCCAAAGTCGAGCTGGACCCTTAACCGACTGAGCCACCCAGAGGTCCCTGTTAAGACTATTTTAGAAAGACATTAGAGGAAGCTCTGTAAGAGCAAGATATGAAACACAGAAATTAGAATGATTATTTTTTTTAAATTATTTTTAAAAAACCTCTATACCTATCAAGAGCAAAGCCAGTGTGCCCCTGCCATCCCAGACCCCTACCCAGCTCCCCCTGCCACGTATTTATTTAATTTAATAATTAGATTTGACTCCTTACTTTGTTTTCCATTTCAAAAATCACAGGACTGTCTACCTCTGTTAATTGTGGGCTTCTATTTATGCTGACCTTGTCATTATTAACATACCATATATCACGGGAACGCCTGGGTGGCTCAGTTGGTTAGCGTCCGACTTTGGCTCAGGTCCTGATCTCACGGTTCATGGGCTCAAGCCCCGTGTCGGGCTCTGTGCTGACAGTTCAGAGCCTGGAGCCTGCTTCCGATTCTGTGTCTCCCCCTCTCACTGCCCCTCGCCTGCTCGTGCTCTGTCTCTCAATAATAAATAAACGTTAAAAAAAAATTAAAAAAGATACCATATATCATGGTTGTTGTTTTAATTTAAAAGAAGTACATGCCCACAAAACCTCGCAACAATACGGAAATCAAAGGACAAAGTCTCTTAAGTTTTGGTGGTAAATAAGGATAAGCAAAGGTTTAGATGGTTGTTTGTGTTGTTACTGGCATTAAAAACAGTGACTTTTCTTTTGACATGGTCATTTTGACATAGCCAGATATAAATGGCTCTGAAAGTTTGTCCTATTTCATATCTATTAGCTACACTACAGTTAGCTCTTTGCATGACATCTCTCTTTGCCAATTATTGTGACAGTTAAATTAGATCATATGTTCTAAGCTCTCGGCAAGGCATTGGGCTATGGAGGGAAACATCCAGTTCTTCCCTACTATGATTGTCTCCTGTGGGTCTCATTACTACTCACATAAAACACTTCAGTTCTGGTCACATGTGTAGAGGTTTTTCCTCACACCAAGCAATTTTCTGTGACACCACTTGGTTGTCCTACAGTTTAATTCAATGAGGACACTATACCTGGAGATAGTGTCAGATTCTACAGGTTAGCGACTCAGTCCCATTAGACCTCCCCATCACACACACACACACACGCACACACACACACTTCAGAAACCAGTCAAGCCCTGGTTATACCTGTACTTTTTTTTTTTAATGTTTATTTATTTTTGAGAGAGAGAGAGAGAGAGAGAGAGAGAGACAAGAATGCGAGCAGGGGAGGAGCAGAGAGAGAGGGAGACACAGAATCCAAAGCAGGCTCCAGGCTCTGGGCTGTCAGCACAGAGCCCGACGTGGCACTCGAACTCACGAACCATGAAATCATGACCTGAGCCGAAGTCCGACTCAACCAGCTGAGCCACCCAGGCGCCCCTATACCTGTACTTCTGGCCAGTTGACTGTAGATCAGAATTCCAATGTCCCCCTCTTTGGGTTTGACTAATTTTCTGGAGCAGCTCACAGAAGTCAGGGAAATGCTTGTGTTTACCAGTTTATTAAAGAATATGATAAAGGATACAGATGAACAGTCAGATGAAAAGATACATAGGGCAGGTCTGGGGGGTTCCTGAGCGTAGGAGTTTCTATCCCCCTGGAATTGGGGTGAGTCACCCTCCCAGTGGACATGTATTCACCAGCCCGAAAGCTCTCTGAACCCCCTACTATGGGGATTGTGTGGAGCTTCCTCACGTAGGTGTGATCAATTATTAACTCCATTTCTAGCCCCTCGCCCTGCTCTGGAGGGTGAGGGGGTAGGGGTGAAAATTCCAAGCTTTTAACCATGGCTTGGTCTTTCTGGTGACCAGCCCCCATCCGGAATCCACTCATTAACCTGAAGAGTCACCTCTTTAGAACAAAGGATGTTCCGAGTGCTCTCACCACTCAGGAATTTATAAGGGTTTTAAGATCTCCGTGTCAGGGACAGGGTCAAAGACAAATATTAGAACAATAGGTGCTCGTAATGTTCTTATCACCTGGGAAATCACAAAGGTTTTAGGAACTCTGTGCCAGGGACTGGGCATATAGGAAATATTAAATAATTGGGAACTTGCCGTTATTGAAATACATTGATTTCTGGGGCAGATGTTATTATTACTAGAGATAAGTTTTCTAGGTCACACAACTAGACAACTAGAGCATGCTACAGCTGGCCTATGATCGGTGTCTTTATACCATAACCCTCTTTCTTTCCTTTTGTTTTACATTGTTCTAGTAGACAGATCAAGAGGTTCAGAATTCAAAAGCAATTAGGAGAAACCAATCACAGTGTTAAAAAGATAACCTACATTATTATTCACCCACTGGGTTTTAGTTTAGGCTCAAGAGGAGATCGAGAAGGAATATGGAGTTAGAAAACTAAACCTAGGGGCGCCTGGGTGGCTCAGGCGGTTGAGTAACCGACTCCTGATTTCGGCTCAGGTCATGATCTCATGGGTTTGTGAGTTCGAGCCCTGCGTTGGGCTCCGCGCTGACAGTGAGGAGCCTGCTTGGGATTCTCTCTGGGTCCCTTTCTCTCTGTTCCTCTCCCGCTTGTGCTCGCTTGCACTCTCTCCAAAATAAATACATAAACTTAAAAAACAAAACAAAACCTAAATCTAAAGACTGTCAAACATCCTTGCCCTCTAGCCCTATGTAACTCTTCAGCTTGTTATGTTAGGAAATGCCATGAAGGTATGGAGGTACATAAACATCACTTATACAAACTATGATGGGAATGAGATATATAGTTCTTTTTTTTTTTTCATGTTTATTTATTTTACGAGAGAGAGAATGCAAGCAGGGGAGGGGCAGAGGGAGAGGGAGAATCCAAGGCAGGCTCCACACTGTCAGCACAGAACCCGATGCAGGCTCAATCGTCAGACCCTTAACCGACTGAGCCACCCAGGCACCCTGGAAGTGATACATTCTGTGAGGGAAAATGAGCAAGGGCACCCGGGTGGCTCAGTCGGTTACGTGTTGGACTTCAGCTCCAGCGGTTCATGAGTTCGAGCCCCAAGTGGGGCTCTGTGCTGACAGCTCAGAGCCTGGAGCCTACTTCTGATTCTGTGTCTCCCTCTCTCTCTGCCCCTCCCCTGCTCATGCTCTGTCTCTCTCTCTCTTCTCTCTCTCTCTCAAAAATAAATACACATTCAAAATTTTAAAACAAATTAAAAGAAAGCAAGGTAAAGACATAGATGTTGGAATAGGAGGGTAGGGTTGCATATTCTAAATACTGTGATCAGGGAAGGGCTGTCCAGCATGAATTCAAGCAGAAACCAGAGGGACAATAAGGAGCGAACCATGAGAAGATCTGAAGAAAGCGTTTCAGATAGAGGGAAGACTAGATGTAAAGGTCCTGGAGTAAAAAGGCTTAGCAGATTAGAGCAGGGGGTCCATAAAGTTTTTGTAAAGAGCCAGATAGCAAATATTTTAGGCTTCGGAGGCCCTTTGTCTCTGTTACAACTATTCAACTCTGCTGTCATATGTTAAAGCAGCCAGAGACATTATATAAACGGCAAGTTTGTGTTATAATGAAACTTCGTCTTTATAAATCTTTTTTTTTAATTTTTTAAATGTTTATTTATTTTTGAGAAAGAGAGACTGAGAGTGAGTGGGGGAGGGGCGGGGGGGGGCCGGGGAGGACACAGAATCCGAAGCGGGCTCCAGGCTCTGAGCTGTCAGCACAGAGCCCGATGCGGGGCTCAAACTTACGAACTGTGAAATCATGACCTGAGCCAAAGTTGGACACTTAGCTAACTGAGCCACCCAGGTGCCCCAGCAAGAATTTTTTTTTTTCAATGTTTATTTATTTATTTGGAGAGAGACAGAGAGCATGAGTGGAGAAGGGGCAGAGAGAGAGTGAGAGAGAAAATCCCAAGCAGGCTCCAGGCTGAGCATGGAGCCCAATACAGGGGTCAGTCTCACAACCTTGAGATCATGACCTGAGCTGAAATCAACAGCTGGATGCTTCACTGACTGAGCCACCCAGGTGCCCCCAAAAGGCAAGAATTTTTTAAAATGAACATCTTGAGAACCATCTCCCTGCTTGCGAAATAGAACCTTATAGGTAATGTAAGAGTCTCCTCTAGCTTCTTACCATGCTAGACGTCTCCATGTTTCTGAATTTTTGTCTGTCTAAGTGAAAGTCTTCTTAAGAGATATGATGGTATGGATATAGTAGAAAGGGAAAATTTGATGATATAAGGGAAATACTTTCTGGTCAGAATTCTTGAGTTCAGGTAAGAGGGAAAGGGATCCAGGTCTCTAGCTGAGAGGCTGGCCTCACCAGATGGGAGCAGGAGACACAAGCATTTCAACAGCGGTGGGGGGGAGGCTGAGTGTTTGGATTCAGACACGGTCAAGTTAGTAGACTTCGTAGTGAAGTAGAAAGATGAGGAATTTCTCGTCTCCGGTTTTCAGTGAAATTAGAAAGGAGATTATCACTTGAAGAGTGAGGAAAAGGTGTGAACTTGTTTTCTTACAGAGTAGGGAGTGAACTGATTTCAGACAACAAAGCTTTGTGGGGCGCCTGGGTGGCTCAGTTGGTTAAGCGTCCGGACTGGATTTTGGCTCAGGTCATGATCTCATGGTCTGTGAGTTTCAGGCCGGAGTCTGGCTCTGCTCTGGCAGCACGGAGCCTGCTGGGGATTCTCTCTGTCTCTCTGCCCCTCCCCTGCTCGTGTTCTCTCTCTCTCAAAATAAATAAGCTTAAAAAAAGAAAGAAAAAAAGAAAGCTTTGCAGAGCAGTGTTGAGAGCCCACTTAAGATCATCACCTAATCTAAATTAATCCCCTAAGCAGGGTTGTGGATTTTTCCCCAGCCATTTGTTTAGTTAGTGAGTGCAAGCAAGCAGAGTAAGTAGAGTTGGAATTAACCAAGGGCTGGGATCTTACCAAGGAATACAACGGGAGGGGAAGGAGTGCCAGAGTCGCAGGTTGTGCAAAGGAGCCTGTAGAGGGACGAATGAAATGATTCAAGCTGGGTGATGTCGGAAATAAAAACCGAAAAGTGCTCATCAGTGAAAAGTTGATGGGGTCGATGGCTTAGAGATCCTACTTGTATTATGAATTGTTAGGGGCGCCTAGGTGGCTCAGTCGGTTAAGCATCCAACTTCAGCTCAGGTCATGATCTCACACTCCGTGAGTTCGAGCCCCGCGTCAGGCTCTTTGCTGACAGCTCAGACCCTGGAACCATCTTCAGATTCTGTGTCTCCCTCTCTCTCTGCCCCTCCCCTGCTCATGCTCTGTCTCTCTCTGTCTCAAAAATAAATTAAAAAAAAATATATTAAAAAATTTATGGGGCGCCTGGATGGCTGAGTCGGTTGAGCATCCGACTTCAGCTCAGGTCATGATCTCACGGTTTGTGGGTTCGAGCCCCGCGTCGGGCTCTGTGCTGACAGCATGGAGCCTGGAGCCTGCTTTGGATTCTGTGTCTCTCTCTCTCTGTTCCTCCCCTGCTCTCACTGTCTCTCTCTGTCTCAAAAATAAATAAAATTAAAAAAAAAAAAAGAATGCAGAGGAGGTGATGGACAGTGTGAGATGCAAGAAAGAGGTTTTGGAAGGAATACGTCTATCATTAATGGCCAGGCCTGGGGTGTCACCATGGGATTAAGTGACTGAGGTGGGTTGGAAAATAAAATAACTGGAAATGAGTAGACAAGGAACTGAGAGCCCAGCACATTGTTTCCAGGGATGACAGAGTGCCTAGGAATGATGATGGTAGGAGGGGTGTAACCAAGAGAGTGAATCAGGTTTTAAAATGTCCAGGGAATGAGGGGAAGTAAGCCAGGAGATCAGCAGATGATTACAGTATCCTGATGGCATGTACCTCAAAGGATCCGAGTCTTGAGAAACTAGACGATGAGAAGTTGTTTGGAAGTGACACTGTGGAGCTTCGTTAAGAATTACAAATGAAATGCTAACCCGGGCGGGCCGTAGTACTTTGACGGGAGTGAGAAACTTTGACTCGAAAGTTCAGAAAGGGGCTCATGGAAAAAATGGCATTTACGGGGGACTTTGAAAGGTGAAATGAATTTTGAGAGAAATCGCTTTGGAAAGATATCGCCAGCCAGAGAAAATATTATTACGAAAGAAGAGGGAGTTAACACGGACTGTTCTGCCCATGACTGGTGTTTCTGCCTGCGGGCCTGTTGCCGTGTTGTTAACTGCGGTAGGGTGTCAGTAGGCCACTAGGTGGCAGTGCATATCCTTGAGGATGTACAGCCCTCCTTGGGACTGTGGGTTTTTGTGAAGGCTGGAAATGAAAATCTAGCCCCAGCACTGCCGAGGGGAGGCAAGTGATGTGTGGATTGGTGTATTTAGTAAGGCTTCAAAGTGTTGTCATGGTCTTAGCATTAAAGGGGCAAAGCCGTCAAGAGAATAAACTTGAGAACATTTAGGCAAAAGATCAGGAAGAAGATGAAAGGAAGCTGTCTCAAGACAAAGGTATGATGTGTCAGAAGTAAAGGCCGCACTTTCTTATACCATACACAAAAATAAACTCAGTGAATGAAAGACCTGAATGTGGAAACTGAAGCCATAAAAACTTCTAGAGGAGAGCATAAGCAGTCATGTCTTTGACATCAGTCAGCCTTAGCAACATTTTCCTAGATCCGTCTCCTCCGGCAAGGGGAACCAAAGCAAAAATAAACTCTCGGGACTACACCAAAACAAAAAGATTTCCACAGAGAAGAAAATCACCAACAAAACGAGAAGGCAACCTACTGACTGGGAGAGGATGTTTGCAAATGGAGATGTGGTGTCTATATACAATGAAATAGTACTCTGCCATGAGAAAAGAAAGATCTTGCCATTTGTGAAAACATGGATGGACCTAGTGGGTATTATGCTAAGTGAAATAAGTCAGACAGAGACAAACAAATACCATATGATTTCACTTCTATGTGGAACCTAAAACACAAATGAACAAACAAAGCGAAAGTGGACACACAGCGACAGAGAACACACTTCCGGTTTCCAGAAGGGAGGAGAGCACGAGGATGGGCAAAACGGGTGAAGGAGAGTGGCAGGGACAGGCTTCCAGTGATGGAATGAATCCATCATGGGGATGAAAGGCACAGCTTGGGGAATAGAGTCAACGGTATGATAACAGTGTCATATGGTGACAGATGAACTTCACTTCCTGTGGTGAGTGTAGCTTGTCATTCAGACTTGTGGAATCACTTTGTTGTATACCTGAAACTAGTGTAACACTGTGTGTCAACTCTACTTAAAAAAAAAAAAAAAAAAAGAAGTAAAGTCCCAAAGAAGGAAGCACAGAGAAGGGAAGAGACTTGCAGACCTGTGGTAACAGGGCGGGAAGTGGGTACCAGAGCAATACTGAAAGACAGAAGCAGTGGTCTCCTCCTCCTCCTAATTTTTTTTTTTTTTTTTTTTTTTTTTTACTTATTTACTCACAATTTGGAGAAGTTTTGAAAAACTACATACCCTTCTTACACATTTTTAAGTTAACAGCTAAGAAAAATTTTCGATGTTTAAATAGCTTCCGGGGATTAATTTTTCTGCTGTCTAGTATATGAAATACGTGCTTTCAGGGCCAATGCTGGACTTTCCAGTGCCTTTGTGCAAATTTGGAAATGAATTCCCTGGGGAAAAAAAAAAAGAATGGGCAGATTTTCTAGGGATGGGGCCCTGTGCAAAGAAAAAAGGCGCATCCCCTGTTGGCCAAGGAGTAGGGCCTGGCCAGTGGGATGCAGACTATATTTCAGCCTCTACTTACCCCAGGAAACTGCACAACTGGGTTTCACCCTCCACCTGCCGCTCAACCACACAGCCATCCACACGGCCTTGTAGATTTTTTTGGCGTATAAAAACCTTTGCAGAAATACAGACTAAATGGAAAAGCCAGGAAGCCCATTCACACTTATGTTCTGTCAGAAAAAGTCTTAAGTTGTTTCATTTCAAATAAAAATGCTAATTTATATCCCTGTGTCAACCATCATACTTAGTTCTAAGACAAACAGATGCTGTGGAACTTTGCTTCGGGTTTCTTTGCCAGTTGCTGCTTCTAAAACGTCAGCACGCTTAAGACTCACTTGGAAGAGTCACTTGTTAATACAAATTTCATGGTCCCACCCTAGTGGCATTCTGAGACTCGGCAGGTCTAGGGAGGAGCTGGACATTTGCTTGTCTACCAAGCTCCCAGGAGATGCCCACGTGGTCCCTCCATGGATGATCACACTTTGAATAACACTGGATGAAATAAGGCATTGGCTGCTTTAATATTTCCCGTCAATGCCATAATGACTGTCACAGTGCTGTCCCTGAGGAGCGATGTGCTCTCAGATTTTGCCTGTTGCACCACTGTAAAAATTTAAGATAGGTTAGAGATTAGCTTTTCTCTTGCCGAGTAGGTGAAAGTAGTGACAAGTGGGAAAGAAAAAAGAGCAAACCTTTTTTTTTTTTAAGTTTATGTATTTATTTTGAGAGAGAGAGACAGAGAGAGCCTGTGTGTGAGCAGGGGAGGGGCATAAAGAGAGGGAGAGACAGAATACAAAGCAGGCTCCATGCTGTCAGCATAGAGCCCAACTCGAGGCTCGAACCCATGAACCATGAGCTCATGACCCGAGCCAAAGTCAGATGCTTAACAGGCTGAGCCACCCAGGTGCACCAAACTAGGCACACATTCTTAAGAAAAGCAGTCTTATGAAAGAAAACACATGAAAGTTGGAGATCAGGAAAATTATTTCATTAAAAATGGGTTGGAAGGGCTAAGTGAAATAAGCCATACAGAGAAAGACAGATACCATATGTTTTCACTCTTATGTGGATCCTGAGAAATTTAACAGAAACCCATGGGGGAGGGGAAGGGAAAAAAAGAGGTTAGAGTGGGAGAGAGCCAAAGCATAAGAGACTCTTAAAAACTGAGAACAAACTGAGGGTTGATGGGAGGTGGGAGGGAGGGGAAGGTGGGTGATGGGTATTGAAGAGGGCATCTTTTGGGATGAGCACTGGGTGTTGTATGGAAACCAATTTGACAATAAATTTCATATATTGGGAAAAAAAATGGGTTGGAAGGGAAGGAAGGGGTGAGTAGGTCCTGCGTAGGGGATTTTGGAGGCAGTGAAACCATGCTGTATGATACAGAGGGGAGATACAAGTCATTATACATTTATCCAAACACCAAGAGTAAACCCTAATGTAAACTGTGGACGTTGACTGATAATGATGTGCCACTATAGGTTCATCAACTGTAACAAATGTAACATTCTGGGGAGGGATGTTGGTAATGGATCTTGAAACAAACAAACCAAAAAACAATAGGGGCGCCTGGGTGGCTCAGTCGGTTAAGCCTTGGACTTCAGCTCAGGTCACGATCTCATGGTTCATGGATTCAGCCCCTCATCAGGCACTGCGCTAACAACTGAAACCTGCTTCCTGAACCCTGTTTTGTATCCTGTGTCTCCTTCGCTCTGTGTCCCTCCCCCACTCGCGCTCTGCCTCTCTCTCTCTCTCAGAAATAAATAAACATTAAAAAAGAAAATTAAAAAAAACAAACCAAAAGCCCTGTCATCAGAAAATAAATAAGCACTGCAATTGACATAACTATCTTAAAAGGGTGTAACTCATGTTGGGTTGCCTAATGTCCAGAGTGGGAGGTAAGGGGTTACCCAAGGAAGTGATGAAGTCATTTTACTGAGCAAATGACACTCTTCGATTTCCAACACTACAAACAAAGAGAAAGGCCTCTGAGGGAAAGTCCACCTGTGGGATGAACTGTCTACTGACCTCTGGCAAGTAACCTTCACTTCCGGGGCTTTGTGGCCCTCGGCACCAACAGCTCAGAACTTTACGATTTCCAAAGCACTTTAATATAGGTTATTTAATCCTCTCAATAACTCCATGCCTAGCTCTGATGCTACAGAACTAATCCATAAAGCACAAATCAGCCAAGGTATACAGGTTTATAATAGGCCCTTTCACTTTATACAATAAATTCTTTCAAACATCTGAAGCTGCAAAGTATAAAACGAATTCTTTGTCATAATGGAAGCTATTGTATGCTTAAAACATAACAATTTATGACTTTTTCGATATCCACTAGCAGATTTTCTTTTATAATTATGTTTCATTCACTACCAAGTATTTTTTCCTATTTTTCATTGCTGTAGCTGAGAGAGATGGACGGGGGCGGGGAATGACCCAGAAGTATGGTGGGTGACTGGGATAATGTACACGTGTAATCGACACAGATAATTGAAAATTAATAGCATCATATTCCTCAGCCTAAGAAGGCACGGAGAGCTTTTATTTACTGATAATTGCATTAGGTACTTTGCCACTTTTTCCGATTTAATCCTCTTGACAATGTATGAGATGGAATAGAACTTCAGCTCCCTGGTTACGGTTGTTGCCAGAGAAAATAGTTTTTCCGTGTAGGTATGTCTCAAACATTGCATGGGCACATTAACACTATAAAAAGTATTCATTATTCATTTGAAATTCAAACGTAACAGCATTCTGTTTGTTTGGTTTTTGCTAAATCTGGCAACTCTTCCTGTTTCTGTTATCCCTCATGCTTAGAATGAATTACTTTTCTTCAAAAAACACATTGCAAAAAAAACCCACTTTGCAACACATTACACTCCTTCAACGAATTGCCTACCTAATAAAGGCCTATCTCAGAGATACTGCAGGTGCAGTTCCAGCCAGCACAGTAAAGCGCATATCACAATCAGCTAAGTTGGATGAATTTTATGGTTTCCCGGTGCATATAAAAGTTATACGTACACGATACTATAGTCTATTAAGTGTGCGCTAGCTTCATGGCTGAAAAACACAATGTACATTCCTTAATTAGAAAAATACTTCAGGGGGCTCGTGGGTGGCTCAGTTGTCAAGCATCCAACTCTTTCAGTTCTGGTCATGATCTCACAGTTCATGAGTTCCAGTCCCACGTGGGGCTGACAGGCAGAGCCTGCTTGGGATTCTCTGTCTCCCTTTCTCTGCCCCTCCCCGGCTCATGCACTCTTGCTTGCTTGCTCTTTCTCTCAAAACTAAATAAACATTTTTTTTTTTTTTTTTAATACCGTAGGGGCACCTGGGTGGCTCAGTTGGTTAAGTGTCTGAATTGTGATATTGGCTCAGGTCATGATACCGGGGTCATGGGATCGAGCCCTGCATTGGGCTCTTCACTGAGTGTGGAGCCTGCTTGAGATTCTCTCTCTTCCTTCTGCTCCTCTCCACCCCGCTAAAATAAATTTTAAGAAAAAAAGTTCTTTAGGGGTACCTGGGTGGCTCAGTCGGTTGGGTGTCTGACTTCGGTTCAGGTCATGATCTCACGGTTTGTGAGTTCAAGCCCCGCGTCGGGCTCTGTGCTGACAGCTCGGAGCCTGGAGCCTGCTTCGGATTCTGTGTCTCCCCCTCTCTCTGCTCCTCCCCTGCTCATGCTCTGTCTCTCTCTATCTCTCAATAATGAATAAACGTTTAAAAAAATTATTAAAAAAAGAAAAAAAAGTACTTTATGGCTTAGAAATGCTAACCATCCTCTGAACTTTTTGCTGGTGGAGGGTGTTGCCTTGATGTTGATGACTGATCAGGGTGGTGGTTGCTAAAGAATGGGGTAGTTATGGCAGTTTCTTTCTTTCTTTCTTTCTTTCTTTCTTTCTTTCTTTCTTTCTTTCTTTC
>NC_064809.1:41449686-41639990 GCF_023721935.1 Panthera uncia
TTCTTTCTTTCTTTCTTTCTTTCTTTCTTTCTTTCTTTCTTTCTTTCAATAAGTTGTAGGCCCAATGTGGGGCTTGAACTTAAGAATCCTAGATCAAGAGTTTCATGCTCAGGGTGCCTGGTGGCTCAGTTGGTTAAGCGTCTGACTCTTGACTTCAGCTTAGCTCATATCTCAGTGTTTGTGAGATCAAGCCCCACATCAAGCCTTGTGCTGACAGCATGGAGCCTGCTTGGGATTCTCGCCCTCTCCGACTCTCTCTGCCCCTCCCCTTCTAGATCTCTCTCTCTCTCTCTCTTTCTCTCTCTAAAAATAAACTTGGGGAAAAAAAGAGTTGCATAGTCTACCAACTGCCAGATGGGCACCCGTGGCATTTTCTTAAAATAAGAAAACAGTGAAGTTGGCCCCATTGATTGGCTCCTTTCACAAATGATTGCTCTGTAGCATGCGATGCCGTTTGATAACATTTCACCCACAGTACAACTTCTTTCAAAATTGGAACCAGTCCTCTCACACCCTGCTGCTGCTCTATCAGCTCAGATATATGTAATGTTCGAAATCGGTTGTGGTCATTTCGACAGGCTTCACAGCGTCTTCAACAGGAGTAGATGCCATCTCGAGAAACCACTTTCTTTGCTCATCCGCGAGAGGCAACTCATCTGTTCAAGGTTTATCTTGAGATTCCAGCAACTCGGTCGCAGCTTCAGTCTCCACTTCCGATGTAGTTCTCTTGCTGTTTCTACCACACCTGCAGGTCCTTCTCCACCGAGGGCTTGAACTTCTCAAAGTCATCAAAGAGATTTGGAATCACCATCTTCCAAACTCCTGTTCACGTTGATACTTCAACCCTTTCCCACGAATCACAGATGTTCTTAATGGCATCTAAAATGGTAAATCCCTTCCAGAAGGTTTTCAATTTACTTTGCCAAGATCCATCGGAGGAATCACTGTCTCTGCTAGCTAAAGCCTCACAAAATGTATTTCTTTTTTCTTTTTTTCTTTTACTTTTTTTAATGTTTATTCATTTTTGAAAGACAGAGACAGAGCACAGGCAGGGGTGGGGCAGAGAGAGAGGGGGACACAGAATCTGAAGCAGACTCCAGGCTCTGAGCTGCCAGCACAGAGCCTGACGTGGGGCTCGAACCCAAAAACCATGAGATCACGACCTGAGCCGAAGTCGGATGCTTCGGCTGAGCCACCCAGGTGCCCCACAAAATGTATTTCTTAAATAAGACTTGAAGTAGACTTCTTCAGTCCACGCCCTGCAGAATGGCTGTTGTGCTAGCAGGCTTGAAAACAGCAGGAATCTCGTCAGACATCTCCATCGGAGCTCCTGGGTGACCAGGTGCGTTGTCAATGAGCAGTCGTGTTTGGAAAGAAGTCTTTTCTTCTGAGGAGTAGGTCTCAGCGGTGGGTAAGATATTCAGTAAACCATGTTGTAAACAGATGTGCTGTCTTCCAGGCTTTGCTCTTCCAGTTACAGAGCACAGGCAGAGTCGAGTTAGCAGAATTCTTGAGGCCCTGGGACTTCCAGAATGTGCACGAGCACTGGCTTCAGCTTAGTCACCAGCCGCATTACCCCTTGCAAGAGAGTCAGCCTGTCCTCTGAAACTTCGAGGCCAGGCACCGACTTCTCCTCTGTAGCTATGAAAGTCCTAGGTGGCATCTTCTCTCCGTAGAAGGCTGTCTGTCTACACTGAAGATCGGTTGGCTGTTTAGCGTGGCCACCTTCATTAATTATCCGAGCTAGGTCTTCTGGACAAGTTGCTGCAGCTTCTACGTTAGCACTTGCTGCCTCACCGTGCACTTTTATGTTATAGAGATGACTTCTTCCCTCAAACCCCCTGAACCAACCTCTGTTAGCTTCAGACTTTTCTCCTGCGGCTTCCTCGTCTCTCTCAGCCTTCATCGGATTGAAGAGACTTAAGGCCTTGCTCTGGATTAGGCTTCGGCTTAAGGAAATGTGATGGCTGGTTTGATCCTCTATCCAGACCTCTAAAACTTTTTCCATTATCAGCAATAAGGCTGTTTCATTTCCTTATCATTTCTGCGTTCACTGGAGTAGCACTTTTCATTTCCTTTTCATTTCCGAGAATTTTTCCTCTGCATTTATAACCCTTTGATGCAAGAAGCCTGTCTGAACTTTGAACATGCCTTCCTCACTAAGCTTTGTCATTGCTAGCTTTTGATTTAAAGTGAGAGATGTGCAACTCTTCCTTTCACTTGAACAGTTAGAGACTATTGTAGGGTTATTAAGTGGCCTAATTTCAGTATTGTCGTGTCTTGGGGAATAGGGAGGCCCAAGGAGAAGGAGAGAGTTGGGGGAATGGTCAGTCGGTGGAGCAAGTCAGGACGCACACATTTATCCATTAAGTTCACCATCTTATATGGCACGGTTTGGGGCACCCCAGAACAATTACAGTAGTAATATCAAAGATCACCGATCACAGGTCACCAAAAGAAGTATGATAATAACAACAAATTTTGAAATATTGTGAGAATTACCAAATGTGACAGATATAAAGTGAGCAAATGCTGTTGGAAAAATGGTGCCAATAGACTTGTTCAACGCACTGTTGCCACAAACCGTCAGTTTATAAAAAACACAGTATCTTCAAAGCACAATAAAGCAAAATGCAATTAAAAAAAAAAAAAGTATGCCTGTAATTTTGTCCTACTGACGATTATATTGGCAGAGGAGCCAAAAGTTAGAGGCGGAGGGTTGTTAATGCTTTAGATAACTTTTACAGGACTCTACTGCGGGAACTGTAGGAAATCCCAGAAATTTACCTTCTACTATTCCAAGATTTTTCTGAGGCTCGAGTCCTCAGTCCTAACTTCAGTGGAGAATGATTTATTTCTCTTTACCGATCAACCTGACGAATAGACACGTTGGTGAAATCTTACTATGAGAATTGTAAATTTTTTAAATTGGAAGAGACTTTACAGATTATGTAATTTTTGCAGTTTCCAGAACCGGGCTCCGACTCTCTCTTTATTTATTTATTTTTATTTTGTTAAGTTTATTTATGTATTTTGGGAGAGAGTGAGAGCAAGCACAAGTGGCAGAGGGGCAGAGAGAGAGGGAGAGGGGATCCCAAGCAGGCCCAGTGCTGTCAGTACGGAGCCTGACATGGGGTTCAAACTCAGGAACCATGAGATCATGGCCCGAGCCAAATCCAGTGTCAGACATTTAACCGGCTGAGCCACCCATGCGCCCCTGACTCTGATTCTTAAGCAAGAGCCATTGTCTCCAGGACTTTGCAGGTGGGGTTTCCCATGCCTACTGCCAGGGAGTGTCAGCACACCTTACCTTTCCCCTCTTCTTGCCTATGCTCCCTCCCAGACACCTCTCCCTGTCTGAGTACCAAACATTCCAAATGTTTTTTGTTCTTAGGTTGTAATATATTATCTATGGCTCCAAAGTGGCGGTGATAAAGGAGAAGGAAAGTGATATGGAACAATCAGAGATGAAAATAAACATGCCCCAGACATGAGACAATCCCCTTGGTGAAACTGTGACAGGCCTGAAGAAGTCTAGTTCTTCCCAGTGAGGGAGAGAGAGACAGGAGAAGGTCAGTCTGCACAGGCTCCTTGTAGTGGCTAAACGTGAGGTTATTCTTCCAAAACCAATAGGATTCAAGGCCGTGAATGCTAAAGGACAGTAAATGTCAAGTTAGTCAGCACCTGATCTCTAATGAATATGTAACCTTGCCTTTGTTGTGGAGAAACGAACTGAGATTAGCTGAAATATTTTCTAAAAGACTTTCTTCTACAAGGAGGGTCACCAGCTCTCAGAAAGGGTTTTCTCCATGATCAGATAGGACATGTCTAGAAGCTTACAGTGGCTTTAATCCATAATACATCTCTATGGGTATACAGAGATTAGTGCCAAAGACTCAATATATAATAGTTGATCAGTAAATGTTTATTGAATAAACACCCCCAGGTCAGGTTCTGTATTATTTTTCCTGCTTTGTCACAACTATTTCTATGGATTATTTTTGTTGTCTGTAGTTTAGGAAAAACAAAATCAAACAAGTAATCATACCATCTGCCTCTCAGGGAAATTTACTTGAAAATAGAGGTTTACATCAGATGTACGTATTAAGTCCTGTCATGCCTGATATTCTTTTTTTTTTTAGATTTCATTTATTTAAAAAAATATATTTAAAAAAATTTTTTTTAATGTTTATTTATTTTTGAGACAGAGAGAGACACAGCATGAGCAGGGAAGGGGCAGAGAGAGAGGGAGACACAGAATGTGAAGCAGGCTCCAGGCTCTGAGCTGTCAGCACAGAGCCCGACGCGGGGCTCGAACTCACGAACTGTGAGATCATGACCTGAGCCAAAGTCGGATGCTTAACCGACTGAGCCACCCAGGCGCCCCTAAAAAAAAATTTTTTTTAATGTTTATTCATTTTTGAGAGACAGAGAGAGAGACAGAGCATGGGTGGGGGAGGAGCAGAGAGAGAGGGAGACACAGAATCTGAAGCAGGCTCTAGGCTCTGAGCTGTCAGCACAGAGCCCGACTCAGGGCTTGAATTCACTAACCTGATCATGACCTGAGCTGAAGTTGGACGCTTGACTGACTGAGCCACCCAGGCGCCCATGTAAGATTTATTTAAGTAATCTCTACATCGAGTGTGGGGCTTGAACCACAACCCCAAGATCAAGAGTCGCGTGCTCCTTTGACCAAGCCAGCCAGGCCCCCAATCTTTACCTGATATTCTGAGCCCACCTTCCAGTCATCACCCTCTGTTAGTATGAAAGCCCCTAACTAGTTTTAGTAATCTTAGTAATCTTGCTAAAATTTGTGCTCATGTTATTAGAGTGCTGAACCTGCTAGCTGTCTCTGGTACTCAGAATAAAGTCCAAACTCCTTCACCTAGCATATTAAGCCTTTTGTGATATGATCCCTACTTAACTTCCCGGCCTCTTCTCATCCCTTGGCCCTCTACACTTCAGCCATGCAGACATTTTGGCAGGTTCACAAACATACCATACTCTATCCTTCGAGCTCTTTCTCACACGGTACCCTCAACCTAGAACACTATTTTCTCCTATCTCTCTCCCTCCTAAATTGTCAGGCCTTCAGGTCTTTCTCAACTTATCTTCTCAAAGAGGAAACCTTCCTGGTCACTACCACACCCTTCCTTCTGCCTGAATTTTGTATCTCTTCCCCAAGTCCTCCATGCAAGACCGGAAGTCATGCACTGCTGAGGGTGGGGGGGGGGGTTTATTCACATAACTCTGTCGTGCATGGTGACATGGGGTGTGCAGACACGATCTGCACAGTCATGTGGGGTCATCATGGGAGTTGATGAGTCTTTTAAGTCTCCCGTGTTTCCATCTCTCATAAGTCTGATAATTCAGTACTGACACGGCCTATTGCCATTCTGCCCCACACGAGGGCTCCTTTACAATTCTAGGCCCTGTAGTGAGTGCTGGGAGAAAACGAAGGGAAACTAAAGAAATTAATGTGTATATTCAATTTTAAAACATAACAAGGTTGTGGATAGTCCCATAATGGAACTGTAAATGTCAAAAAAAAAAAAAAAAGTTCTGTGTAAGTACTCCAGAGAGATTATTGTTTCTGGGCATTGGAAAGAGCACAAGTGGAGGGACATTTGAGCTGGGCCTTGAAGGGATGGCCACTGGCAGATACAGTAAATAACCATGTTTCAGACAGAGAAAATATAACACAAAGAGTATAAAGGTAGTCTGTGTGACCCGATTAGATAGGAGTGAATGAGGAGGCTGGAAATAAAGTCAGTGGTGGAGGGTTTTGAGTGCTTCATTAATCAATATGAATTTTATATTGTAGGCAGCAGTCATTGAAGAGGTTTGAGTACAACCAGTGATATAATTAGTTCTGTTTAAAAATATTTTTCACTATTATTTTTTACTACCAAACAAAGCACACCTATTCTTTTTTTTCTCTCTTCATTTGTTCCACAAAAATATACATCAGATAAAGCAAATAATCCCACTCACTAGAGTTAACCATTTCATATAATGCTCCATATTTTTCCTGTGCACATGTGCATGTGTTTATGTATAACTTATTCATTCCTAAGAATGAGATCATTCTCGTCTTTTATGTTTATTTATTTATTTATTTATTTATTTATTTATTTATTAACGTTTATTTATTTTTGAGACAGAGAGAGATAGAGCATGAACGGGGGAGGGTCAGAGAGAGAGAGGGAGACACAGAATCTGAAACAGGCTCCAGGCTCTGAGCTGTCAGCACGGAGCCCGACACCGGGCTCGAACTCACGGACCTCGAGTTTGTGACCTGAGCTGAAGTCGGCCACCTAACCGACTGAGCCACCCAGGTGCCCCTATGTTTATTTATTTTGAAAGAGAGAGAGCACGTGCACACACGAACAGGGTATGGGCAGAAGAGAGGGAGTGAGAGAATCCCAAGCAGGCTCTGTGCTGTCAACGCAGAGGTTGATGCAGGGCTCAGTCTCACAAACCTTGAGATCATAATCTGAGCCACGATCAAGAATCCCGATGCTCCACTGACTGAGCCACCCAGGCACCCCAGAAAGGAGATCATTCCAACCATGCTTTTGGCCACTGCCTTTTTGGAAGTAATAAGTATCTTCTATGAGGAGGCAGATCACACAAACATGATCAACTGCAACAAAAACGTGAGCATATGTAACTATATCCTACTTCACTAATAACATTCAACATAGAAATGATACCCTATTTTTACCTATGAGACGAGACAAATTTAAAAGAATGATCAATATTTAGTTTTGGCAGGGATATAACAAGACACTCTTTATGGATGTGGTGGGAATAAGAATCAGGACTTTAGGAAAGGGAAACCTAGCAATTCTATTCAGAATTTAAAGTATATCTACCTTTGAGGGACACCTGGGTGGCTCAGTCAGTTAAGCATCTGACTCTTGATTCCGGCTCAGGTCATGATCTGGCGGTTTGTGGGCTCAAGCCCTCCACCGGGCTCTGTGCTAACAGCGCAGATCTCTGCTTGGCATCTTCTCTGTCACCCTTTCTCTCTGCTCCTCTCCCACTCCCAATCATATGTGCGTTCTCTACCTCTCTCTCAAAATAAATATGCTTCAAAACTTTTAAAAAAATCTGTATCTACCTTTGAAATAACAATGTCGTATCTGTAAACTTTTCCTATAAGATTCTCTGAGAGACGTTCATAGTATAAATGCACAAAGACGTTTATTGCAGACTTATTTGCGATAGAAGTGCATCCTAAAGGAACGATAAATTGTGGTGTCCCCTACCATATTATGGGCTACTGTGTAGCATATTGAAATGTACTGATACAAAAAGAATGTTTTTGATATGTTGTTAAAAGAAAAAATATCCGAGTGGTAAGATGGTATATGTATTTATAGAAACCGTTCTACAAATCGTACATCTAGACAAGCAGAAAGCATGGGTATGCATTCGTCTATAACGTGTGTATGTATATGTGTGCTCATGTGTTGTGTATTACACCCCCAAAGTTTAACCCTTGTTAATCTTGAACAGGAATGCAGTGAGTCTTTCACTTTTTACTTTTCATATTTTTAAGTAAAAAAATACATTTACAAAAATGAACATACGTTATTTTAAAAATACACAGTGAAGAAGGGCACCTGGCTGGCTCAGTCAGTAGAGCATGTGATCTTGATCTCAGAGCTGTGAATTTGAGCCCTGTGTTGGGCATAGAGCTTACCTGGAAAAAAAAAGAAAAAAAGGTAAAATATACAGTGGAGAGAGGTGCCTGGGTGGCTTAGTTGGTTAAGCGTCCGACTCTTGATTTCGGCTTACGTGATGATCTCACGGTTTGCAGGTCGGAGTCCTGCGATGGGCTCTATGCTGACAGCGTGGAACCTGCTTGGGATTCTGTCTCTCTGCCCCTCCCCCACTTGTGCTCCGGTGCACGAGTATGTGCATGCTCTCTCTCAAAATAAATAAATAAAACATTAAAATATATATATACAGGGAAGAAGCATATACCTAGACATGTTTCCTTTTTTCTTTTTTTAAAACCATTTTTTTTTTAATGTTTATTTTCGAGAGAGAGAGAGACAGAGTGCAAGCAGGAGAGGGGCAGAGGGAGAGGGAGACACAGAATCCCAAGCAGGTTCCCAGCTCCAAGCTGTCAGCACAGAGCTGCACTCTGGGCTCGAACTCATGAACCACTAGATCATGACCTGGGCTGAAGCTGGATGCTTAACCAACTGAGCCACCCAGGCGCCCCTACCTAGACATGTTTTCAAGTCCATATATATACTTATATTTTATTCTTTTTAATAAGGACATAGTATTTTATTGATACCTATACTATTTATTCCTTCTGCAGTTATTGAGAGCCTATTCTACGGCAGATACCAAGCCGGGCATTGAAGGAAACAACAAGCACTTAAAACAGATTAACAGAGAAGGGTCTTCTTTAGGAAGAGTGAGTAGGGAAGTCCTTTCCCAGTAGTGACATGGAAGCTGGGACCTAAAAAAAATATGCTAGCCATGGGAGAAAAAAGCATTCTTGGCAGAGGGAACATATATAGACAGCCCTAAGGTGCAAGAGAGCTTGGTGTTTCCTGGGGAATTGAAAATAATATCGATGTAGTTGTGACTGGTATGTTAGGGAGAATATATAGTGCAAGGTGAGATTATAGGTAACATTTTTTTTTTAAGGTGGCTCCACGCCCAATGTAGGGCTTGAACTCAGGACCCTGAGATTAAGAGTTGTGTGCTCTACTGTGCTGACAGCTCAGAGCCTGGAGCCTGCTTCAGATTCTGTGTCTCCCTCTCTCCCTGCCTCTCCCCTACTCACACTCTGTCTCTCTCTCTCAAAAATAAATAACGTATACAGGGGCGCTTCGGTGGTTTAGTTGGTAAAGCGTCCAACTTTGGCTCAGGTCATGATC
The DNA here is from genome assembly GCF_023721935.1 of Panthera uncia. Lineage (NCBI taxonomy): Eukaryota > Metazoa > Chordata > Mammalia > Carnivora > Felidae > Panthera > Panthera uncia. The sequence continues at coordinate 41,458,596 of NC_064809.1, forward strand.
TTACAGTTCATGAGTTCAAGCCCCCCATCGGGATTTGCACTAACAGTGCAGAGGCCGCTTCAGATCTTCTGTCTCCCTCTCTCTCCTCCCCTCCCCGGCTCCCACACACGTTCTCCTTCTCTTTCTCGAAATAATAAATAAACACTTAAAAAAAATAATAAAATGAATGTTTACAAACTTTACATGTATTGCAAGTGTCTATTTTCTTTTTTTTTTTTTTTTTTAATTTTTTAAATGTTTATTGTTTTTTTGAGAGAGAGAGAGAGCACAGGTAGGGGAGGGGCAGAGAGAGGGAGACAGAATCCCAAGCAGGCTTCATGCTGTCAGCACAGACAGGCACCCTGCAAGTGTCTATTCTCCAAAACCTTAGCCAGGCCTGGGGATTGTCAGTCATCATACTTTTTAACAATCTCGGTAGGGAGAACAAAAGCAAAAACAAAACCCTTTTTCTTTTCATTTGTTTTGTTCCTAAGTTTGGATGTCTTTTTGTTTTGGCCATTACTGAATCTTCCTGTACACGTGCTTGTTCCTGTGCTTGGCCTGTTATTGTCTTTCATTGTTCACTTTCTTTTATTGCTATGAAAGAGCTCTTTGTATATTATGAAAATTAAGCCTTTGTCATATGAGTTGCACACTTCTTTGCCAATTTTTTTAAATTTTATTTATTTATTTATTTAGTTTTAATTTTTTTATGTTTATTCATTTTTGAGAGAGATAGAGTGCGAGCAGGGGAGGGGCAGAGAGAGAGAGAGAGAGAGAGAGAGAGAGAGGGAGACACAGAATCAGAAGCAGGCTCCAGGCTCTGAGCTGTCAGCACAGAGCTCGATACGGGGGCTCGAACTCCTGAACGGTGAGATCATGACCTGAGCCGAAGTCGGACGCTTAACCGACTGAGCCATCCAGGGGCCCCTTAATTTATTTTAATTAATTAATTTATTTATTTTGAGAGAGAGAGAAAGAGCAAGTCAGGGAGGGGCAGAGAGAGGGGAGAGAGAATCCCAAACAGGGTGTGCACTGACCCTATGCAGGCTGATGCAAGGCTCAAAGCCGCCAGCCATGAGGTCATGATCTGAGACAAGTCGGAAGCTTAACTAACTGAGCCACCCAGGTGCCCCAGTTTTGTTTTTTTTTTTTTTAATTTGATCATGTTTTATCACATAGAGAGTTTTAATTTTAGGGGCACCTGGGTGGCTCAGGTGGTTGAGCACCCAACTCTTGATTTTGGCTCAGGTTATGATCTCACAGTTCTTGGGCTCAGGCCCCACACCGGGCTACCTGCTGGCAGTGCGGAGCCCGCTTGGGATTGTCTCTCTTTCTCTCTGTCTGCTACTCTCCAGCTTTCACCCCCTCCCAAAATAAATCAATAAACTTAAAAAAATGGAAAGTTTTCATTTTCTGTGGTCATGTTTATAAGGTTTACTCTTTATAACTTGCATGTTACAGGTTTTGCTGAGAACAGATCTGTATTTTAAAAAGGCGATTATAGTGATAATGAAGTATATGATTATACCTGGGGAAATTGAAGAAAATGGGACCAGTTGGTATTCACTGCAAATTGAAGCAGTGACTGACTATGAGCATGGGGAATAGAAGACAGATTTGAGGGACTTTTTTTTTTTTTAAATATAACAGCTTGATTGAGATACAGTTCATAGCATATAATTCACCTACTTAAAAAAAAAGTGTTACAATTCAAGGGTTTTTAGTATGTTCCCAGAGATTCACAACCATTAATCAATCTGAGAACATTTCATCACCCCCAAAGGGGCCCCACAACCATTAGCAGTCTTTCTGCATTCTTCCTTAACCTCTCCCAGCCCTTGGCAACCACTAAGGTACTTTCTGTCTCTCTAGATTTGCCCATACTGGACATTTCATGAATGGAACCATAAAGTACAAGACCTTTTGGGACTGGCCTCTTTGACTTAGCATATTTCAAGGCTCATCCATGTTGTAACATGTACTTCTTTCCTTTCTGTGGACAAATAATATTTAATTATACGATGATAATCCTGCATGTGTTTATCCATTGATCGCTTAATGAACACTTGGGTTTTTTTTTCCATTTTTGACTCTTATGAATGGTACTGTTATGAACATTATTATATATTTTTTTATTTTGAGAGAGAGAGTATATGGCAAGCAGGGAATGGGGCAGAGGGGGAGAGGGAGAATCCCAAGTAGGCTCTGGGCTGTCAGCACAGAGCCTGATGCGGGGCTCAATCTCACAAACCATGAGATCATGGCTGAGCTGAGATCCAGAGTCAGACACTTAACCAACTGAGCCATTCAGGAGCCCCTGTTATGAACATTCATGTGCAAGTTTTTATGTGGACATAGGTTTTCAATTCCCTTGGGTATTTACATTGGAGTGAAATTGCTAGGTCATACAGTAATTCTGCGTTTAATTATTTTCCAAAGCACTGCACCATTTTACATATACACCAGCCATATGCGAGGATCCTCATTTCTCCATATCCTTGGAACAATTCTTATTTTGTCATTTTTATTATAGCTGTTCTAGTGCATATAAATTGGCATCTCAATATGAGTTTAATTTGCATTCCCTCAAAGACTGAAGATGTTTCTTGCTTATTGGCCATTGGTGCATCTTCTTTGAAGGCATGTCTGTTCAAGTCCTTTGCACATTTTTAATTGGATTATCTTTTGTTGAGTTGTAAATTCTTTTTTTTCTTTTTCTTTTTTGTGAGCTCTGTGCCCAATGTGGGACTTGAACTCACAACCCCAAGAGATCACAAGTCGCATGGTCTACTGACTGAGCCTGCCAGGTGCCCCGAGTTGTAATCTCTTGTATATTCCGTTTATGTTCTTTATCAGATATATGAATTATATTTTCTCATTGTATAGGTTGTTCTTTCACTTTCTTGATGGTATTCTTTGGTGTTTTGTTTTTGATGGTATTCTTTGAAACACAAAAGTTTTATGTTGATGCAGTTCACTTTATCAAATTTTTCTTTCCTTACTTGTACTTCTGATGTTATAACACAAAAAGCTTTGTCTAACCTAAGTCAAAAGTGTTTATATTTAGATTTGTGAACCATTTTGAATTAATTTTTAAGTGAGGAAGGGATTCAACTTCATTTTTATGTTCATGGATATCCAGTTGTAATGGCACCATTTTCAAAATAAACTTTGATCTTATCAATAACTAAGCCAGTATTGAGGGACATTTTTTTTAAACTTTTCCTTTCTTTTTTTTTTTTTTTTTTTTTAATATTTCCAAGAGAGAGAGAAACAGACCATGAGCAGGGGAAGGGTAGAGAGAGAGGGGGACACAGAATCCGAAGCAGGCTCCAGGCTCTGAGCTGTCAGCACAGAGCCTGACGTGGGGCTCGAACTCATGAACCGCAAGATCATGACTTGAGTGGAAATTAGGTGTTTAACAAACTGAGCCACCCAGGCACCCCTAGGGACATTTTTTTAAAGCAGACTTAAAAGTACTTGACAGTTGGAAAGTGAAGGAGACAGAAACATCAGAAATTTTAGTTTAAGAACTAAAATTAACTTCATTAACCATTAATGGTAACTTCATTAATCAAAGTGGAGAAATCAGTTGGGGGAGGAAAAGCAGAAGCAGATTTGGAAGATCTGTTTTGAGCATACTGAACTTGAGGTATTTATAGGGTATCCAGGTGGAGATTCACAGCAGGCAATTATAAATTTGCTATGGAAATCAAAAGAATGTTTGGAGTAAAAGCCAAATTTTGAAGTCCCTTCTGTGAGTGAGGTTGAGACCACTTGAGAATCGGTTCAAAGATGAACCTGATGTTTAAGAGTCATTGAAGAAGAGTCCAATGGAGAAAGAAAAAGAGTAGAAATTAGAAAAGTTGAAGACTACCTAGAAAATGGTGTGGGAGCTGAGAGAGATTGAGGTTGGGGGGGGTGCTCATTAACAGTTTAAATGATGAAAAGAAGGAGGCACCTGGGTGGCTCAGTCAGTGGAGCATCGGACTTTGGCTCAGGTCATGATCTCACGGTTTGTGAGTTTGAGCCCCGTGTTGGGCTCTGAACTGACAGTGTAGAGCCTGCTTCATATCCTCTGTCTCCCTCTCTCTCTGCCCCTCCCCAGCTTGTGCACTCTCTCTCTCTCTCAAAAATAAATAGACATTAGGGGCGCCTGGGTGGCTCAGTCAGTTAGTTAAACGTCTGACTCTTGGTTTCTGCTCGGGTCATGATCTCACGATTCGTGAGTTCAAGCCCCACATGAGGCTCTGCGCTGACAGTGTGGAGCCTGCTTGGGATTTCTTCTCTCTCTCTCTCTCTCTCTCTCTCTGCCCCTCCTGTCCTCTCTCTAAATAAATAAACCTAAAAATAAAATTAAATAAATAATCTTTTTTTTTTTAATGATGAAAAGAGTATGCAGTGGACGATAGCTAAGAAGGCCACTGGATTTACATTAGGTTATTCGTGTCTTTTGCACCCGAAGCTTCAACAGAGAGGTTGCAGTGGAATGTGGGGAAGAGTGCTTGAACCTTCAAGCAAAAAAAGTTTTTTTCCTTTGGAAATTATTGCTAAAGACTGTACCTACCACAAGGAGGGCAGAGTGCTTTTCTTTTGCTCCAATCCTGTCCCTATACTCCAAAACTTAAAACAGCTCAGATAAGCCTGGAATGTCATAGCAAGACTTTCCAAAGACTAGGAACGAAAAAAAGAAAAAAAGAAGATTGCAGCTTACGATTAATAGATATTTCTCTCGGGGTGCCTGGGTGGCTCAGTGAGTTAAGCGGCTGACTTGGGCTCAGGTCATGTTCTCTTGACTAGTGGGTTCGAGCCCGGCATCGGGCTCTGTGCTGACAGTTCAGAGCCTGGAGCCTGCTTCCGATTCGGGGTCTCCCTCTCTCTCTGCCCCTCCCCCACTCATGCTCTCTCTCTCTCTCAAAAAATAAACCTTAAAAAATTTTTTTTAATACATACTTCTCTTTCAGTGAAGTGGTTCACTGAAGACTTATCTTCCTGAGAAGCTCTTGGCCTCGTTCCATTTATCAGAGGCCAACTGTCCCTTGTACCTCTTGGGAGGGTCCTCAAACACATCAAACTCAAAGTCTCAGGGAACGAGGTCCAGTTTCCTCGTACATATGTGTAAGAGCTCTGGTTTCCTTTTTCTGGACTTAACCTCTTTTCTCCAGATAAAAGAACGTCTACTTCTTTGAAGGAAACCATACCTTCTCACAAGTATGTCGCCATAGGCACAGGCCGTAGCCTATTTCCATAAAATAAATAAAAGTTTCAGTCATACCAAAGATATCGCTAAGTAGCAGGTGTGTAATTTCATACAGAGGTCCGAACTTCTATGCAGACCACTAGCTATTCTGATATATGTTGATGCTGAATAGGAGAGAAAGAAATAGAAACAGGAAGTATAGAGTCCTCTTTGGAGGAATTTGACAATGGAGAGTACCTTGACAGAGTCCACAGAGAAGTTGAGGTATAGGAAGGATGAGAGTATTTCAGGATGCAGGTACTTTAGAATTTCATTGGTAATGGAGCACCTGGGTGGCTCAGTCGGTTGGGCGTCTGACTTCAGCTCAGGTCATGATCTCGCGGGTTGGGAGTTCGAGCCCCGCGTCGGGCTCTGTGCTGGCAGCTCAGAGCCTGGAGCCTGCTTCGGATTCTGCCTCTCCCTCTCTCTTTGCTCCTCCCATGCTCATGCTCTGACTCTCTCTGTCTCTCAATAATAAATAAACGTTAAAATAAAAGAATTTTTAGACTTTCATTGGTAGTAGGAAAGGACATGCAGAAGGTGAGAAATTTAAGGCAGAAAGGGGAATAATGGATGGAACAGTGTCCTGGATCATGGACCATAAGTTTGAGCCCCACATTAGGTGTAGAGATTACTTTTAAAAAGTAAATAAAATCTTTATTTATTTTTTTTTTAATTTTTTTTAACGTTTATTTATTTTTGAGACAGAGAGAGACAGAGCATGAACGGGGGAGGGTCAGAGAGAGGGAGACACAGAATCTGAAACAGGCTCCAGGCTCTGAGCTGTCAGCACAGAGCCCGACGCGGGGCTCGAACTCACGGACCATGAGATCATGACCTGAGCTGAAGTCAGACGCTTAACCGACCAAGCCACCCAGGTGCCCCTAAATAAAATCTTTAAAAAAGGAGAAGGACTTATTGCAATAGAGCAAGTGACAAATTATGATGGTTTTCACAAGGGTGGTGCAGTGGAGATGGGAGAGTAGAAGAAATCTGGGATATTTGGGAGGTAAAGCTGACAATACTTGCCATTGTATGAAAGGTGGAAGGTGTGAGAAGGAGAGAAATCCTGAATAGTCCCTAGCAATTTGGCTTTTGCCATAGGGCAATGGTGATCATGTTTACTAAGATGGAGAAGGCTAAGGAAGGAAAACATTTGGAGATTTGGAAGAGGAATCAGTACTCCTATTTTGGCTACGCTTAGCTCAAGTTGCTTTTTAGCCACTCAGGTAAGAGAGATAAGACAGGCAATAGATTCATGACTTTGGAAATCAGGAGGCAAGTCAGTAATGAGAAACTTACTGCCTTACAGTTACAAAGCAGCTCATTATATGTTCAATAGCTCTAATTACTAGAAAGTTCTTTCTATGATATTTGTAATATAAATGTGATGCCTACTTCTCTCGGGATACTGAAAAGTACATATTTGGGGAAGCACACCAAATATTTGGAGACGACGTTCATGTTCTACCCATCGTCTTCATCTCTAACCTTCATTACCTTGTTTCCAAATACTTCATCATCCTGGTCACACCTTTTGTGAAGTAGGACGCCAAGGGACTTAAAGTGACCTGGATAACATATCCCAAACATAGGACCAATAGCTTTCTGACTTGTTATTCTTTCAAAACTACGTTTGGGGCCCCTGGCTAGCTCAGTTGGAAGGGCCCGCAACTCTTGATCTAGGGGTTGTGAATTCAAGCCCCATGTTGGGTAGAGAGATTACTTAAAAATAAAATCTTTTTTTTTTAATTAAAAAAAAAATGTTTTTATTTAGTTTTGAGACTGAGAGAGACAGAGCATGAGCAGGGGATGGGCAGAGAGAGAGGGAGACACAGAATCCGAAGCAGGCTCCAGGCTCTGAGCTGCCAGCACAGAGCCCGACGCGGGGCTCGAACTCCCAACCCGTGAGATCATGACCTGAGCTGAAGTAGGACGCTCAACCGACTGAGCCACCCAGGCGCCCCCCAAATAAAATCTTTTTAAAAATACGTTTATGGGGCGCCTGGGTGGCTCCATTGGTTGATCATCCAACTTCGGCTCAGGTAGTGATCTCACGGTTCGTGAGTTTGAGCCCCACACTAGGCTCGCCGCTGTTAACACAGAACCCACTTCGGTTCCTCTGTCCACCTTTCTGTCTGCCCCTCCCCCACTTACACTCTCAACAAATAAACATTAAAAATTTTTTTAAATATGTTTGTTCACTTTTTATAATTTGTCTCTTTCTTTTCTTGCTGTCATTAGTGTGTTAGGGTCCCCTCCTGTGGCATAAGACATCTCTTCTAATTTTCTTCTAATATGTTGCCGCTTTGGACATCAGGTAAAAAAACTTATGCTCTGTATCAGATATTAACATTTTGCATTGTATGTTTGCAATGTTTTCTAGTAATCTAAAAAGAGAGAGGGGTGCCTGGGTGGCACAGGCTTAAGGTTAAGCATCCGACTTCAGCTTGGGTCATGATCTCATGGTTCCTGAGTTTGAGCCCCGCATTGGGCTCTGTGCTGATAGCTCAGAGCCTGGAGCCTGCTTCCGATTCTGTGCCTCCTTCTCTCTCTGCCCCACCCCTGCTTGTGCTCTGTCTCTCGAAAAAGAAACATTAAAAAGTAATAATAAAATAAAATAAGTTAGTATTCCAAATAATTGAGTTCCAGATAGGTGAGGTCTTTCACCCAAGGATCTCATTAGAGATTTTCCAAGGGAATGGTTCTCACTCATCAGTGACTTTGCTCCCCAGGGACATTTGGTATTTTCTGCAGACATATTTGGTTGCTGTTACTGTGGCAAAGAGAATGTTACCGGTATCTAGTGGGCAGAAACCAAGGATTCTAGTAAACATCATACAATGCACAGAACTGCCCCAAAGACAAAGCCCAGAATAGTACCTAGATTTAGAAACGCTGGTCTGTGGTATTTCTCTGAATTTTTTTAAATAACCTTATTGGAAAAAAGGTTAGGAAAACCTTCGGTAAAAAAACTGACACGATGTACTTAAACTTAAATTAATTCTGCATCCAATTAATTAGTACTCCTTCCTTTTGTTGCATGCAACTATCTGTTAGTAATCTTTCTAGAATTGAAGGGGAAAATAATGAAGCCCCACCTTTTTTCACTGAAAAAAAATTCATCACTCCAATTTCTTTTGTTTTTTAAGTTTACTTTTTCATTTTTTTTTTGGTAATCTCTACTCCCAACGTGGGGCTCGAACTCACGACCCCGAGATCAAGAGTCACGTGCTCTTCCCACTGTGCCAGCCAGGCGCCCCTCCAATTTTTTTTTGGCACCTCTCTCAGTCTCCGCAATTGTTAGAATATTAACAGGTGGTCAGTGATCAAATCTGGGCATTTCTATGTGCATTTATTTAAGGCAAAATTACACTCTCACTTTTCTCCTTGCCCTTTCTGGCCTTTACTTTCTCTGGTCCATACTTTGTTCATTTTTTCCGGGAGAAAGGTCGTGTTTCTTGAGAAGAGGAATCACCCTGCTTTTCTTCTGTCATCTCTTAATATGAGATAAATACAATACAAGTTGAACTAGAAGCTTTGTTCTCCTTATCTTTTGGGTGCCCCAGTGAGGCATGCAGCTATTTTGGGATGTGGCTTTACTACTTACTACTCACTAGTTTGTTACCAGCGAGTCAGACGGCGGCAGAAGTCAGTGTCCTGTCACTGGTTGTACTTAGAGGTAGAGGTGTGGGAGACAGAAGAATGTAGTTGGGTGCACGTCCTCCGCCGTGGGAACATGCCAGTCTTCCTGGGGCTGTTTTGTTTCTTGGTATTGACTGCAGGTGTCAAGATCAAAGGGGGAATAATGAGACAAGAGTAAATTCTTCATTCTCTGAGTACCTGAAAGGAGCAGGGCTGAATCGAAACTAAAAAGTCAAAGGGAAGGGATGCCTGGGTGGCTCAGTCGATTAAGCGTCCGACTTCAGCTCAGGTCGTGATCTCACGGTCTGTGAGTTCCAACTCTATGTCGGGCTCTGTGCTGACAGCTCGGAGGCTGGAGCCTGCCTCAGATTCTGTGTCTCTCTCTCTCTGCCCCTTCCCCGCTCACACTCTGTCTCTGTCTCTCTCTCTCTGTCTCTCTCTCAGAAATAAACATTTAAAAACAATTTTTTTAAGTCAAAGGGAAGAAATAAATTCTTTCCTCAGCCATACCCTAAGACAACAGCCAGGTAGTTCTTTTTGGATGCTTCTAAATTTTCAAATTACACCTGTGTTACCACTCAGAATCTAGTGGCAAAAGTCAGCCTTCCCCAGTATCTTTGTGTTTAGAGCTGGAAGTTCATTCATTCATTCATTCATTCAGATATTTATTGAATGTGTCTATATGTACCAGGTACCTAAATGAACCAAGGAAGCTTCTAAAAATATGGAAATTTCAAGTGTATATTTGAAAGAGGAATGATAAGTGAATACCCCATTAATAGTCAAAATAGTCCTATAACTTACCACCTTTCTTCCATGGTAATAAGCCACTAAATATTTGTATAGGCTGTCTATTTGTGGAACTCTTGAGATTGCAGAGAATAAAACAGCTTGGACCATCTTTTAGAATGAGAGGCCCAAGACACAGGTTGAATGACTTTATTAATTCCTAGATGGTGGGAGCACAGCAGGTCACTACCGTAGACTGAACTACTACCTGGATTTTCTAATGTTCAACCTTGTCTTTGCTCTGAAAATAGCACTGAGAGAAGATTGTTTACAGAAAATGCAAAACCACCCCAGGTTGGTTTCTATCCAGAAAGCCTTGTGATTGCAACAATGGACAGGAAAGTGAAATGAAACAACGGAATTTGGAGTTCAGGGGTGGGGTTGAGAGAAGCAATGGAAAGAAGAGATTAGAAAAAGCAATAGAACGAGGAGACCATATTTTAGTTGGGACAAAGCATATAAGATAAAAGTGACAAGTGGGGCGCCTGGGTGGCTCAGTCGGTGAAGCGTCCGACTTCGGCTCGGGTCATGATCTCCCCGTCCGTGAATTCATCCCGCGTCGGGCTTTGTGCTGACAGCTTGGACCCTGGAGTCTGCTTCGGATTCTGTGTCTCCCTTTCTCTAACCCTCCCCCGTTCATGCTCTGTCTCTCTCTGTCTCAAAAATAAACATTGAAAAAAAAATTTTTTTTTAATAAATAAAAAAAAAAGGTGATAAGTCTGGTATCTCCGGAGTACAGGTAGTGTTGTAAAAAAAAAAAAAAAAAAAAAGGAAAAAATGCAATAAGATTTTCCTTCATTCCACACCCAAGGGCTTACAGTCAAAATAGCATGTCTGGTATTCAAAGACTCCAGCAGCGTAGCCTGAACTTGCTTTTCCAGCATTCTCTCTCACTAGACTCCTATAGGCATCCTGCTCTTCAGCTCAACTGGTCGAAGCACTATTCCCCAACCTTCCACACCAGCTTCCTACCACCATACCTCTGCCAAGGCCATTCCATTTTCCCAAAACGCCCTTCTCTCATGTCTACCTGTCTCTTACCTTACTCGTCTTTCAAGATCTACTCTAAATTCTGACTCCATGAAGACTTTCTCGATTCTTCCCGCACAAACAGAATCTTTTGGCTTCCTTCAGAACTTTTTTTATCTTGTCCCCTCCATGGCCAGATCGTAATCAACTTCTGGGGGAAAGGGGGGCACTTTGGGTCTTCTGCATTACTCAGCCGTGCATTTTGTAGGCTCTCTCAATACATGTTTATGTGTATATCTTCATTTTTCTCAACATTGCATTAAAAAAAAAAAACTCATTGAAATTTTTCTGTATTTAGAAAACCATTGTTTCTTACTGTTTTTATTAGATGTTGTCTTATCCAAAGATGGAGAGGTCCAAGTAAGAATGCAGCTAATGGGCGAAAAAGTAGAGTGAAATTGGAAGAGGCCAAGTTTCTGGCTAGGGAGTGGGGACAAGTCTGACTTTAGGTGAAGGGAGATATTGGAAAAGAGGGTGGGCTAGACAAAAGGAGCATTAAGAAGATGGCTTATAACCTGGGATAAATGCAAAGAAAAGAAAAGAGAGCAAGAAAGAGAAGGAATTGTAGAAAATTTGAGGTCCAAATATTTGAGATCCAAATATTGAAAAGATGGGAGGAAGAATAGTCAAGAGACTAAAAGTGTTATGTCTAAGAGAAAGAGCCCAGCCTTTGGTTGTCTTTGGGAGGTCCTTTCTGTGTGCAGGCAAGAAAAGGAAGTGAAAAACAACATAGAAGTAAGGGTGTCCTCTGTATAACCTCCCACTGGTCCCTTCGTTGGAAATAGGAATGACTCAAAGAGGTTACATATAAGGATAAATAAACGTTTTCTTGGAATTGTTGCTGTTCACGGCAAAGTTCTGTGCGAAGCTGTTTTCACCAGAATCCTGTATGATCTGGTTCAACCCCTGACTGTGTGTCTCCTCCCCTCCTGTGTGTCTATGTATATTTCAGGTCCCTGGATTTGCTTATGTCTGTTGCCTTAGAACCTCCACTGTGTGCCTTTTACTGGGCAGTATGTCTCCACCCATTTCCATAAGTAAGTTGTTTATGGCATCTTATCACCTGTGCAGTTCCTCCTTGGACGGTATCAGGTCTTATCTGTGCCTATGTCTTTTCCTTTTGCCTTAATCTTTTATTTTTCTCTATGCACTCTCTCCCATTCCGCTTCTGTCACTGCCTTTCTTACCAACTGGCTTACTATGATTTCATCTCCATGGCAACCCCTCCCTGGGGAAGAATGAGGGGAAAGGGAAGTAAGAGAGAGCCTAGAATAAATGGACAATGAGAAGCTGGATTGGAGTTGAGGGCAACCTTCTGTCCTGGAACAGAATAGAAACAAACCATGTAGATGGATTGCAGCCAAGTCACACAAAACCTTAAGGGAACACAAATTGGGGGGCCTGACCCCAGCCCCTGTTAGCATACTCATTCAGCAGATTCCTCCTATTTATGCCAAGCTGTCATCTGTTTTTCCTTCTCCTGTGATCCAGATGAACTATTCTTTCTTTCTCTGTTTCTAGGCTTCATAATTCTTGTACAGTTATAGTGTCTGATACGTTATAACTTGACAAGTGATTTTCTTAAAGATTCACGAGTATTCACGTTGGAACTGCAAGGTGGTTCTTTTGAGGTCCTACAGCTTTTGACAAGGATTCCTTCTGGACATTAAGTGATCGTTAAGTGATAATAAAGAACACTTGGAGTGGCCTTAGAAAAGGACAGAAAAATCTATTTAATGATACTGTGCACTCTCGTGTAGGACCAGAATGTTAGACAAGAGGTTTATTAAGTAAGAAAGAAGGTTTCACAAACCACGGGATTTGTTTTCCATAAGGAAAGTGAAGTAATGGAGTCCTTCTTTCCAATGATCTTTAAAACCGAGTAGTTATCTGTGTATCTGTAAAGGAAATTGGCTAGATCGGTGTATCTCAAACTTTAAGCTCCTTTTTCCCACTTGCTTCCCTTGACCTTAACCTGGAGAGCTTGTTAAAAGATAAAAGTGACACCTGTGGTGACAAATTTTTGAGCCCCACCCTTAGAGACTGGGATGGTGTTGTCCTGGGGCTGGAGGGAGGGATGGTGGAAGGGGTATGAAGTTGTATTTCTAACAGGCTCCCTGGAGACGATGTAGCCGATCCCTTGATCACCTGTGAGTAGCACTGGTGTAGATGGATTCCAAAGTCAAAGAATACAGTTGACATACAGAGTACATAAACGTGTGGATATCGCCTTACTCTTGGATTAAAAGTATCTTTTTCTTGGGGAATGGAAAAGCACAGATGAGCTAACTCAGGTTTTGTTTTTTCCTGCCCATTTATTTGCAAGCTGTGATACCCATTTGACAGCTTTCTTTGCTCTGTAGAGTGACGGACAATCCCCGTTTGCTCACGGCCTTTCAGTGCCAAAACTGGGACAGTCCAGGGCAGAGTGGACATTGGGGTGATCTCTCTGTTTACACGAGGCTAGTGAAATAAGAGGACTATAAAAAGAAAAATGAATTTGACTAAGAAAATGTGGTTTCTAGTCCTAATTTACAATGTATTAATTTTATGACTTTAAATTGGATGTTTAAATTTTCCCTATTTCCGGGCGCCTGGGTGGCTCAGTCGGTTAAGTGTCTGACTTCAGCTCAGGTCATGATCTCACAGTCCGTGGGTTTGAGCCCTGTGTTGGGCTCAGTGCTGACAGCTCAGAGCCCGGAGCCTGCTTTGGATTCTGTGTCTCCCTCTCTCTCTGCCCCTCCTCCACTCTCTCTCTCTCTTTCTCTTTCAAAAATAAACATTAAAAAAATTTTTTTAATAAATTAAAAAAAGAACAACAAAATGAATTGATGATGGTAGAAGTAAGTATAGTGGTTACCTCCGGAAAGGGAGACTTTCCCTTTGTCGTAATATTCGAATGTCGAATATTTGACGTAAATATTCACCCAGCTGTACTGGGTGTAATGTACTTAACATTAGTGCATTTTTACCTGCTTTATTATATGTAAAAAAGAAAAAAAGAAGGCATAAAGAAAGAACTCACCCTCAGTTCTGACCCCACTAGAAAACACATTCTTGTTCTTGAAATTTTTCTAACAGCCCCAACACTGTCAGGCTTGGCTTTGTGACTTGAACACCTAATATGTGGATTTAGAGGTCATCTCCTTGTTCAGATATCTTGCTTTCTAGACTTGAGTAATATATGACAGTAAAGGGAAGTGGAAACCCTTTGTCACTTGGTCAGGAAGAGGGCCAGGTTTACATCAACATTGCAACAAATCTTTGTTTTTATTGTTCCTTTTCTTATTTTTCATCTTGGTGCCGGTAGGCCTACTTTTCTTAGATTGGCTTTTCCCCTACCCGCCCCCCCCCCTCCCCGGCCCCCAGCACACCCCTCATGTGTGCTGCAGGGGGAGGGGAGGAGTGGTCTTCACTTTTTCTTTGTGTCTGTCCCATCAGTAGCCTACTTTGGCATCTTTTCTCATGTGTCTCATTAAACTGAATGGTCCATGCTGACGCTTCCTTTTAAGAGTCTATTCCAGGGACTCACATCCGGTGCCCCTTGCCAAGGAGACTTCCAGTAGCTTTTACAGCTGTATTCCCAGACTTGACTTGTTTTTGAAATGTGCCTGTGGCATTCCCACTTCTGGGGAAATCTCCCTTGCATAGTCCTCTCCCGCCCTCCTTTCCTTAGCAACGATTCTGCTGTGTTTCATTCACCCTCAGCCTAGCTTAGGTAAAAAGAAAACTTTCAAAAAAAGAAATCTATTTCTCAGAGGATTAATCAGGTGACCAAGTTGTCTGCGGGTCTAAAAAGGAGAGATTATCAGAAATATATGAGTGGAGAGATAACAGAAACCATGAGTTGTATGATATGTCCTTTCCCTTTTAAACTGTGTTGCTCTAGTTTCTTTCTTTTTTTTTCTGTAACATCAGTGTCTGTTTCATAGAAGTTACTTAATAAATGTAATGCATGGGGAGAAATATAAGGTGCGTCTGAAAAATGACACAGTAACCACACCCAGAATCAGGATGCTAAGGGAACTTTCTGAGATACAAATCTGTGGATCAGTGTTTGCATGGGTGTGTATATCTGTCAGAAGTCATGATCTGTGCACCTAAAGTGTATGAATTGTATATATTTTATACGTAAAACTGACTTTTAAACATAGAATCAAAATGCTGCAGGGGCATTAAGAAGAATCTGTAAAGATCCGAGATCAGGAGAAGTGTGAAATGTGGAACCTACATAGAGAAGAGGGGATCAGAGGTGAGAAAAGAGCAGAAAAAATGAAAAGACCAAACCAGACATGGGGCTAAACAGACATGGTTGTCGGGGCAAAACGGAGGAATGGGGGCTTGCAGACTGACCCTGCTCAGTGATGCCGAAAGGGATGTTTGGGGATTAGTTGTGCAGAACAGAAACACCTGCCCTGGAGGCAGAACTCTTGTCTAACCTTTTGCATCTCTCTAGAGATGCCTCGAGTTCCTGGAAATTGCAACTTTGGCCAGTGGGGTGGGCAGGCCTGCGTGCCCCTCGGGGCTTCGCGCAGCTGCGCGGCGGAGCGGAAGGGCGGGCGCGGCGGGTGGCGGGCTCGGAGCTCAGCGTCACCTTCTCGTCACTGCAGGGGACGTGCGGGGTGGCACGGCGCCCGCGGCGCGCTCTCGGCGCGCGCTCATCCTGTCCCTGCCCAAGACCTGGGAATCCCGGCGGAGGGGCCCGGCCCCAGAATCCCCCGTACACAGGGCTTTCCTCGGTGTCTGCTCTTGGGCCAGTTTTGGTCAAGGAGGGAATGCAATGAAAAGAATGAAAGTGGAAAGGGGCAGGGAGAGCTCAGGAGAAAAAAGACTGAGCAGAGTGCAAGGCTGGGGCAAGAGGCGACCTGGAAACCGGGCAGCCCAATGTGTGTGAGAAGGAGGGAGAAAGGGCAGTTAGGGGAGGAGGGGGACTGAGTTGCCATGAGAAGAGTCCGTCCGAGGAGAGCAATGATTTTGAACTGATGAAGATGCTGAGTCGTGGGGTCGCCTGGGTGGCTCAGTCGGTTAAGCGTCTGACTGGATCTTAGGTCAGGTCATGATCTCAGGGTTTGTGAGTTCGAGGGGGCAGCCAGCGTCTGGCTCAGGGCTGACAGTGCACAGCCTGGTTGGGATTCTCTCTCTCTGCCTCTCCCCTGCTCATGCTCTCTCTCTTTGCAAATAAATAAATAAACTTTTAAAAGGGCGGGTGGGGGGGGGTAGATGCTGGGAAGGTGTGGCATGATTGGGAGTGGAGAGCATCAAAGAAGAGAATAAACTTTTATAAGGAAATGGAGGAAACGCAAGTTGCAGGTATAAGGGCCAAGGGCAGGTTGCCCCCAAACGTGTCACTTCAACATATTGATTATTTTAAATAAAAGTGACTTAAGGGAAAAAAAACGAAACCTTACTTAAGAAAGCCTATGCAAGAAGGACACTCAGACATTCCTCTGTCTCCCTGAAAGCAGAAAATAAATCTCCCATGTCAAAGGTAGCTTCCCTGTACCAGGAGGTAAGGAGACATCCTTATCGCCAGAGGTAGGAAATTTAGAGCCCAGAAGACTGTATAAACAACCTTTGTTACTTTGTACTAATTTACTACCCCCCTCCCCCCACCCCAATTCTGTTTAAAATTCCTTACTAATTGAAGCTCCCAGTTTGCCCTGTCAATTCCTCAGATTTTTTGTCTCTTTGTCTAAACAGTGTAAAAACTGCCTACCTTTGTTATTGTTTGAGGTCTCAGTTTCATCATGGGGCCTCTGTGTGCACCTAAGAAAACTTTGGAGTTTTTTTCCCTCTGATTAATCTGTCTCCTGTAAATTTAACTCTTAGTCCAGCTGGAAGACCTTGAAGGGTAAAGGAAGCATTTCCTTCCCTTCACAGGCAAATAGGAGTTGTTTTGCATGCTGCTTGCTCTGGACCTAGAAGTTGCCTGAGAGGAGAGCAAGTAGAAACCAGGAAAAGGAAAGAAATCGAAATCAAGGTCTCCCCTTTTCCTGCCTCAGTTGCCTTACTCTTGAGGTGTAAGTTCCTCTGTGTTTATCTTTCTTTCCCTTCATGTACTATGGAGAAAAACAAGCACCATGTTTTCAAAACGAGGTGATTGGCTCAGTTGGTTAAGTGTCAGACGCTTGATTTCGGGTCAGGTCATGATCTCATGGTCGTGGGACTGAGCCCCACGTTGGGCTCTGAGAAAAAATTAAAAATTAGAATAAATAAATAAAAACGAAGTGATTTACGTATCATGACATTCTATTTGTGAACTGTATTTTAGTTATGCACTTGGTAGTATCCTTTCATGCCACTTGATGTAAACTTTTTATGACTATGGGTAGACACATACAGCCTCTATGTGTCTTCAAAACAGTATCTATCGGGGGTGCCTGGGTGGCTCAGTCGGTTGGGCGTCCGACTTCGGCTCAGGTCATGATCTCGCGGTCCATGAGTTCGAGCCCCGCGTCGGGCTCTGTGCTGACAGCTCAGAGCCTGGAGCCTGTTTCAGATTCTGTGTCTCCCTCTCTCTCTGACCTTCCCCCACTCATGCTCTGTCTCTTTCTCTGTCTCAAAAATGAATAAACGTTAAAAAAAATTTAAAAAAAGAGAGAAAAAACAAAACAGTATCTATCGTATCGTAGAAATTCAGTCATTAGCAAATTCAGTTCTGGGGGTGCCGGGTGCCTCAGTCGGTTAAGCATCGGACTCTTGATCTTGGCTCAGGTCATGATCTTGGAGTATGTGAGTTCAAGCCCCACATCGGGCACAGATGGCCCTGATGGCACAGAGCCTGCTTGGCATTCTGTCTCCTCCTCTCCCCCCCTCACCTGCTTGTGTTCTCTCTGTCTCTCAAAATAAATAAACGTGAAAAGAAAAAAGAAAATCCAATTCCGTTCCACCGGAGACGCATCGATTGTGCCACATTAAAATCTGAATTTGCAAAGAAATGAATTAGAATAGTCATTTGTATTACAGAATTATGCAGGGCTTCAAAAAATTATTAGAGTTTTACTTTTTCTTTATAACAAGCTCCCATAGTATATTTAAAAATATGACTCAGGGGTCTCCTGGGCGGCTCAGTCGGTTGGGCGGCTGACTTCGGCTCAGGTCATGATCTCGCAGCTCTTGAGTTCAAGCCCCGTGTCGGGCTCTGTTGTGACAGCTCGGAGCCTGGAGCCTGCTTCAGATTCTGTGTCTCCCTCTCTCTGCCCCTCCCCTGCTCGCGCTCTGTCTCTCTCTCAAAAATAAATAAACATTAAAAAAATTTTTTTTAACTGTTTAAAAAAATATGACTCAGCATCTAACAGTGACAGAAACCAGTAAGTATAGGATCGACAGATTAATGATCTGTATTTAATAACGTGTTCTTTTTATAATGATTTACTCAGAGACCTAATTCCCCTAAGGTCCTTATTCCTCTGCTATTCACATCCCATTTCTCACCCATCACTTCATTGAATAAACGGGCAACGGCGGTGGTAACATTTTGGCTCCGGTTTCCATCCCCAACTTTTGCAACTTGCACTTCACTGGAATAAGGGGTATTAGAAGCTGGGGAAACCTCTGGCAACAGTTTAGCGCTCAGTACATTACTGTACACTCCAGCCATCCTTCCATCCTTCTCGCCTGCCCCATCTTCAGTGGTTGTGTAAAACTCAATGTGCCTGCTCCCCTTTTTGGGTGGTGTGAAGTGACCATGCAGCTAAGAAGGACAGGGACACAGGACTTGAAGATTAGCCACCAACCCATCTTTATTAGCTGCTTTCTCTAATCCAGATCTTAGTTTTCCTCTCCCTAATAATTCGGAGGTCGCTATGTTCAAAATGGCCACTAGGCTCTGGAAAACAGTGTGGAGGTTCCTCAAAAAATTAAAACTAGACCTACCCTATGACCCAGCAGTAGCACTGCTAGGAATTTGCCCAAGGGATACAGGAGTGCTAATGTACAGGGGCACTTGTACCCCAGTGTTTATAGCAGCACTCTCAACAATAGCCAAATTGTGGAAAGAGCCTAAATGTCCATCAACTGATGAATGGATAAAGAAATTGTGGTTTATATACACAATGGAGTACTACGTGGCAACGAGAAAGAATGAAATAGGGTCCTTTGTAGCAACGTGGATGGAACTGGAGAGTGTGATGCTAAGTGAAATAAGCCATACAGAGAAAGACAGATACCATATGTGTTCACTCTTATGTGGATCCTGAGAAACTTAACAGAAACCCATGGGGGAGGGGAAAGAAAAAAAAAAAAAAAAAGAGGTTAGAGTGGGAGAGAGCCAAAGCATAAGAGACTCTTAAAAACTGAGAATAAACTGAGGGTTGATAGGGGGTGGGAGGGAGGGGAGGGGAGGTGAAGGCATTGAAGAGGGCATCTTTTGGGATGAGCACTGGGTGTTGTATGGAAACCAATTTGACAATAAATTTCATATATTAAAAAAAAAGAAAGAAAAAAAGAAATATTAAATGTAAAAAAAAAAAAGCAAAAAACAAAAACAAAAAACCAAAATGGCCACTAGGGATTTAGGCATTATGGTATACACTGTGTTTCTAAATAAATAAAAAGAACCAGGTGAACCTATCAGCCCCCCCGTGAAGCAAGGGAACCCGTTTGAGAAGGCACTTTCAACACTGGTAATGTTCCTCCCATGCCCTGTTAGAAAGCATGAGAGAAAGGTGGAGAATGAATCCCTATTTCCTTTTGCATCTCCAACTTGGTAGGCCCACTTTGTTTGCATTCCCTAACAAGAAATCCCCAGGGGGTTTTTGCTACTCAAGCTGTCTGTATCCCACCCGGGTGTATTCTATTCTCCCCTTACTCTAATCCAGCTGCACTGTCCTTTGCACTCCTTCCCCTGACCTGGACCTATGTAACCCTGGGTTCTCCCGATTTAGGAACTATTTCACTTGATTCCTCCATTGTCTAACTCAGGAGCTGGCAAATTTGACCTAAAGGGTCAGATCCTAAATATTTTAGGCTTGCTGGGGCCCCGTGGTCCGTGTCATAACTATTCACCTCTGACATTGTAGTGCAAAAGCAGCCACTGACAATATGTAAATGAATGAGGGTGGCTGTGTACCCGCAAAACTTTACTTATGGATGCTGGAATTTGAATTTCATATAATTTTTTACAGTGATCTCTATGGCCAACATGGGGCGCGGACTCATGACCCCGAGATCAAGAGTCACAGGCTCCACCAACTGAGCCAGCCAAATGCCCCTGAATTTCATGTGATTTTTACAAGTCACAAAACATTATTCTTTTTAATTTTTTCCAACCATGGAAAAATGTCAAAAGTATTCTTGCTTTATAGGTGGTACAAGAACCGGCTCCCCAAATCCATTACTCCTGAAGGAGATGCTGCCTTTTTGCCCTTTGGTATTTTTTGTTGTCAGAGCCAACGCTGATGAGGAACAGGAGCTTTCTGTCCCTCACGTCGCCTCCTTTCCTGCTCTCCTCATCTCCTCTCCATCTATGAGGATCTTCTTGCTATAGCCTGAGAATAAAGACCCTTACTGCACCACTAAGGGGGGATGGCTCCCTTTTCCCACAACTCTTGAATAACCACATATCGTCAGCCTCCAGATTTATTGCACCCCAGCCATGCTTCCTGTTTATGACCAGCGGCTTAAGAAGGGATCAAGAACAAGCTCTATTTCTAGGAGGAAAGAGATGGGGGTGGGGATAGGGAAACACTGGCTATCCCAGATACTTTGCTGTAAACCTACATGGACTGTATCTTTCTTGTAATATACAGCAATATAGTGTAGAAGTACAGTCAGGCAATTAGCTTTGCCCTGAACTGTGGTCCTTAAGCAAATTACTTCTAGATTTCTCACGGGAAATCAGGATGGTAATACTAAATTTAAACTATTGTTGTGAACTGTAAACGAAGTAACATGGTAAGAACCTGGCACTCAATAAATACAGCTTCAATTACTACAGAGAAGAAAATTTGTGAGCTTCTCACATGTAATTAGAGAATCTTTGGAAAGTGTTTAAGTTCTTTTTTTTTTTTTTTAATATGCATACCTGTATTTTTTTTTAATGTTTATTTATCCCTGAGAGAGAGAGAGAGAGAGAGGGAGAGAGAGTGCAAGCAAGGGAGGGGCAGAAAGAGAGGGAGACCCAGAATCGGAAGCAGGCTCCAGGCTCTGAGCTGTAAGCACAGAGCCTGACGCGGGGCTCGAACTCACGAGCTGCGAGATCATGACGTGAGCCGAAGTCGGATGCTTAACTGACTGAGTCACCCAAGGCGCCCTGAAACTGTTTAGGTTCTTAAAAGTAATGAAGATCGAGACTTTCATTTGTGATTTGCAGTAATTTCTTTATCTCTGAGCATATATATGTTCGACTCTTAAGTAGATATGTCTGTTTCTTTTTTTTTTTCTTTGTGGATGCTTACATGACAGTATATACTGGGCACTGTTGTGTGTGACTGATTTAATCTAATCCTCATAACCAATCTTGAGAAGTAAACTATTATTGCCTTCATTTTACATATGAGGAAATAGAAGCACAGTGGAGCTAACTGACTTTCCCAAGATCACACCATATAAGTAGCAGAGCTAGAGTTCAAACCCAAGATGTCTGGCCCCAGAATCCATGGTCTTAGCTACTGTTGTTTTAAAATAATTTTTTAGGGGCATCTGGCTGGCTCAGTCGGTTGGGTGTCTGACTTCAGCTCAGGTCATGATCTCATGGTTCGTGGGTTCCAGCCCCACGTAGGGCTCTGTGCTGACAGTGTGGAGCTTGCTTGGGGTTCTCTCTGTCCCTCTCTCTGGCCCTCCCCACTCACGCTCTCTCTGTCTCTCAAAAAATAAGCATTAAAAGCCTAAAGAAAGAAAAGAAAGAAATTTTTAAAGCAGAAATAAAAAGTAAAAATGTACTAAATCATATTAAAGCTAATTTGTCAACCAAATAAAAAAAAAAAAAGTAAAAATGTGTGCATAACCCCAATACACATTTAAGCTCCATGCAAGCAGAGAATGGAGTTCTCCTACCACCTTGACCACAATACCCTTAGTATCTAAAACTGGGCCTGGCAACCTACAGATCCGTATGAACGAATAGATGAATTAGCCCTGACCTATATCCCATCATGGATTTTCCAGGCCATTTGTCTTTCTTCCTTATTCTTAGTATAGTATTAATTAGTTAACTAATTGATACCTCTTCCCTCTAATAGTATTAAGAGGGAGAAAGCCAAAGAATATCAATAGAAGGCCCCGAACCCTTAAAGGACCACTGAACAAGGGTCCATGAATTTAATGGACTACCTTTTTCCTTTAATTTTGCAAAAACGTGTAAACTTGTTTATTTCCAATTATCTGAAAATACCCATTTATATGTAACCGGAATTAAACTGGATTTAAAAAGCCCACCTGGAACCTAATATTTAAAGAATTGAGATTGTGATTTTAATCAGAGTAACTCTCCCACATTTGAACATTCATACGGTTACAGGATCGTAGGGACAGGCTATCAAAGTCACATTTTTTTCCACACATTTTTTAAATAGGTACATAATCATGCAATAAGTTCACATCCAACCATTCAAGAAGAACTCGGGTTTTACACACCCAGGAGATTGTACAGATTCGTGTCAAATAGGGAAGAACCAGAAAGGATGAAAAACAGCCAAAAAAGGGAGATGAAGATATTGCCTACATCCCTGGTAGCATCAGCACGAAAATACATTCCGTGGGAGGAGGGGAGAAGCAGAAGAGTAAAAAAAAACGACAGGAACCTTTGGTCACCCTTGAGTGATGGAACTGGTCGCTTAGGAGATTTGGCAGACGGTCTGCAAAGCACGTCTGCACCAGCTTACGTAGCCTCAAAACGCAAGCAGGCGGGGCTAACCTACAGGGTAGCACAGCCGAGAAGAGATTCTTGGGTTTCTGGGCCCGCCTCATCCAAATATTCCAGTGACTTCTGCTTCAATTCGGGGCTGAAAACAAGAAGGCTGGTGGCCTCAGCTATTTGAAAAGAAGATGTGTAAATTAGGGAAGCTGATTTTTCACTGCCTAGAAAGATTGCATGGCACTTGTAAATGAAGCACGTATGGGAGACATAAAATTATTATAAGTAGAGTGGCTAGAACACTGCCTGGCACATCATAAACACTGGATGAAATTTGTTGAGTGCATGTAGTATGGACAGTTCTGATAAGGAGAATCCACGGTTCTCAGTTCAGCTCAAGCCCCCAGTGCCTCACACATCTCTTCCGTGATGAGTTGCTGAAGGCCAAAGCTAAAATATGTGGCTGTTTGGAGGAGTGAAGGTGGAGGTTTTTTAGTCTCTTCCCACTATGTCTGTCCTGTTAGGAGGGTTGGTCATACTTCTCGCTCAAGTACCCTAATAATAAATGGCGCTGTAACTGCTTTCTCTTAACCTACCCCCTGCTAGGAGGGAATTAGAGCCTCTGGCTTGAAAAAGATCTTGTTCTTTGTGATCCCACCTGGAGCTCAGACCATCTCGGAGTGGGAGGGGAACTAACTTGAAAGCAGACAATGCCTGCGGTTTCCACACTGCAATTCCACCGATGACCCAGAAACCCCCAGATTCCTCCCCTCCCCCTTCCTACCATAGCCGATGCTTGGCAGCTCCTTCGGCTGTTTTCTGGGTCTTGTACTCCCTTTTTGAGACTGTCATAAAAGCTTATGGTCAGAAAAGTACACTGAAATGCAACTTTTGCATTGACTTTCAGGGGGATTGTGTCCATCTCAGAACCCCATATTAATAAATGCCACCCCAGAGCTTCAAACAGCCTTTTTCTTCCTAGAGAACTTGATGGATTTTTTTTTTTTTTTCCTGAGGACCTGGCCTGTGCTGGGCAGGAGGGTCACCAAAGTTGGGGAAGTAAGTGTCCTGCTGAAAGAAGGCAGAAACTTAATTATGAAACACTGCATCGAACTGTAGTGGCATTGCTCCTTACGCCATCCACAGATTGGCCCTTGGTTATGGTTTTTTGAAAGGGTGGATATGAGTCAGTGTGAACACTTCACTTATCAGTGTTTAGTAGCTGTCTTCCTGTAAATGAGCCAGGCAGGGGTATCCTGGTGATAGTGTCAGACTAATAGCCACAAAGAGAACAAAAGACATTTATGGTTTTAGAGCATTGCCGGAGTAAACTTAAGGAACTTAAACAAAGCTCTTTGCTTCTTGCAAGCAGAAGTCTATGTTTTCTATTAGCGATTGTACAGAAGTTGACATTTAAAATACTTGTTTGTGATCCATCAGTCACACTCCTTGGTATTTACCCAAATGAATTGAAAATCTACATCCACTTGATAGAGAACTGAGGGTTGTTGGAGGGGAGGTAGAGGGGGGGATGGGCTAAGAGGGGATGGGCATGAAGGAGGGCACTTGTTGTGATGAGCCCTGGGTGTTGTATGTAAGTGATGAATCACTAAATTCTGCAACGGAAACCAGTATTATACTCTGTGTTAACTAACTAGAATTTAAATTCAAATTTGGAAATAAAATCTACGTCCACACACAAACTTGTGCATGAATATTTATAGCAGCTTTGTTTATAATTGCCAAAACTTGGAAGCAACCAAGATGCCCTTCAGTAGGTAAACAGATAACAAGCTGTGGTACATCCAATGGAATATTATACAGGGTAAAAAAGATATGACCTATAGAAGAAGAGGTAAAGAGATAAAGATAAAGATAAAGAGATAGCTCATAAAAATGAGCTATCATGGGGTGACTGGGTGGCTCAGTCGGTTAAACATCTGACTTCGGCTCAGGGTGTGATCTCATGGTTCGTGGGTTCAAGCCTTGCATCGGGCTCTGTGCTGACAGCTCAGAGCCTGGAGCCTGCTTCCGATTCTGTGTCTCCCTCTCTCTGCCCCTTCCCCACTCACACTCTGTTTCTCTCTGTCTCAAAAATAAATGTACATTAAAAAAAATTACGAAAAAAAAAGCTAGAAATGATTATGGTTAGTGAGGAAGGCATGTCAAAAACCAAGCGAGCGTGAAAGCCAGGTCTCTTGTACCCGTTAGTCAAGTTACGAGTGCAAAGGAAAACTTATGAAGGAAACGAAAGCACTATGCCAGTGAACACAGAAATGATAAGAAAATGAAACAGCCTAATTACTTATATGGAAAACTTTTCAGTGGTCTGGATAGATGATCAAACCAGCCACAACATTCCTTGAGCCAAAGTCTAACCCCGAGCAAGGCTCTAAGTCTTTTCAATTCTATGAAGCTGAGGGGCACCTGGGTGGCTCAGTTGGTTAAGCCTCCGACTCTTGGTTTTGCCTCAGGTCACGATCTCACGGTTTGTGGGTTTGGGCCCCGCGTCAGGCTGTGCCGGCCTGCTTGGGATTCTCCCTCTCTCCCTCTGTCTGCCCCTCTCCCACTCTCTCTTCCCCTTTTCCTCAAAATAAATAAATAAACTTTCTTTTAAAAATAAAATAAAAATCCGATGAAGGCTGAGAGAGGCGAGGAAGCCGCAGGAGAAAAGTCTGAAGCTAACAGAGGTTGGTTCAGGGGGTTTGAGGGAAGAAGTCATCTCTATAACATAAAAGTGCACGGTGAGGCAGCAAGTGCTAACGTAGAAGCTGCAGCAACTTGTCCAGAAGACCTAGCTCGGATAATTAATGAAGGCGGCCACGCTAAACAGCCAACCAAACTTCAGTGTAGACAGACGGCCTTCTACGGAGAGAAGATGCCACCTAGGACTTTCATAGCTACAGAGGAGAAGTCGGTGCCTGGCCTCGAAGTTTCAGAGGACAGGCTGACTCTCTTGCAAGGGGTAATGCGGCTGGTGACTAAGCTGAAGCCAGTGCTCGTGCACATTCTGGAAGTCCCAGGGCCTCAAGAATTCTGCTAACTCGACTCTGCCTGTGCTCTGTAACTGGAAGAGCAAAGCCTGGAAGACAGCACATCTGTTTACAACATGGTTTACTGAATATCTTACCCACCGCTGAGACCTACTCCTCAGAAGAAAAGACTTCTTTCCAAACACGACTGCTCATTGACAACGCACCTGGTCACCCAGGAGCTCCGATGGAGATGTCTGACGAGATTCCTGCTGTTTTCAAGCCTGCTAGCACAACAGCCATTCTGCAGGGCGTGGACTGAAGAAGTCTACTTCAAGTCTTATTTAAGAAATACATTTTGTGGGGCACCTGGGTGGCTCAGCCGAAGCATCCGACTTCGGCTCAGGTCGTGATCTCATGGTTTTTGGGTTCGAGCCCCACGTCAGGCTCTGTGCTGGCAGCTCAGAGCCTGGAGTCTGCTTCAGATTCTGTGTCCCCCTCTCTCTCTGCCCCACCCCTGCCTGTGCTCTGTCTCTGTCTTTCAAAAATGAATAAACATTAAAAAAAGTAAAAGAAAAAAGAAAAAAGAAATACATTTTGTGAGGCTTTAGCTAGCAGAGACAGTGATTCCTCCGATGGATCTTGGCAAAGTAAATTGAAAACCTTCTGGAAGGGATTTACCATTTTAGATGCCATTAAGAACATCTGTGATTCGTGGGAAAGGGTTGAAGTATCAACGTGAACAGGAGTTTGGAAGATGGTGATTCCAAATCTCTTTGATGACTTTGAGAAGTTCAAGCCCTCGGTGGAGAAGGACCTGCAGGTGTGGTAGAAACAGCAAGAGAACTACATCGGAAGTGGAGACTGAAGCTGCGACCGAGTTGCTGGAATCTCAAGATAAACCTTGAACAGATGAGTTGCCTCTCGCGGATGAGCAAAGAAAGTGGTTTCTCGAGATGGCATCTACTCCTGTTGAAGACGCTGTGAAGCCTGTCGAAATGACCACAACCGATTTCGAACATTACATATATCTGAGCTGATAGAGCAGCAGCAGGGTGTGAGAGGACTGGTTCCAATTTTGAAAGAAGTTGTACTGTGGGTGAAATGTTATCAAATGGCATCGCATGCTACAGAGCAATCATTTGTGAAAGGAATCAATCAATGGGGCCAACTTCACTGTTTTCTTATTTTAAGAAATTGCCATGGGTCATGGGGGGCGCCTGGGTGGCTCAGCTGATTAAGCAACCGACTTCGGCTCAGGTGATGATCTCGCAGTTTATGAGTTCAAGCCCCGCGTGGGGCTCTGTGCTGACAGCTCAGTGCCCGGAGCCTGCTTCGGATTCTGTGTTTCCCCCTCTCTCTACCCCTCCCCTGCTCACTCTCTGTGTCTCTCTGTCTCTCAATAATAGATAAACCTTAAAAAAAAAAAAAAATTTAAGAAATTGCCACGGGTGCCCAGCTGGCACGGTTGCTAGAGCATGAAACTCTTGATCTGGGGTTTTCAAGCTCAAGGCCCACGTTGGGCCTACAACTTACTTAAGAGAAGAAGGAGAAGGAGAAGAAGAAGGAGAAGGAGAAGGAGAAGGAGAAGGAGAAGGAGAAGGAGAAGGAAGGAGAAGGAGAAGGAAGGAGAAGGAGAAGAAGGAAGGAGAAGGAGAAGGAAGGAGAAGGAGAAGAAGGAAGGAGAAGGAAGAAGAAGGAGGAGAAGGAAGAAGAAGAAGAAGAAGAAGAAGAAGAAGAAGAAGAAGAAGAAGAAGAAGAAGAAGAAGTTGCCACTATCACTCCATTCCTTAGCAACCACCACCCTGATCAGTCATCAGTCATCAACATCAAGGCAACACTCTCCATCAACAAAAAGATTGCCACTTGCTGAAAGCTCACATGATGGTCAGCATTTTTAAGCAATAAGATAATTTTTTAATGCTTTTATTATGTGCTCTGTCAGCACAGAGCCCGACGTGGGGCCTGAACTCATGAACTGCAAGACCATGACATGAGCCAAAGTCGATTGCTCAACTGACTGAGCCACCCAGGTGCCCAAGCAATAAAATACTTTAAATTAATGTATGTACATTGTTTTTTTTTTTATCAGACACAGTGTTATTGCACATTCGATAGACTGTAGTATAGTGTGCATATAACTTTTTGTGCCCTGGGAAACCAAAAAAAAAAAAAAAATCATTTGACTTGATTTATTATGATATTTGCTTTATTGCAGTGGTCTGGAACCGAACCTGCAACCTCACCGAGGAATACCTATGTATGACATTCTACAAAAGGCACTACTATGGAAGCAGTCAAAACCCTGGTTGCCAGGGGATGGGGTGTTGAGGGGAGGAGGGATGAATAGGCAGAACACAGGTGTTTTAGGGCAGCGAAACTATTCACTATGATACTGTAACGACAGATACATGTCATTACATGTTTGTCCAAGCCCACAAAATGCACAAGACCCAGAGCGAACCCCGTGTAAAGTGTGGACTTTGGGTGACTCTGATGTGTCAAGGTAGGTTCATCAGTTGTACAAATATACCCCACTAATGTAAGATGTTAATAATAGGAAAGTCGGGATGGTATATGGGAACTCTCTGTACCTTCTGCTCTGTTTATCTGCAAATTTAAATTTGCTCTCCCTAAAATAAAGTACTAATAATAAGAATAATAAAACCCCCGAACACTGGTTTATATGTTTCTCTTCATCCCCTTCCATGAGACCTTGAAGACAGAAACCAAATCCTTTGCATCTTTAGAATCACAGAATCTAAGGATGGAAGAGGAGGAGAGTGTCCTATTGTTAGCGCAGATCCTAAAGTATTCACATGTCTAAAACAAAACTCTTGTTTTTTTTAATTTTGTAAGTTTATTTATTTGGAGAGAGACAGAGACAGTGTTGGTAGGGAGGGGCAGAGAGCGAGAATCCCAAGCAGGCTCTTCACTGTCAGCACGTACGCCACACGGGACTCGAACTCACGAAACCGTGAGATCATGACCTGAGCCCAAACCGAGAGTCTGACACTTAACTGGCCGAGTCACCTGGGTGCCCCCACAACAAAATTCTTGATTTGACCCCTCAAACCTGCTCCTCTCTCTGCTTTCCTAATTGAAGTAAATAGCAACCCAAGGCCTGCAGCTGCTCAGACCAAAACCCTGAGGATCATTTTCTACTCCTTCTTTTCTTCGCTCGCACGCACCATCTAGACTCTCAGTTAACCCTATAGGTTCTATATTGAAAATATCTTTTCGAATCCAACCACTTACTGCTCCCACTACTACTACTCTCATTCAGGTCCTACCAAGTTCAAGTCGCCATCATTTCTTACCTGGACCAGCAGCTTCCTAATTGGTCTCTGTGTTTCCACACTTGCTCTCCTCCAGCATCTTCTCCGTTTGGACAGCAAAGACCTTTTGGAAAACATAAATCAACTAATGCCACTGGTTTGCCTTAAAACCTAAAATGGCCCGGTAGCTTCCTGGCTTTCTGTCACCTCTAAAATAGAACCCAGAATCCTTGCCACGGCTTACAATGGCCTAGATGATCAGAATCCTGCTTAACCTCCAACATCATTTCTCCTCCCTCTTTGCTCCTGGTTCACAACACTCCTGCAGAGCAGGCTTTTGGCCCCATGCCAAGCACACATCTTCCCCTCCTCTTGGCATCTTTGTACTTCAATTGCCTTCTGTTTGAAATGCTGTTCTCGAAAATGCTCCCTAGACTTGCTCCCTCCTGACACTCCGATTTCTGTTCAGATGCCATCTCTGCTAAGATCAATCCTAACTCCCCCATTGTATATACCCCCCAATTCTTTATTACCTTACCTTGCTCCACTGTTCTTCAAAGTGCTCCCTTATCATTCCCTGACATTATATATTTACTTGTTTGCTTGTTATCTGCCGCATTAGCCTGCTGCTATAACAAAATGCCACAGACTGGGTTGTATTAAATAACAGAAATTTGCTTTCTCACAGTTCTGGGGGCTGCAAGTCCAAGGTCAGGGTGCCGGCAGGGTTGGTTTCTCCTAAGACCTCTTTCCTTGCGGTAAACTGCCGTCTCATGGTGTTCTCACATAGCCTTTTCTTCGTGCGTACATCCCCAGCATCTCTTTCACTTTCTACAAGGACACCAGTCATTTGGGATTAGGGCCCCATTCTTATGACCTCATTTAAACTTTATGACCTTGTTTAAACTTAATAACTTCTGGGGCGCCTGGGTGGCTCAGTCGGTTGGGCATCCGGCTTTGGCTCAGGTCATGATCTCGCAGCTTGTGAGTTCGAGCCCCACGTTGGGCTCTGTGTGGACAGCTCAGAGCTTGGAGCCTGCTTAGGATTCTGCACCTCCCTCTCTCTCTGCTCCTCCTCCTCTCTCTCTCTCTCCAAATTAAACATTAAAAATTTTTTTAACTTAATAACTTCAGGGCTTCTGCATGGCTCACCCAGTTATGCGTCGACTCTTGATCTCCACTCAGGTCATGATCTCGTAGTTTGGGAGATCAAGCCCCGCATCAGGCTCTGCACTGACAGTGCTGAGCCTGCTTGGGATCCTCTCTAACCCTTTCTGCCCCTTCCCCCCACTCTCTCTCTCTCTCCCTCTCTCTCTCAAAATAAATAAACATTAAAAATAATTAATAACCTCTTTAAAGGCACTGTCTCCAGCTATACTTACACTCTAAGGTATTATAGGTTAGGGCTTCAACATACACATTTTAGGAAGGCACAGTTCAATCCATAACACCCACCCTCTGCCCCACCTCCAGATTTATGTCCTTCCCACATGCAAAATACATTCATTTCCATCCCAGGAGCCTCAAAAGTCTTTCTTATCCAACATCCTAGCATCTGGTCTACATCCAGAGTCTCACCTGAGTATCATCTGGATCAGATATGGGTGAGACTGGAGGTATGATTCATCCTAAGGGAACATTTCTCTCCAGCTCTGAACCTATGAAAGCAAACAAGTTACGTGCCTCCAAAATACAGTAGTGGGACAGGCGTAAGACAGACACTGTTTCCAAAAGGGAGAAACTGGAAAGAAAAAAGGGCTGACGAGTTACCAAACAAATCTAAAATCTAGCAAGGTAAACTCCATTAGTTATTTCTTTCTTTCTTTCTTCCTTTCTTCCTTTCTTTCTTTCTTTCTTTCCTTCTTTCTTCTTTCTTTCCTTCCTTCCTTCCTTTCCTTCCTTCCTTCCTTCCTTCCTTCCTTCCTTCCTTCCTTCTTCCCTCCCTTTCTTTCTTTCTTTCTTTCTTTCTTTCTTTCTTTCTTTCTTCTTTCTTATTGCGGTTAAAAGCACATAACATAAAATTTACCATCTTAGAGCACCTGGATGGCTCAGTTGGTTAAGCGTCTGACTTTGGCTCAGGTCATGATCTCACAGTTCGTGAGTTCGAGGCCGCATCGGGCTCTCTGAAGCCTGCTTCAGATCTTCTTTTCCTCTCTCTCTGCCCCTCTCCTGCTCACGCTTGCACATGCACATGTGCTCTCTCTCTCTCAAAAATAAACATTAAAAAGGTTTTTTACCATCTTAATCATCCATAAGTGTACATCAGACGTGTTAAGTGTATTCACATTGTTACAAAACAGATATCTAGAACTTTTCATCTTGCAAACACTTTATACTCATTAAAGGACAACTCCCCTTTTCTCTTTCCCTCCAGCTGCAGGTAACCATTCTACTGTCTGTTTCCATGAGTGTGACTACTTAGTTTATTTATTTGTTTATTATTTTAGAGAGAGAGAGAGAGAGCGTGCGCAATTGGGGGAGAGGGGCAGAGACACAGAGCGAGAGAGAATCTCAGTCGGGTTCAATGCTCAGCTTCTAATGCCTTAGAATGTAACTGTAGTTGGAGACAGGGCCTTTAAAGAGATTGTTAAGGTTTTTATTTTTTTTAATGTTTATTTATTTTGAGAGAGAGAGTCAGGGGAGGGGCAGAGAGAGAGGGAGAGAGAGAATCCCAAGCAAGCTCAGCACGGTCAGCACAGAGCCCAACATGGGACCCGATCCCACAACCTTGGGATCATGACCTGAGCCGAAATCAAGAGTCAGATGGACACTCAACCAACTGAGGCACCCAGGCGCCCCTGACTGTGATTACTTTAGATACCTCCTATAAGTAGAATCCTACAGTGTTTATCTCTTTATGACTGGTTTATTTCACTTAGCATTATGGCCTCAAGGTCAATTCATGTTGTAAGATGTGACAGGATTTCCTTCCTTTTTGAGGATGAATAATATTCCCTTGGATATATATATATTCCTTGGATATTTATCTGTTCATCTCTTGATGGACACTTGGATTGCTTCCACCTTTGGCGATAGTGAATAGTCCTGGGTGTGCTACATGAATGTGCAGATATTTCTGTTTAAGACTTTGCTTTCCATTCTTTTGGACATATACCTAGAAGGGAGCTTGCTGGATCATAGGGTAGTTCTATTTTTAATTTTTTTGAGGAACCACTATGCTGTTCTCCATGACAATGGTACTACTCTACAATTCAACCAACAGTGCCCAAGAGTATCAATTTCTTCATACCCTCACCAACACTTGTTATTTTCTGTCGTTGTTGTTTTTGATAATGGCCATTGTAATGGGCATGAAGAGATTTCTCATTGTTGTCTTGATTTGCATTTCTTTGATGATTATCGATGTTGAGCATCTTGTCACGTGCCTGTTGGTCACCGGTATATCATGCTTGGAAAAATGTCTATTCGAATCCTTTGCCCATTTTTGATCAGGTTATTTGAATTATTTTGTTGTTAAGCTGTTCATATATTCTGAATATTAACCCCTTATCTGATATATGATTTGCAAAATTTTCTTTGGTTCCATAGGTTGCCTTTTCACCTTGTTCATTGTATCCTTTGATGAACAAACGTTTTTAAGGTTGATGGAGACACATTTGCCTTTTTTTTTTTTACTTTTGTTGCCTGTGCTTTTGGTGTCCTAGCCAAGAAATCTGTTTGATTAGATTTAAGTCTCAAGATAACCCTCCTTGGCTGAGTACTCTGCCCTCGGGGCCCCCTGAGGTGACAGCCTTTCCTTGAGGGCCCTTGTGCTCTGGCCTGTGGTAGGAGAGGCAACCCTGCTGATCTCTGAATCAACTTCAGTGTCATTTTTATCTCTTATTGAAAGATAGCACATGATGATAGTTCTGTTGTCCCGTCCTGTAGAATCCTAGCAGGCTTCACTTTCCTTCATTTTATCTTCTCTCTGTGCCCATAGTCCAAGCTGGCCGTGTGTCTACTGACATAACACCATTTCCATTCGTAGATTCTGCTAAGGTGGCAGATTAAAGCCATGCATTGTGCTCATGATCTCTCTATCAAGTGAACTTTCAGCCATACCCTTGGTGTCCTCTCCAGAGCAAGCATTCTTGTTTTGTAATATGGATAGGCTAAGAATTTTCCAAATCTTCATCTTCTGGTTCCTTTTTGCTTGACGGTTCCTCCTTCAATGTATCTCTCTCTTCTGCTGTGTTACTATCGGCAGCAACGAGAAACCAAGTCATACTTTTTACACGGTACTTAGAAATCTCCTCAACTAGATATCCTATTTCATTACAAACAAGTTCTCCTTTCCACAAAACACTAGAACACAATTCCTCCAAGTTCTTTGCCACTTTACAACAAGGACCAACTTTCTTCCAGTTTCCGATAACATGTTCCTCATTTTCGTCCGAGACCTCACCAGAATCACCTTTCCCATTCGTATTCCTACCAATAATTTCTTCAAGACAATCTCGGCTTTTACTAGCATGTACCTCCAAATGCTTCCAGCCTCTACCCATTACTCAGCTCCAAAGCCACTTCTAGGTTTTTAGGTATCTGCTATAGCAGCATTCGATTTCTTGGTAACAAAATTTGTCAGGGCCCTGCAGAGAAACAGAACCAATAGGACGTGTATATATAGAAAAAGATTTTTGTTTTAAGGAATTTACTTATGGAGGCTGGCAAGTCCAAGCAGGGTGGGCTGGCAGGTTGGAGACTCTCTAAAGGCCATTGCCTACAGAATTCTTCCTTGCTTGGAGACAGAGCAGGGGATATTAGTCTTTGTTCTCTTCAAAGCCTTCAACTGATTGGATGAAGTCCACCAACATTATGGAGGGCAATCTGCTTCATTCAAAGTCCCCCAATTTAAATGTAAATCTCACTTGAAAACTCCCCCAGAGAAACATCTAGAATAATATTTGACCAAATTTCTAGGCACTGTGGCCCAGGCAATTTGACATATAAAATTAACCATCACAGGGGTACCTGGGTGGTTCAGTCAGTAGAGCATGCAACTCATTTTTTTTTTTTTTTTCAGAAGGGGCAGAGAGAGAGGGAAGAGAGGGAGAGAGAGATTCCCGAGCACTGACAGTGCAGAGCCCCACATGGGGCTTGAACTCATGAACTGTGAGATCATGAACTAAGCCAAGATCAAGAGCTGGATGCTTAACCAACTGAGCCACCCAGGCGCCTCGAGCATGCAGCTCTTGATCTCAGGGTTGTAAGTTCGAGCCCCATGTTGGGTGTAGAGATTAGTTAAAAATAAAATCTTAAAGGGGCACACCATCAGTGTGGAGCCCGCTTGGGATTCTCTCTCTCTCCCTCTCTCTCTGTGCTTCTCCCCAACCGATGCGTGTACATGTGCATGCTCTGTCTGTCTCAAAAATACACTAAAATAAATATATAAATAAAATCGTTTTAAAAAATTAACCATCACATATGCCTTCCATATTGAAATTTAAGGTTAGGGTATGGACTTTGAGGGTAGGGACTTGTCTTAGTGACATTTGTATTACCTGCACCTAGAACTGTGCCTAGCGTGTAGTAGGCAATGAACAGTTGAGGGAAACTGCATAAATGATTGACTGAATGAATGAATGTATACATTTGCCAGAGCTTTAGAGTTTGAGGGTTTTTTTCTTTTCTTTTCTCTTTTCTTTTCTTTCTTTCTTTCTTTCGTTCTTTCTTTCTTTCTTTCTTTTTCTTTCTTTCTCCCTCCCCCCTCCCTCCCTCTTTCTTTCTTTCTTTCTTTCTTTCTTTCTTTCTTTTCTTTCACATTATCTCATTTCTCTCAATAATCCCATGAGCTGAGTATTATGGCCTTCAACTAAAATACTGAGGTTGAGACAGAGAAGTTACGTGACCTGTTCAAATGTCTAAACTCTAGTTCATGTTTCAGAGCTGGGACTCAGATTCTGCTCTTTTGACCCCCAATCCTCTGCTTGGTCAATTATAGTAAGCTGTGATTATTCTGTCTCTCCTACCTATTCTTCCTAGTGTTGATAATAAGGACAGTGGATAACATAATAATGCCAAGTCTCTGCTAGGTGTTAAAAAGGGTGTTTAAGGGGCGCCTGGGTGGCTCAGTCGGTTGAGCGTCCGACTTCGGCTCAAGTCATGATCTCACAGCTCGTGAGTTCGAGCCCCACGTCGGGCTCTGTGCTGACAGCCCAGAGCCTGGAGCCTGCTTCAGATTCTGTGTCTCCCTCTCTCTCTGCCCCTAACCCACTTGCATTCTCTCTCTGTCTCTCTCAAAAATAAACATTATTTTTTTTTAATAATAAATAAATAAAAAGGGTGTTTAATGAGTGAGGAGGATATTTATGCCCCACTCAAGGCAGCTGTAATCAGTGAAGGGAGGTGTCAGAGGAGGAACTTCTGCTTTAGTGGTAAGTGATCATTTCAGGGAAGCACTGAGATGCTCTGCAAGGAGAGAGTGTCACTTGCTCTCTAACCCCGAAAGACCAGTTAAGAAAACACTAGAGAGTATCTATAAATCTAAACCCTGATATTTTTTTTGCATGCTGCTTATCTTTCAGAATTAGGTTGGCATATGGGAGGGGTTAGTATGGGGCTGCTTGTGGGCAGCTATTGTATCAGGCAGTGGTATTTTTTAGTTTGAATTGTGACATAGACACTCACTTCCTTTCCTTCCTGAACCAGTAACCTGGTTCTTCCTTTTTCTTCAGATCTTCCTTTGTCTACTATGATGACCTACTTATCTGTCTAGATATTGTGTCAAGAATATTCTGACAATATTATTTGTTATGTTTATTTCTTCATTTTGAGAGAGAGAGTGAGAATGTGTATGATCACGGGACAGAGAGACAGAGACAGAGAATCCCAAGCAGACTCCATCACTGTCAGTGCAGAGCCTGACACAGGGCTCGATCTCACAAACCGTGAGATCATGACCTGAGCTGAAATCAAGAGTTGGACACTTACCCGGCTGAGCCACCCAGGTGCCCCCTGACAATATTATTATTGATTATTAACAATAAGTATAATATACATGATGTTATGGCATGGTAAAATCACTTTAATCTCTGCTAGATATTAAAAAAAATACTTGATCAAAAAAAATAACTACTTGGTATTGACAAGCAGACTTAAAAGCATGAAATGAAGTTTTTAAGGACATGAGCACCAAATAAGGGTATATATTCAAAGAAATTTAGGGGTATGGTGTTCACTGTTCTTTTCATGAGACATTCTTACCAAATGATTGTTCAATTGAAATTAATCATTTGATTTCATTAAAGAGGCGACAAGGAACAAGCCTAGTTGACTGATTAGGCAGGGCTTAAAGGGCAAGTTGTGCTAGTGAAATTGCAAAGAAACAGATCATAAAATTTTAAGTGGCATTCTGGTTTACCAGTGGAATGAAGAGTTCATGTCCAGTCAATACATTCACTCCCACAGAGCAGTCTCCAAAACGAAACTATTTAATCCCCCCGAATACTTATCTAGTGTCTCCTCTAAATAATGTATCGTACCAAGTGTGGAGAGGGTGATGGAAATGATGTTGGAGGAAGAGACACGGAAATGAAATGGACACAGCCACTGTTTTTAAAATTGGAGTAGATTTCTTTCACTTGGTAATATGCATTTAAGAGACTTCCATGTCTTTTCATAGCTCAAGAGCTCATTTCTTTTTAGTACTGAATAATATTCCATTGTTTGCATATACCACAATTTGTTTATACATTCAAGGATATCTTGGTTACTTCCAAGTTTGGGCAATTATGAATAAACCTTCTGTAAACATGCGTATGCATGTTTTTGTGTGGACATAAATTTTCAACTCCTCTGAGTAAATATTTACCAAGGAGCAGGATCACCGGATTGTATGGTAGATGTATGTTTAGTTTTGTAAGAAAGCACCCGTCTTCCCAAGTGGCTGTACCATTTTGCAATCGCAGCAGCAATGTATGAGATTTCTGATTGCACCACATTCTCGTCAGCATTTGGTATTGTCAGTGTTCCAGATTTTGGCCCTTCTAATAGGTGGTACTGGTATCTCATTGTTGTTTTATTTTGCATTTCTCTTATGACATATAATGTGCAGCATCTTTTCATATGCTTATTTGCCATCTGTATATCTTCTTTCTGCTGAGGTCTTTGGCCTATTTTTAATCAGGTTGGTTTTTTGTTGTTGTTGAATTTTAACTGTTCTTTGCATATTTTGGATATTGGTCCTTTATCAGATGTGTCTTTTGCAAATATTTTCTTCCAGTGTGTGGTTTGTCTTCTTATTCTCTTGAAAGTGTCTGTGGCCCCTGGGTGACTCAGTGAGTTAAGCGTCCAGCTCTTGGTTTCGGCTCTGATCATGATCTCATGGTTGGTTCATGAATTTGAGCCCCATGTAAGGCTCTGTGCCTGACAGCATGGAGCCTGCTTGGGATTCTCTGTCTCCCTCTCTCTCTGCCCTTGGCCTACTCACACTCACTCTCTCAAAAATAAATAAATAACCATTTTGAAAAAGTGTCTTTTGCAGAGCAGAAGTTTCCATTTTAACACAGTCCAACTTACCAAATATTGTTTCCATGAATTGTGCCTTTGGTGTTGTGTCTAAAAAGTCATTGCCATAGCCAAGGTCATCTAGGTTTTTTTCCCCATGTTATCTTCTGGGAGTTTATTAACTTTGTGTTTTACATTTAGATTTGTGATCCATTTTGAGTTAATTTTGTGAAAAGTGTAAGATCTGTCTGTTACTAGATTGTTGTGGGTTTTTTTTTTTTGCCTGTCGATGTACCATTGTTCCAGTATGATGTGTTGAGAAGGAGACTATCTCTGCTCCACTATGTTGCCTTTGTTTCTTTGTAAAAAATCAGTCAGCTGTATTCATGTGGGTCTTTCTGGGCTCCCTATTTTGTTCCATTGATCTGTTTGTCTATTGTTTTCACCAATACCACAATGTCTTGATTACTGTGGCTTTATAGTAAGTCTTGAAGTCAAGTAGGTAACATCGGTTACACAACTTTGTTCTCCTTCAATATTGTTTTGGCTATTCTGGGTCTTAGGCCGCTTCATATAAAATTGAGAATCATGGGGTGTCTGGGTGGCTCAGCTGACTCAACATTTTCAAGATGTCAGGTCTTCTTCCTAACTTGAACTATGGATCCAGTGCAATCCCATTCAGTGTCCCAGTAAGTTATTTTATGGAA
Organism: Panthera uncia; assembly: GCF_023721935.1. Classification (NCBI taxonomy): domain Eukaryota; kingdom Metazoa; phylum Chordata; class Mammalia; order Carnivora; family Felidae; genus Panthera; species Panthera uncia. Next base: position 41,496,476 of record NC_064809.1, read on the forward strand.
ATCAAAAAACTGATTCTAAAGTTTTTGGTTGTCTTTCAAGTTTATTTATTTATTTATTTGTTCATTTATTTATTTATTTATTTATCTATCTATCTATTTATTTATTTACTTATTGAGAGAGTGAAAGAGAAAGAGTGGGAGAGGGGCAGAAAGAGAGGGAGAAAGAAAATCCCAAGCAGACTCCGAGCTGTCAGCTCAGAGCCCAGTGTGAGACTCCATCTCATGAACCTGTGAGATCATGACCTGAGCCAAAGTCAAGAGTCAAACGCTTAACCAACTGAGCTATCCAGGCATCTCAGGATTTTATTCTTTGTGTTTGTTTGTTTTATTAAGTTCCTTTTTTTTAATGTTTTTCTTTTTTTTTTTTTTATTTTATTTTTGAGAGAGAGACAGAGTACAAGTAGTGGAAAGGCAGAGAGAGAGGGAGACACAGAATCTGAAGCAGGCTCCAGGCTCTGAGCTGTCAGCACAGAGCCCGACGCAGGGCTCGAACTAGTGAACCACGAGATCATGACCTGAGCCGAAGTCGAACACTTAACCAACTGAGCCACCCAGGCAGTCCAGTATTTTATTCTTTAGAGACAATCCTGTCATGTTCAAACAGAATTTTAGGTCTTTCCTTTCTTTTCTTGTTATATTAGCTAGTATTTCTAGCTGATATTGCAAAGGAGTAGTGAGAGGGAACATTTCTACCTTGTTTCTGATCTTAGTGGGAAAGCTTTGGGTTTTTCGACATTTCAGTATGTTGTTAGTCGTGGGTTTTTTGGTAGACATTTTTTATCAAGTTAAGGAAGTTCTTCTGTATTCCTAGTTTACTGAAAGTTTTTAAATCATGAAAAACTGTTGGATTTGGTCAAATGATTTTTTTGCATTTATTGACATGACCATGGGAGTTTTCATTTCTAACCTTTGGTATGATGGATTAAATTAATTGATTTTCAATTGATTATTATTATTATTATAAAAATATAATTATTATTAACACTCCTTGCATATCTGTAATAAATCCTAATTGGTCATGATAGATAAAAATTCTTTTTATTAATGTTTGTATTAAATTTACTAATATATCCTTAAGCATTTTTGTATCTATATTTATGAGAGATGTTGGTCTATAGTTGTCTTTTTTGTAATATCTTTGTCTGGTTTTGGTATAAGGGTATAATGCTGTACTTACAGAATAAGTTAAAAGGGAATTAGTCATCTTAATGGTAGATGATATCAAATTTTAACCATCAAATGAATATTTTTGTTTTCGAAATACAGACCACTATTCTTTTGTTTGTTAACACATTCTTTTTAGAGACAGCCAAGATATAAATACAATTAAAACTATGTTCAGGGACACCTGGCTGGCTCTGTTAATGGAGCATATGACTCTTGATCTCAAGGTTGTGAATTCAAGCCCCACATTGAGTGTAAAGATTACTTTTTCTTTCTTTCTTTCTTTCTTTCTTTCTTTCTTTCTTTCTTTCCTTCTTTCCTTCTTTCTTTCTTTCTGTTCATTTGAGAGAGAGAACACTCTCACACACTAGCGAGGAAGGGGCAGAGAGAGAGGGAGGGAAAGAGAATCCTAAGCAGAGTGTAGAGCCTGATGCCGGGCTCACTTTCATGACTGTGAGATCACGACCTGAGGGGAAATCAAGAGCCCACTGCTTAACCAACTGAGCCACCCAGGTGCCCCCAAAATAAAATCTTAAAAACAAACAAACAAACAAAAAACAAAACCAAGAAACTGTTCAGTTCTATTTGAATCCTTAGCAATTACTGCCTGATCAGCACTCATTTATGCAGTTCTCTCAACAAACATTTATTTATCATTTACAATGTATCAGATAATCAGAATATTGAGCCAAATAAGGTGTACTCACGGTTTTCAGGAAGCTCACAATGTATTTGGGGAGATAAATTTGTAAACCAATAATAGCAAAGCGTTTTTAAAGTAATATACACAATAATATGGGATGATAATAGAGTTGTTTATGCTAAATACATTTAGAAAGTGTCCACTTTGAAACTGGCGACAGACTTAAACATAAAATTAGAAGTCCTAACAGATATTTACCAAAAACACACATTTCAAGACACTTACTTAGGAGTATAGCCTATAGCATTAAAGAGTATGGATAACAAGTCCTCAAAAGTACGTGCTTACAAATTGAGTGGTAATAGCCTAGGCTATTACTACAGGTGTTTTTGTTTTATTTTGTTTTAATGTCAGAGGGTTTGGTTGACTGATTAGATGGAGCTTCAGAGATAGGTGGTGCCAGTGAAACAGACACAAGACTGATTGTACATTTCTTCAATTGGCTTTATGCTTTACCAATAAAAAATAAAGCTTCAGGAATGCTAGTATACTTGTGAACTTTGAATACATTAAGGAATGATTCTTGGGAAATAAAGGAAACTGTATTACCTTAATCAAGTTAATCAAGCCACATCCATGTATATCCATAAAAGAAGTTTCTTTTCTAGGGATAGTTTTTGAGACATCTATGAATCACTACCTTTATTAACAAAGCGCTTCTATAATCATGTTGTAGAATTTACTAATTAAGGCGGTACCTGCCTGGCTGCATCCGGTGGAGCATACAACTGTTGATCTCAGGGTTGTGAGTTTGAGCCCCACATTGAGCACAGAGATTACTTAGAAATAAATAAGGGCGCCTGAGTGGTTTTGTCCGCTAAGCATCTGACTTCAGCTCAGGTCATGATCTCACGGTTTGTGAGTTTAAGCCCCACACTGGACTCTGTGCTGACAGCTCAGAGCCTGGAGCCTGCTTCGGATTCTATGTCTCCATCTCTGTCTGCCCCTCCCCTGCTTGTGCTCTGTCTCTCTCTCTCTCTCTCTCTCTCTCTCTCTCTCTCTCAAAACTAAAAACAAACAGAAAAAAATACTAAAAAAATAAAAAACATTCTTTGTTCACCTTTTTGATAGGCATTGTGGACATAAAGGTAAATAAAATCTCTGCCCTCAGAGTGCTCACAAATTAGAAGGGTAAGCAAATACGTAAACAACTAATTGCTATGGGATTTTAGTAAGTACTATAATATAGGTATGTTTGAGATAGATTGTGACCCGAAGGAAACCTTATCTTCTTTGGTTTGTCTGTGAAGGTTTCACAAGGGGGAAGAGATACTGGTTATTGTATGCATGACCACTAGTTAGCCAGTTGGGAAGGATATTCAAGAGGAAAGAGTACAGAAGAATGAGTCTCCGATAACATAGTATTATGGGCCGAATTGTGTTCCCCCAAAATTCATACGGAAGTCCAAACCCCCAGTACCTCAGAGTGTGATCGTATTAGGAGACAGGGCCTTGAAAGAAGTGAGGAAGTTAAAATGAGGCCTTTAGGGTCAGGCCTAATCTAATCCTACTGATGTCCTTATAAGAACAGGAAATGTGGGCATTCAGGAGCCACCAGGAATGTATACACACAGAGAAAAGGGCCATCTACAAGTCAAGGAGAGAGTCCATAGGAGAAACGCAACCTGTCAACCCCTTGACGTTGGACACCCAGCCTCCAGAAGTGTAAAAATAAATTTCTGTTGCTCAAGCCATCCAGTCTGTGGTGAATAGTTACGGCAGCCTTTGATGTGTGTATTTTCACACCACCAAGCAACTCCTCAATTCTCAGCTGAGGATAACAGAATGCCCTTCCCAATTCAACTTAGCTCTGATACAATCCAGCCGAGATAGCAGCAGATGTCACAGATTAAAGGCTCAGCCTCCCTCTCCCTCCGCTTCAGACACCAGTGGCAAAGCCAGGTCTTCAACTGCCGTAGATTAGAGGTTCCAACAGCCCCCTCCTTGGATTTGATTAACTTGCTAGAGCAGCTCACAGACCTCAAAGAAACATTTAGTCACATTTACCAGTTTATTATAAAGGATATAATAAAGCATACCGATGAAAAGGTACACGGGGCCTGTTCAAACCCTGACAGTTGGTTCAGGTTGGCCTGGGCAAGGAGGAGATAAACTTACCGTGCAGCTAGTGTGACTGAGGAGTTTAATTATTAATTTCATCCCATTTTAATAAATTTAAGTTTGTATTTAAAATCTGAAGAAGCGTTGGGGCACCTGGCTGGCTCAGTCAGTAAAGCATGCAACTCGTGATCTGGGGGTGTTGATTTCAAGTCCTATGTTGGGCGGAGATTACATTAAGAAAGAAAGGGAAGGAAGGAAGGAAGGAAGGAAGGAAGGAAGGAAGGAAGAAAGAAAGGAAGAAAGAAAGAAGCAATTTTTAAAAAGAGGAGCAGTGTAAAAATATTAGAAGTACTACAAAATGTTTTTGTTAAACGCAACTTCATCATTTCACCTCAGTCGTTGAAAATTTAGTGTCCCAATTAAGATATGCTGTAAATGCAAAATACAGATTGCATTTTAAAGATCTAGTACCAGGGGCGCCTGGGTGGCTCAGTCAGTTAGGCGGCTGACTTTGGCTCAGGTCATGATCTCACAGCTCGAAGGCTCATGGGTTCAAGCCCCGCGTCTGGCTCTGTGCTGACAGCTCAGGGCCTGGAACCTGCTTCCGATTCTGTGTCTCCCTCTGTCTCTGCCCTCCCCAGCTCACGCTCTGTCTCTCTCAAAAATAAATAAACATTAAAAGATAAAAAATAAACAAAGATCTAATACCAAAAAAAGAGAGAGAAAGTACCTCATTAATAACTTTTATATTAATTACAGGTTGCAATGGTAGTATTTGGCATATGTATATATTAGGTTAAATAAAATATAGTATTGAAATTAACTCATTTCTTTTCACTTTTTGTAAACGTGACTACTGGAAATTTTTAAATTTCATATGTGGCTCACATGTTTCTCTTGGACAGCAGTGATCTAGACTTTATTCAATAAGCATTGAAGATATTTGAGTAGGAGAATGATCTGCTTAAGATTTCGATTTAGTGTAATTCATCTCAGCACTGGTGTAGGATGGAGTGATTTTTAAAGGAAATCTGAGGAGGGGAGAGTGGTAAGGGTCTGAGAGCTGGGATTAGGTGCTTCAGGATCAGCTAGAGTGATGAATGGTTGCAACCCAGTTTAGACAAGAAAATCAACATTTCTCAAATTTTTTCTTTCTTTACCCTGTGTTTTCTTGGGTGCTTTTGGATTCCAAATGAATTCTGACTGCACTTAACGTGGTAGAGGAAAATTAGAAAATAACATGTTGCAACAAAAGTTGTTCTTTATGAGGAAAATTACAAATACAAAGCAAAGAGTAGAATTAACTCTGGCAATCTTTAGCCTTTAGCTATTTGGTGAGCCTTGAAATGCCATTTACACTGGCCTGTGAAAGAAGCAGTTTTTTTCTCTGTCTTTAACTCTACGTGTTTCAAACCCGTATTTCTCGATTTCAGGATTTTTTGGTTTGTTTTCCCACTGAGTTATCGCAGTAGCAAACAGCCTCCCACAGACTAGCAAGAAGCTAAGATTGAGATTTGTGGTCTGCAGATAGCTGTATTTGGATTTAGGAGACTTCAGGCCATTATTTCGTTCATTACTTTCTTCTTAGCAGACCTGCATTAAACTATGAGGTGGGAATTTAGTAACATTTCTCCCCAGTCTATTCCATTTTCACATGTATCCACCACATTTCCTCTTTTGTTTTCAGTAAAGGTGGAAGAACGTCCCACAGCAATCGAATGATACAGGATACATGTTTTATTTACCTTGGTGGCCTTCCCTAGCTTAATCACCAAATTAATCACCAGAGCTTGTAACTCCTAACTAGAGTTGGGAATCTAGTGGGACCTACTCTCAAAGTGCATCGAAGACCCCAATCAACCAACCAATCTCCCCAAAACATACCAACGCAGAGATGTATTGAGCAACTGTTATCTATTGCCCAGGGTGTGGATTACCTAATGGATGTCTGTTACTCTGGGGGACAAGCCCAGCACTGACTGGTTTCGGGTCAGGAGTTTATTAGGTCCCTCGTCCCCAAGAAGCATGTGTCTCAATATGTCAGCACACTTTTACATTCTTGAGATTCAGTTGAATTCCAGTTGTAACCTTTAAAAAAAAAAAAGTACATATATTGCCAGAAGTAGAATGCTCTCTGTTCCTGTGGCTTAACTTTTTTTAAGGTAATTTTCTCAGACTGAGTTAGCCAGACAAAATATGTTTCACATCTCTCTCCCTTTCGCCCTCCTTTTTCCCCAAGAAGGAAATATTCTACAAAATTATTTCCAAAATTTAACCTGCAGTCTTATCTTTCTCCATAGCTGTTTTACACACGTTTATTTGGGACACATAAATCCTGCGCCTTCACGATTACATTTATTTCATTAACCATTGGGCAAATAATTACTGGGGCAAAAACTGTGTTCTGAAATTATGCCGGAGCCTGCTCTGAGTAAATGAAGGGGGTAATACGGACCTACCTTTTACTTTTATTTGTGCCATTTGCCCTTGCAAAACATCGAAGAATAATCATGCTAAGCCTAAGGAGAAGGAGAAAGAAAAGATAAAGTGATTTAGAGCCAAGAGTGACACTGTGAGACAAATAATAAATAAAAGCAAAGATAAGAAATAAGATAAATGGGAATGCAAACTGCTGCAGCCATTCTGGAGACCAGTATAGAGGTTCTTCAAAAAGGTAAAAATAGAACTACCCTACGACCCCGCAATTACACTACTAGGTATTTATCTAAGGTGTGCTGTTTCGAAGGGGCACGGGCACCCCCGTGTTTATAGCAGCACTATCAACAATAGCCAAAGTATGGAAAGAGCCCAAGTGTCCATCGATGGATGAATGGATAGATGTGGTATATATATACAATGGAGTATTACTCGGCAATCAAAAAGAATGAAATCTTGCCATTCGCAACTACATGGATAGAACTAGAGGGTATTAGGGGCGCCTGGGTGGCTCAGTCGGTTGAGCATCTGACTTCGGCTCAGGTCATGATCTCACAGTCCGTTGAGTTCTAGCCCCGTGTCAGGCTCTGTGCTGACAGCTCAGAGCCTGGAGCCTGCTTTGGATTCTGTGTCTCACTCTCTCTCTCTCTGCCCCTCCCCTGCTCATGCTCTGTCTCTCTCTGTCTCAAAAATAAATGAAAACATAAAAAAAAAGATGTGGTATATATATACAATGGAGTTATTACTCAGCCATCAAAAAGAATGAAATCTTGCTGTTTGCAACTACGTGGATGGAACTAGAGGGTATTACGCTAAGCAAAATTAGTCAGAGAAAGACAAATATCATATGACTTCACTCATATGAGGACGTTAAGATGCACATAAGGGAAGGAAAGCAAAAATAATATAAAAACAAGGAGGGGGATAAAACATAAGAGAGTCTTAAATATGGAGAACAAACAGAGGGTTGCTGGAGGGGTTGTGGGAGGGGGGATGGGGTAAATGGGTAAGGGGCATTGAGGAATCTATCCTGAAATCGTTGTTGCACTATATGCTAACTAACTTGGATGTAAATTTAAAAATAAATAAATTTAAAAAAAAGAAGAAGCAGCAACGTAATTTTTCAAAACCAATAATAATAATAATAATAATAATAACATAAAAACGCAGAGGGAGGCAAAACCATAAGAGACTCTTAAATGCAGAGAACAAACTGAGGGCTCATGGGGGGGGGGGTTGGGGGGTAGGGAAAATGGGTGATGGACATTGAGGAGGGCACTTGTTTGGATGAGCACTGGGTGTTGTACATAAGTGATGAATTACTGGGTTCTACTCCTGAAACCAATACTACACTGTATGTTAACTAACTTGAATTTAAATGAATAAATTTAAGAAAGAAAGAACGAAAGAAAGAAAGAAAGAAAGAAAGAAAGAAAGAAAAGAAAGGAAGGAAGGAAGGAAGGAAGAAAGAACGCAGAAAAGACCAGAGGAAAACAGGGCATCATGGTCCTCTTAACTCTAAGTTGCAAGGTCCAGCCATGAGCCTCATGTAGCTGTTGAGTATTTACGTGTAGCTCATGCACCTGAAGAGCTGAATTGTTCATTTTTATTCATTTAAAATATTTTCCGATCAAACACAACTTTGTTGTTTTGATAGACACCATATTACTTTAACTATAGAACATTTAGAGCCTAAAATGGAGATGTATGCTAAATGTGAAATATACACTGAATTTCAAAGACTTCTTAGGGGAAAAAAAAGTAAACTACCTTAGTAATAATTGTTAGATGGACGTCATACTGAAATGATATTATTTTGGCTATAGTGGGTCAAATAAAATAATTATTTTTAAATTAATCCCTCTCGTTTCTCTAAAAATTTTTAATGTGGCTACTGGCAAATTTTATATTACATAAGTGCTTGGACTCTATTTCCATTGGACCTCGCTGCCATACAGGATATTCTTTGTCCTTTGGCTGCTCGATTCAGTTGCTGTGGTAACTAAAGGGGCCTCTAGGCTCAGTGTTTCCTGGAAGGACCCGGAGTGAGTCGGGGGAAGGGAGGTGTGACCTCAGGGAAGGTTTTCTTGGATGTCACGTTTCACTCATACTCGGTTCTCTCAGCTAACAGTCGGATTTAGAAAATAACCTCGCTGTAAAAAAGAGAGAGACATCATAATCTGGTTTGTTTCAGGTCCAGTAGCATCAGTTTGAATTCTAGGCCCTCAACCAAAACCCCAAAGAGAGATGCACTTTCCCTGGTTTACCAACTAGAAACATTATGTCCATTTACTGCTCTATCACTGCGGCACCCTCTTCCCCCACAGTGAAGGGGTTGCTAGGCTACAAATTAATGGGCATTAGGAATTTGACCAGTGTTATCCACCCCCCAACACACACACCACCAGCAAAGCCTCGATACTATCTCTCACCCAACTCTTTAATCAGAACTAAATTGTCTTCTTTGTTTACTCTCACCCTGGAGCCTCTTCTCTCTCTCTCCTCTTATTATCCTTCCATCTTCCTCTGTTCACATTTTTCTTATCTGTTTTTCCTACTCATCTTGGTCAATTGTCTCCTATGGCTTAGAAATCGGATACTTATCTCAGTCTTTTCTTTCAAGAAATTCACAGTCCGTAATTAATAGGCTATTGGTCATTCTCTCCAGTGTGTAAGAATCAGTTGGGCTTGTCCCTTTTTAACAAACATGGAAGTAAATTTCATATATTAAAAAATAAAATAAATAAATAAATAAATAAAATTAAAAAAAAATGTATGGAAACCAATTTGACAGTAAATTTCATATATTAAAAAATAAAATAAATAAATAAATAAATAAAATTAAAAAAAAAACAACAAACATGGTAAGTGGAAGAAGGGAAATGCTATAAATTCCTTAAAAGCCAGGAAGTTTTTTGCCCTACATACTGATGAGTCCCCAACTTCTTAGAGAGCATCTGACGTGTAGTGCGTGTGCAGCAAATACGTGTTTAACTGAATTTGGTAATTGTTCCATCTGTAGAGGCAAAACATTGTAGAATGGGTAGGATTCAGAATGGGTGGTATGGTGAATGCCATATTAAGGAGTTTGGATCCTATCCCATAGGCAGTTGATTTTTTCCTTCCTGCACCCCAGGGAAGTTGGTCTGGCTCCCAGATACTCAGGTTTTCTTCCTCCTGGGAGAGATTGTACTAATCCGAGGACAAGGAGAGCCAAAACCTGGTCCAATTCTTCCCTTGTTTGCGTTTCTTCTCTCAAACTGCCCTTCCTTCCCCTTCAAGATTGTAGACCTAGCCTGTAATCAAAAAGCAGATGATAAATTCATAGCATTATGAATCTCTCTGCTTACACTCCTTCAAGCAACCTTAACTCTCAGATAGTAGCACTCAGTCAACTTTGCCTTATATAAATAGCGTTTATTCTCTCTTTATAGATTAATTTAATTCCCAGCAGATGCGAGAGCAAAAATTAAAGTGTATTTGCCCTCCCTCCAGCCTTTTCTGGTAGCATTTTGTCTGTGAAACTAAGAGGCTATATAGCGGCTATTAGAAGAGGGAAGGAGGACGAGCTTAAAAAACGGAGTGGGGAGGGTGAAGGATGTGGTTTTGAAACAAGGGGAGGGAGGGAGTTGTCGTCTAGGGAGGGGGTAGAATTTGAGGTCACAAAATTCCGAGAGGTCACGGGATCACTAGAGGCGGGTGTGGGGTGGGGCTGGGGGGGCGGGGGGGGGGGCTTGTCTCCCTTGCAGGCTCCACCCTTTGCAGAGATTATAAATAAGTAAGCCGGCGAGCTCTAACGGTGAGAGTGAGGGGGACATGTGGAGCGGTCCTGGGGACCTGGAGAAAAACTTGCTGCCCAGAAGGACATTTTGGAGGTTTTGCTGACTCCAAGAGGTGGCTCTGGGATCCCACTCCTAGATCTTTATTGAAGACTGGAAAAGAATTAAATTAGGGCCATGGGGACACATAAGGTAAGAGATGATATGATTATCAATTATTTTTGCGCCTGCGGGGCACACTCAGAAAGGCCGAACTCAGTGGTGATGACTGTGCTGGGTTTTATTCTAAGTCATCTAGCCATCTTCAGGCCTTTTTGCTTCTCCAGCCTGCAGTGCCACAATTTGGCCACTACTCTGGATGTTAGAGCCTATCAAGGATTCATCCCCGTCCCGCTCACCTTTCCGTCGTAGGGAGAGACACCGGGAGAAGTTGTGTGTGTTTCTCAGGGGGTTTTTTGTGTGTGTTTTTGTTTTGTTACATAATCACATGCACTGAGGATGCGAGGGTGAGATGGTTGAGTGTTAAGGCTGCCTGGCTGTGTTGATGACAAGCGTGGGTCTCTGAGCGAGCGCAAAGATTCCTCTGGAAGCATTAGACCTTGAAAAGACCTGGGATTGGTTTGGGGGCCTGGGTCAGTGTTCAGCCATCTGCTCTGTAACCTATAGGAGTTCCTGGATACTAAGGAGATAGAATTCCCGTGGCCCTTATTGTGATTGCGATTGTGAGTGCACCATACATTAATAGGTCATCGTGTGTTGTGTATGCAATATTTGCAAGGAGAAAAGCATCATCACCAAGGTAAACTTATTTGAAAATAAATGAAAATAAGAGAAGGGATGAAGATGGGGGGTGGGGCGGGGAGGAAAAGGCCCTCAGGATAGTAAATGATGAGGTGAGGCAAAAAAGAAGAGGTGCTTACTGATGGGAAAAGGATTAAGCAGAAAGAGCTGTGTACGGGGCGGGCGGGGGCACTCGGGTACTTAGGCCTAGTTGCCTAGGGTACAAGGTCAGCTTGGAGAACGGAAACTCCTAGCCAGCCACTTGGTCTAATCGGACAGGGAGGGGGTTCAAGGAAAGGAAGGACTGGGAGAGCGCTGCAGAAGATGTCTTCAGGCTTAACAATTAGGCTTCCCTCGAGCTGGAAATTTCAGATAACACTTGAATTACTCCAGCAAGGTGAAAGACGACTCCCTCCTCCCCACCTTGTCTCCCCAGTGTTTAGGATGGAAGGGAGCTAGTGCACGCCCCCTGCTGGGTGGGGGCAGCAGTACGTTATCAAGTAAACAGGAAAAATTTCAAATCGGACCTGGATACCTGTGGGTAGATGCTGTAGATTACATTATCTCGAGAGATAAGAACAGCCCAGTGATGAGGACACCACCACCACAACTCTGGGCTTCAGTGGGAGCTGGGGTACAGGAGAGACACTGTTTCCAAAATAATCCACTTCCAGGAAGCCCCAGGTCTATGCTTGCTTTTATCTGGGGCAGTTTTTTTTTAATACTCTAAAACCAATTAACCCAGGTCCCCTTAACTTTCTTCCCATAGTATCTTGCCACTTCTCCCAGGTTTACGTAATGGTCTGCACATCTCTGGATAAGTTCTTCAGTACAACCTGTTGTTTTGTGTTCCCCATTCATTACCTAAATTTCATTAAGGTTTTGTTCTTTGCATACTGCTCATAGCCAAGTGCTCCTAGTACTCAATCGAGAGTTTTAAGGACTGTTTTTTTTTCCCTTCTCTCCCTCCCCACCCCAGGTCACGGCGCCGCTGATCTTTGCCATCTCCATCGCTACGATAGGCTCTTTCCAGTTTGGCTACAACACAGGAGTCATCAATGCTCCCGAGATGGTGAGTGCCGGAAACTAGAGTTAAGGGTTAGAATTTGGAATAGGGAAATTATTCCTTGAAGTAGGGTTTCAAGAGTGAAGAATTTCAGTCAAACTTGGTGCCTAGCTCGGCTAAGGCTGAAGAGGCAGAATAACGGTGGGGAAGTCTATAGCTGAATCATTAAAGCAGAAAACTCAGTTGCTCCTTAAACCCGTGACTGGACCCGTTCTCCTCTCACCCTGTCGTGATGGTAGGAAAATGGGGAGGTGGGGGGTTCTTGGGAGGACTGGGGTAGTCACTGAATAACGGTGCTACTACCTACTGGGATTTTCAGGACAAATCAAACTTGTTCTTTTCGGAGCTGCCATTAACTCCAGTATGTTCTGGGTCTCTTCCAATCCCATCTGTTCACTCACTGGATTCTCTACCTATAAAGTAATCGTAATGCTGTTTTCTTAGGGAGGAGAAGATCGCCCATATTTGTCCCTTCTCTCATTCAAGTGTAACAGTCTGTCTGCCCACCAACCATTTTAATTTGCAGATCATAAAGGACTTTCTCAACAACACTTTGAATAACACACACAACAACCCTCGCGATGAGGTGTTACTCACTTCCCTCTGGTCTTTGGCTGTGGCCATCTTCTCCGTCGGTGGTATGATTGGCTCCTTCTCCGTTGGACTCTTTGTCAACCGCTTTGGCAGGTATTGACTAGAAACTGGGCAAAGAAGGAGGCTATGCTGGTTGCATTGAGAACAGGTATTGAGAATCAGGATGGAGAGGCTGTGGGGCGCCTGGGTGGCCCATTAAGCATCCATCTCAGGTTAAGATCTCATGGTTCCTGAGTTTGAGCCCCACGTCCGGGCTTCCTGCTGCTGTCAGCACAGTGCCTGCTTTGGGAGGACCCTCTGTCCTTCTCTCTCTGCCCTTCCCCCTCTCGTTCTCTCTCTCTCTCTCTCTCTCTAATAAGTAAATAAAAACTTAAAAAAAAAAAAAAGGAGGGGGAGGAGGTGAGGATGTATTTGAATGAGAGCGTTCCCCAATCTGATCAAGGCAAGCTTAGTCCAACAGGCACTGAATAGGACTGCCCTTGCTTGAAGCCGTGTTGCCCGTCAAGAGATTAGGCTTTGGCAGTCCAGCATAAGCTAATTCAGGATTCCCTAATAAAGTACACTGTGGAATTTCCCAGAAACCTGTTTATATTCACAAGGTCAGAAGTTGTTTGCTTTTCTTAAAAACTTTGTGGTCTCGTGCAGATGTTTGCATTATTTTACAAAGCCGGATCGGGAGGAAACGTTTTCTAATCCTTGGTCTGTGGCACGTGTGGACAATGGCCAAATAACTGAACTGACATTCCCCCCTCCCCCAAAAGAAAATTGAATCTCCTCATTCTGTGCTAACTTGATTAGAATGTCTTAGCAGAATACTTCCAGTATTCTGGTGAAGGAACCATTTTGTCTGCTAATGAAATGTCCTGGAAACACAAATGGAATTCAACTTTTTAAAAAATTAAAGCAATCTGTTTCATTTGATCATTGTTTGGCTTGCATTGTTGAGGGCACCTTGTGTCAACTAAAGTCACTGAAATTTTAATGTGGACCTCCCAATTCACGTGACTTTCTTCCAGTTGTTCTTTTCTTGAGAGAAAGAACCTCTCTCCTAGAGAGAGGTGGGGACCCAGGGAAAGGAATGCAGAGAAAGGCAAAAGAGAGAATGAGGGATGGTTTGGGATGTACCTTTAAGATCTCCCCAGGATTTCAAAGCTCCCCTGGGTAATTCCAGTGGGCCTTCCAAGGGGAGAATCTAGATTTGGTTCTTCCCAACATCTGCAGTAATTTTTCAGTGTTAACCTCTTACCTTGTCATCCTTTAGCTGTTCCAGTGGCTTTGCCTCCCACATCTAACACACAAATGCGGCCATTTATTATTTTATTCTGGCTCTCAATACTAATTGTCGACGACCTCCCCACAGGTTAGCCTTAGAGAAGGCGAGCTGCAAGGCGGTCTGCTTTTTACAAATAGAAAAACGTGTGTCTGAACTCTATCTTTGTTACTTGTTGGTGACATCTAAGCAGTTACGTTATAACAAGACTCCGTAAGAAGCATACAGAGATCAGTACTGGTCCAAAAATTTCTCTAGAATGTGTTGGACCAGCTGTAGCAGAATTGCCCAGGGCGGTGGTTCTCAAACCTTCTCTTTGAATGAAATCACCTGGACTGCTTTGGGGATCAGATTGCTGGGCTCCACCCTAATGATGCAATAAATTGGGTGGATGGGACAATTTTAATTTGTTGCAGATCTCTAGCTGATGCTGTTAGTCTGTGGCCAACTTTGGGAACTACTGGCCTTTGTGGTTACTGCGATTCTGGCTACAGCTGGGGCTTAGGAGAATCTTAAACAAGTTCTCTAGGTGATTTTATGCACACAGAGGCGCCGATCCTGGTTATCCCAGCTAGAAATGTTCTGATAACAGAAAAAGGAAAAGTTAGACCAAAAAGAGAAGGTACATAATAAGGCTGGAGAAGGGTGAAAAGACAAGGAAAGAAGGAGAGAGACTGGGCCTATTTTGCTAATTTCTCTTGTGTTTTCATTTAACCTTTCAGGCGCAATTCGATGCTCATCGTCAACCTGTTGGCTGTCGCTGGTGGCTGCCTTATGGGGTTCTGCAAAATAGCCAAGTCGGTTGAAATGCTGATCCTGGGCCGATTGATTATCGGCCTCTTCTGCGGCCTCTGCACAGGTTTTGTGCCCATGTACATTGGCGAGATCTCGCCTACCGCCCTGCGGGGGGCCTTTGGCACTCTCAACCAGCTGGGCATCGTCGTCGGGATTCTCGTGGCTCAGGTACTTCCTGAACGTCAGTTTCATGGCTCCCTAAATTAGTTAACATAAAGTAGTCCTGAACCTCTGGCATGTATTCAACTACGTAAGTTTCAGGTATCATTACTACAACTCACAGACAGCTTCGGGAGAAAGGGGAAGAAACAGAGTTTTTCTTTTCCTGTGGTAAAAGCACGGAGGGTTTTCCGAATTTCGTTTTTAATCCACCGTGGCTTGGAAAGGATGAGATTTATGGTAGCCTCTTTCCCTGGCTTCCAGATCTTTGGCCTGAAAGTCATCCTGGGGACAGAAGAGCTTTGGCCCCTGCTGTTGGGCTTCACCATCATTCCCGCGATCCTACAAAGCGCAGCCCTTCCCTTCTGCCCGGAGAGTCCTCGATTCTTGCTCATTAACAGAAAGGAAGAGGAGAACGCCAAGGACAGTGAGTATCCCTCACACCCTCACTGTAGGAATTTTAGGGCTGTGGTTTGTTTCAAGATGAGGGTGTTGGGTCTGTCCTCTCCTTTCCCTTGCCCCTCAGAACCCGAGTGAAGGGTTTCCTGATGGCTCTCATGTCAGAAACTTTCTTTCTTCTCTCTTTCTTTTTTTGTTTTTTAAATTCTTTTTAATGTTTATTTTTAAGAGAGAGCGCACGCACAATCAGGGGAGGGGCAGAGGGAGAGGGAGACACAGAATCCGAAGCAGGCTGTCAGCACAGAACCCGACGCCGGGCTCAAACTCATGAGCTGTGAGTTCATGTATGGCCTGAGCCTAAGTCAGACGCTCAGCTGGCTGAGCCACCCAGGCACCCCTCAATTCGACCCCTAAAGAATTATGTGAGAATTAAAAAGGGGGAGGGCTGAGTGTCCGACTTCATGTCATGATCTCGTGGTTTGTGAGTTCAAGCCCCACATCGACTCGCTGCTGTCAGCCTGTCAGTGCAGAGCCTCTGTCCCCCCTCTCTCTGCCCCACCGCCCCCTCAAAAATAAATAAACACTTTAAAAAAAATTAAGAGAGAAGCCGATTAAGGCACAGATGCTAGCCCAGGCTCGTCTCGAGTGGCCTCTTCCCAGCTGTTACGGGGAAAATGACCTTGGGTCAGCACCTTAACCTTATCCTTGGTTTGCTTGTTTTACCAGTCCTCCAGCGATTGTGGGGCACCCCGGATGTGACTCAGGACATCCAGGAGATGAAAGATGAGAGTGCTAGGATGGCACAAGAAAAGCAACCCACGGTGCTGGAGCTCTTCAGATCGCCCAGCTACCAGCAGCCCATTATCATTTCCATCATGCTCCAGCTCTCCCAGCAGCTCTCTGGAATCAACGCGGTGAGTATCTGCTCCACGTCTGAGGGGGCAGGCCCACGTTGCACTTAACTCCCCTGACCGCGGTGCCAGGTGGCCCCGCGTGGTCACCCCACGATGCTCGCCACATGGCGGCCACTCCAAAATGTTGATTATCCAGGCTCTGACTTAGTGTTGGTTTTTATTTCCTTATTACTAGAGTTCATTGATTTAAGTAATCTCTACACCCGACGTGGGGCTCGAACTCACAACTCTGAGATCAAGAGTCCAAACGCTCCCCTGACTGAGCCAGCCAGGTGCCCCTGTTTTATTGCTTTAAGATTCTGTCTGCAGCACATGTTTTCCATGTGGAAAAATAAGATAAATTAAAACAAAAAATTCATCACCTTTAGTCTTGGAACTTGTGGTTCACATTTGTCCTCTTCCCAATTTTTTTCAGTATATAAGACATTACAAATTTATCTACTTTTCATTAATCCTCTTTCTGACCCACTCATTTTTTATTGCCGGTTGTCTTTAACTTTGGTCAATCTTTTTTTAAATTTTTATTTATTTTGAGAGAGAGAGAGAGAGAGAGAGTGCATGAAGGGCAAAGAAGAAGGAGACAGAATCCCAAGCAGGCTCTGCGAGGTCAGCGCAGAGCCCGATGCAGGGCTCGAACCCACAAACCATGAGATCATGACCCAAGCTGAAATCAAGAGTCAGACACTTAACTAGCTGTGCCACCCAGGTGCCCCTAACTCTGCTCAATCTTATCTCGTGTCATCAAAGATAATGTAAGCCATACAACTAAAGTAGATCCAAGAATTTACTGCCGTGGCTTTTTTTCCCAGGACTTTACAGTCTAGAAAGTATGGTAAAGCCCAGGGGAATAATGAGGCAATCCATTCATGAGGTATACATATACTATTCTATATGTATATTTACAACTAGAATAGTGACTGATCGTTTAAAGTGGGGAGCAAAATGGAAGGTGACAGTTGGCAGGTAACTTATATTCTATGCATATAATCACCTTTCAGCATTTGAGTCTTCGATGTGGTAAGAGAGGGTATTCCCCTATCTTCTATCCATTTGCAGATAAAATATTTGTAATTGAGACATACTGCTGTTCTGCCTCTTTAAATTTCAGATGAATGCCTTGAGAGCTTCTGACCAGTCTTTTCTTTCTTTCTTTTTTTTAATGTGTATTTATTTTTGAGAGAGAGAGCTAGGGAGGGGCGGTGGGGGTGGGGGGGGTTACTTAGAGCCGAAGCAGGCTCCACGCTGACAGCAGAGGGCCCTGCGCTGGGCTCGAACTTACAAACTATGATCACGACCTGAGCCAAAGTCAGACGCTCAATCAACTGAGGCCCCCCCACCCCCCGCCCCGCCCGGGTGCCCCTCTCATCACTCTCTGATCAATATGATTAGATCATTTTGTAGCAAGTTGGCCTTTGGCCTTTTCTCCGCAACACGCCAAGAAGGTTGCTTGTATCTGAAATAGCAGTGCTTCTCATGCAGGGTTGGAGGATGTAATATCAGAAATTGGGAGGAAAGATAGTTCAATGAATCTCGTTCTCAAATTTTGTCGCTTTAAAAATCACTGCAGGGGCACCTGGCTGGCTCAGTTGTATAACATGCAACTCTTGATCTTGGGGTTGTAAGTTCAAGCCCCACGCTGGTTATAGAGGTTACTTAAAAAAATATATATAGGGGCGCCTGGGTGGCTCAGTCGGTTAAGCGGCTGACTTCGGCTCAGGTCATGATCTCGCGGTCCGTGAGTTCGAGCCCCACGTCAGGCTCTGTGCTGACGGCTCAGAGCCTGGAGCCTGTTTCAGATTCTGTGTCTCCCTCTCTCTGACCCTCCCCCGTTCATGCTCTGTCTCTCTCTGTCTCAAAAATAAATAAATGTAAATAAAAAAAATTAAAAAATATATATATGTATATTTGTGTATATATATGTATATTTGTATGTATGTACACACACACATATATATATATATATTTTTTTTTTTTAATTAAAAAAAAAAAATCACTGTAGTAAAATACACTCTGAAGACTTTCCAGAGCAGCAGGGCTGGGACTAGAGTGAGGCATCGAGGTGCAAGCCAGTGGTCCTAAACATGAGCGCCTCCTTAAATTGTGCACCTCACTCGCACCCAGCATGCATAATTTAGACTCCAAGGCCCTGTGAAGCAGGATCAGAAAAAGCCCACTCTTGGAAAATTACGAATGATGAATTAGCACTCTGCAGTACAGACTCCTCCCACTTCAGGAAATGATGTGTGAAAACACTTTTTCAACCCACATTTGAGTAAACGGTGTTTTCTAATTTCCTTAGAAAAGGCAGAGGGTCAGAGGTTGGGTAGTGTTTACCTAGCAGAGTAAAACTGCTTGAGGGTGAGATGATGTACGAGTTAGCTTGAATCCCACTTGATAGCAGCAAATAGCAAAGTAATTTGAGTGTAAGAACTTTCCTTGAGATGTGTACGTATGTATTAGGTTTTTGTTGTATAGGCTTTTAGATAAGAGAGAGTATTGCCATAACTATTCATTGCTAGGTTTAATTGTTCAAATGTCTTTTCTCACAAGCTTTATAATATTAAGTATTATTGGAATTTTTTTTAACAGTCTTAGCTCCCCCTTCTCTTCTAGAGCAGCAATTTTTGATTGGGATGATACTACAAATCTTTTTTCCTTCCTCCCTCCCTTCCTTCCTTCCTGCCTGCCTGCCTGCCTTGTTTGAAGATTTTATTTTTAACTAATCTCTACACCCAAAATGGGACTTGAACTCAGAACCCTGAGATCAAGATCTGCATTCTCTACTGACTGAGCCAGCTAGTCGCCCTAGTTTCTTTTTTTTTTTTTTTTAAAGTAAACTACACCCAACGTGGGTCTTGAACTCTAAGCCTGAGATCAAGAGTCGCATGTTCTACCGACTAAACCAAGAGCCCGCAGATCTGCTTCCAAAAGCACAGCCTTGTGGCACCTGTCTGGCTTAGTCGGTTGAACATCTTGCTCTTGATTTTAGCTCATGATCTCATGGTTTGTGGGTTCGAGCCCCACACTGGTCTCCATGCTGACAGCACAGAGTCTGGTAGGGATTCTTTGTCCCTCCCTCTCTGCCCCTCCCCCACATGCACTCTCAAAATAAATAAACTTTAAGAAAAAAAATTTATTAAGAGCACAGCCTTGGGTGTGCTCAGTCGGTTAAGCATCCGGCTTTAGCTCAGGTCATGATCTCCCAGGTCACGAGTTCGAGCCCCGCGTCAGGCTCTGTGCTGACAACTCAGAGCTTGGAGCCTGCTTCGGATTCTGTGTCTCCCTCTCTCTCTCCCCCTCCCCTGCTTGCGCTCTATCTCTATCTCTCAAGAATAAATACACTTAAAAAAAATAAAAAATTTGAAAAGCACAGCCTTAGTCTTATTTTAGAAAATACAAATATACGTGGTTTCTATCTGAGGTGGTAAGAGTTGTTTCTTGAAAGGTAAATCCCAGTATAGATGCATATATTCATGAAAAAGTCTGACGAATTTTGCTGTAGAGACAAACACTCTGGATGAAATCATAAACTCGTGACTCAAACCTGAGGGACTGAGCCTAGATGATCTAGACACTGCCAGGCACTGTTCCCTTATTACCTTGAAGTCTGAGTCCAATATTTTGACATCTCTTTAACCGTGGTAGTTGTAGCAGCCATACATAACCGTACACGTTAAATAGCAGCTTATTGAATAGTATAAAGTTAAAATGATAGGAGGTATTACTTCCTGAAACACTTAGGATGGACCCAGAGCTAGGAATTCTAGCCCGAGTTCTGCTTCCAATTACATGTACAGGCTTGAGGTTACTCCTCAATTGCTTCACCATCAAATTAGAATATCAGTGTACCTATCACTGTTTTCAGGGCTAGGGTAGTTATCTATTGAAGAAGCTTACTTAAGGGGCTTGCTGCTGGTTGGCTCAGTTGGAAAGGCATTTGACTCTTGATCTTGGGGTCACAAGTTCGAGGCCCACACTGCGTGTAGATCTTACCAAAAAAAAAAAAAAAAAAACTTTAAAACACACAAGGCTCAGTTGAAAAAATTAATATGACTTAAACCTTTAAATCTAAGTTGGTAAAAAAGATGTTAAGGAAGAGACTTAAATGGAGCAGAAGGAGTAAGCGTACAAGAAAAAATGGAGACAAGCAGCTAGAATTGACAAGAACTAAGAAGAGAATAGGGGTAAGATTCAGAAGATAATCCATTTGCAGAAAAGATACCGTGATTGAACAAAACCCCAGAAAGGACCCCCTTAACCTCCTGGGACGGTCGAGTCTACTTTTTGAGGGTTCCCTGTTTGCGGTTTCAGAGCTGCATCTTTTGTTTCCCACTAGGTGTTCTATTACTCAACAGGCATCTTCAAAGATGCGGGCGTCGAGGAGCCAATCTACGCCACCATTGGCGCGGGTGTGGTTAATACCATCTTCACTGTCGTTTCTGTAAGTTGGGTGCTTTGGTAGTTTGCAGGGCCGGGCCAGCGGGGGGCAGTTCTTACTACACATGTTCAAAGATGGGTTTCACGGCCTTCCACCTCCCCACCATCACCTAAACCTTGTTGGCCTGTTCTTCGGGGAAAGAAAAGCTATGGAGTGATGGGTGTAAGCAGACTTCGCTCCCTCCAAGCAAACAGGAAGTGCATGAGAAGGAGGGAGGTGTGCGGGGACTACAGAGTATGCTTTCAGCTTGGAACTAAAATGGGCAGGGTGACCATAACAAGTATCCCGCCATTGGGAAGGCAGATTCGGGTAACTCATGCAGCGTTTTCACGAAAGGGAAAGCAGAAATTTCATGTTCTGTTATTCTCCTTATAGCTGTTTCTGGTGGAAAGGGCAGGGAGGAGGACCCTGCATATGATTGGCCTTGGAGGGATGGCTTTTTGTTCCATCCTCATGACCATCTCCTTGTTACTAAAGGTGAGTGTTCTTGGAGGAAAAGAAGGGGGGCGGGGGGAGGCGGGTAGAAGAGGTTACAGGTGACACAGGTGGGAAGATCCGTAAGGTCACATGTCCAGAGTTTTAAGAAAAGTGGATCATCAGCGATAGGTAGTTAAACTGTTACAATTCTTGTATTCGGATAACATGTGGCTTGTAAAATACCCTATGTAATTTAATTCTTAAAGTAATCTTGAAGTAATAATGACTCCCATTTTACGGACAGTGAAATGATCTCAATGTGAAAATGACCTGTGTGTGAGGTGAGCACAAGGTTAGGATTCAAAAACCCAGGGCTTTTGGCTAGATAGTCCAGTAACCCCATTGGACCCCAGCACAGGGAGCTTTTCGTGCTCAGTAGGTCCTCATCTCTGGGAGGCTAGATCCTAGCCAGGTTGTGCTGTCTTTTAGTACTCACTTGCCTTTGTTCCTTTCTCATATAGGATAACTATAATTGGATGAGTTTTGTCTGTATTGCTGCTATCTTGGTCTTCGTGGCCTTCTTTGAAATTGGCCCAGGCCCCATTCCCTGGTTTATTGTGGCCGAACTCTTCAGCCAGGGACCCCGCCCAGCTGCCATGGCAGTGGCTGGTTGTTCGAACTGGACCTCCAACTTTCTGGTGGGGCTACTCTTCCCTTCAGCTGCAGTAAGTAAATTACAACGAAACTCCCCTTAGGGGCGCCTGGGTGGCTCCGTCGTTTAAGCATCGGGTCATGATCTCATGGTTCATGAGTTCCATTCCGACGTCAGGTGAGCTCAGCTCGAGCCCCACTTTGGGTGAGTCCCGCTTCTCTCTCCCTCTTTCTCTGCCCCTTGTAGGGGTTCGCTGTCTGCCCCTCACTCACTTGTGCCCTCTCCCTCTCCCTCTCTCTCAAAAAAGAAAGAAAGAAAACAAAATTCACCTAGCCAGTCTCAAAACCAGCTCACTTAAGCCAACAGGTTTAAAATCTGTTTCCTGACACCACAGAGGATTAGATATCAAGTGTTTTAAAACAGATTTTCTTTCTCATTTTCAATGGCATATAGAAAAAGAAGGAATGATGGCAAAAAAGGATTGAAGCAGGAGGGTAAGACTGGGAACCCACCCCTCCCCGCCCCCCAGAGAGAGAACACGTGCATGGGTGAGGGGGTGCTGAGAGAGAGAGAATCCCAAGCAGGCTTCGTGCTGTCAGCACAGAGCCCGATGCGGGGCTCAAGTCCACAAACGATGAGATCATGACCTGAGCTGAGATCAAGAATCAGACACTTAACCAACTGAGCCACCCAGGCACCCTAAAACTGGGAACTTTTATTAAAAGACCACTAGTCCGAGGTGATTACAGGCATAGTTCTGCCTAGAAACAATGATAGTTTTAAGCCTCCAAGGATTCCAAACCAACACTTAAATCCATAATTTGAATTCGCATTCATGACTTCGTGACCTTAAAGGCTCACTACACAAAGGGATGTCAATGAATGGATGAGACAGCTCCTATTCTAAAATGACCTGGAGGGGCGCCTGGGTGGCTCAGTCGGTTGAGCGGCCGACTTCGGCTCAGGTCATGATCTCGCGGTCCGTGAGTTCAAGCCCCGCATCGGGCTGTGTGCTGACAGCTCAGAGCCTGGAGCCTGTTTCAGATTCTGTGTCTCCCTCTTTCTCACCCTTCCCCATTCATGCTCTGTCTCTCTCTGTCTCAAAAATAAATAAACGTTAAAAAATTAAAAAAAATAAATAAATAAAAATTAAAAAAATAAAAAAAATAAATAAATAAAATGACCTGGAGTTGGTTCCTTAAATAAAGGAACTTGCAGTGGACTTCTGGGAAGCAGTTCCTATTTCTGTGAGTCTTTCAGAAACCCAGATTTGATCTGATTTTGTTTTATTTAAATTGTACTTAACAGAGAGTGACAGAGAGAGAGCACACACAGGGGAGGGACAGAGGGAAAGAGCAAGAATCTTGAGCAGACTCTATCCTAAGTACAGAGCCTGATGTGGGGCTCAGTCCCATGACTCTGGGACCAGGACCTGAACCAAAATCAAAAGTCGGACGTCGAACCACCTGAGCCGTGCAGGCGCCCCAGAAACCCGGATTTTAAAAATCATCTTCAACAGTCCTAAACTACTCCGTAGGTATTTAGAAGCAGGGAACTTTAGTGAAGAGGAAAAAGAACGGCTCAAAATTGCAGAGAAATCTAGTAAGTTAGCAAGGGCATCGGAAATCTCTGAGGAAGCCTTGATGTTCTTGTTAAATGTGGAGAGGTTATGTCTTGGAGCCTACTAGAAATGGACGGCACGGAAACGAGTTTGGCCACGACCAGATTTGACCCTGATGCTCCTTTTTTTTTTTTTTATATCTTTTCACTAGTTCTATTTAGGAGCCTATGTTTTTATCATCTTTACTGGCTTCCTTGTCATCTTCCTGATCTTCACCTTCTTCAAAGTCCCTGAGACCCGTGGCAGGACTTTTGAGGAAATCACACGAGCCTTCGAAGGGCAGGCGAGGGAGGCTGTCAGAGGTGAGAAAGGCCCCATCGTGGAGATGAACAGCATCCAGCCCGAGAAGGAGACCGCCACCAGCGTCTAAGCCGTGCCTCCTCCCCGCCTCCCTCCCAACACGGAAAAGCAACCTCTCCCCAGAGGAGGGAGAGACCTCATCAGGTTGTAACCCAGGACTGTTTCCGAATGCTGCTACTTGATTCCTTTCTCTTCCCTCACACACCATGAGCACTCAGAGGAGCCCAATGCTGGACTTAGTCGTATCTTCAATGGCTTTCGAAACATTTCAGTTCTTGGACGTTTCTCTTCCGTGTAGAAGAGACCAAGTGAACCTAGCTTCATCTCCGGAGAGACTGGCCACTTGGCTTATGACAACATTGCCAGCTCTTCCTCCCTTGGCTTCTACTGTGGCCCCACAAGGGCCTACAGGGGAGTAAGAGTGAGGTACAGTTTCCCTGACCCCAGACTTACCAGGAAGCAGATCTACAGGAGTGTGGAGGGCAGAGAGGGATTAAATACGAGCACCTTCCTCGCTTCCATACAGCTCTCTGCAGAGCAGATTAACTTGAGTTTTATTTATTTTTACCTTCTGGTTTTATTGCATAAATATTTATTTTTTTAAGTGTGAAGTAATTTTACCAAATAATGGAAACGTAAGGAAATTGAGGTTAGAGGGAGGCGCTTAAAGAGAGGTTTATAGGGTAGAAGATTCGATACTGGCGAGGTCAAGGTGCAATAAGGGAAGATTTGCAGAGAAAAGTAATGTGTTATCGGAGGGGGTACGATGGGGTGCGTGAATGTTGCGCGTTGCCTCTCAGCGATTTCTGTCCTTCAGGTGGAAACTCTCAAGTTAAATTTCTCAGAGAAGTCATGTGCCTGTATTAAGCTACTGGTTACCTTTGGAACTTTTTTCTTTGTTTAAGATTTTATGTAGTGTTACTTGAAATCTCGGGTTATTATTGAGATGGGCATTGTAGTTAATGGTGGTTAACGGGTTCTAATTTTGGTTGGAGTCCGAAGAAGGGAAGGCGGTTTCTAGCAATCCTGTCTCCCCTCGCTGGACCAAACAACTCCCTCCCCTTGTAGTGGACTCACTTTTTTGTATTTTGTTTTTTTAATGAGCTCCTACCACCTGCCTGGTGGGAGAGCCTTCCCAATGAGCATCCCAAAATATTGGTTCTTGGTAGAGGTTCAGTATTTCTAAATGCTATTCTTTAGGAGATTTTAGTTGTTGATTTTTATTTTGTTTTAAGCCATAGCTTTAAAAGAATTCAGAGGAGAATGTTGGTAACTACCTTGAATTTGTAACCTCAGCTCTGGGGGTGGGTCTTTTCCTGAACGATTATTATCCAGTTGAACTATATGTTGTCGCTTTAAGGTCATTGCATGTGTGTTCATCTGTTGCCATATTTCCATAGTGTTACGTCAAGTGCCCTTCGGGGCCGTACATTTGAGACAGTTATGAGTAAGTGTGCAGTGTAACCCACACTTGAGAGAGTATGAATGTATGTGCACTGACACTTTGCTCTGGGTAAGGTAGTTTATTGGTAACTTGTTTCCTTGGTGTTCTACAGCCCCCCCTTTCGAACAGAATGTGTTAAAACTCATCTCTCTATATACAGAGAACACTGCCTCTTCTGGGTGGAATTTGCATCTATGGTTTTCTTCCAGACTTTATACAGTTCAGTCTCATCTGGCTACCTTTCCCTGTTGGAGAGATGGGGGAGAATTCCTTAAGGAGACTGCTGGTGGTAGATTCCATCTCACCCTAGACCCAGACAGTGGGAGTAGGAAAGAAGTGTGAGATCAGGACATGTGGCCTCTGGAGGTCGTTGGAGGGGAGTCATGGGGTAGTGGGAGGCCTTTCTCTTAAGAGGACAAAGAAACAAACTGAAGACTTCTAACTCTGGAGCATTTCGGAGAATTAGATGAGATGGAGGGGTTTCTGTTCGCCCCAGCTCACAGACACCTCCACAAATCTCTAGTTTCCCAGTATTTGAATAAATGGAGATTGGACCCCATGACATTTACTCTGTCTTCCCTCTTTCATATGTTGCTTGATCACCCTCTCTCTCCTTGGTGCTTACACAGTTCAGGCCCTTTAGCCAAACCCTTGCCTATGACAGTATTTTACTTCCCAGTTCTCACTGTCCCCTCTGGTCGTTGAGCCGCTGGAAAGAAAAACAAAACAAAACTCACAGAGCTTTTGGAATGGGGCTTTGAACAGGTGACTTCCTCTAACCGCCCTTCTACTTCTGGCTCCTCAAAAACAGTGGGTTGGCAGTTAGCAGGTGGAAGTCTTCCCATTTCGCAGCGACCGGATTGTGAATATTTCCAAATGGATTTTCTATTACTAATGTTACTGTGGTTCTTTGTTTTGAAATAAAAATTCTGAA
Source organism: Panthera uncia (assembly GCF_023721935.1). Classification (NCBI taxonomy): domain Eukaryota; kingdom Metazoa; phylum Chordata; class Mammalia; order Carnivora; family Felidae; genus Panthera; species Panthera uncia. The sequence continues at coordinate 41,522,402 of NC_064809.1, forward strand.
TGTACATATGACATCACAGGCTTGTCTTTTTTCATTTATGCTTTGCTGTGTTTTTGTCCTTCCTGGAACACAAAATCAGCTTTAAGTCCTGGTTTGGCCACACAGTGCCTGTCGCTGTCTTGAGTAAGTTTCTTTATGAGAGTCTAGTACACATAAAAATAGCGATACATGTTTATCACACAGATGAAGTGAAAAGCCTTAGAGCGTTGCTTTGCACACTCAATAAATTACCGTTGCTTCCTTTCCTGAATGAGAATTCTGCTTTTCTCTCTTGTGCTTTCTTCCTTCCTTTCCCCTCTAGTCTTTGCTCTCTGAAATTCATCCTACACTGATTAAGACGTCCATACTGTATTTATATCGCCATCCTACTCAAAATCCTTCAGTAGCTTCCAGTCAACTACAGAAAAAACAAAAAACAAAACTTAAGCCCCCTACGGATCACTCCCCCACCCACCCAGGGCAAGGTTTGATTTACCATATTGTAGCTCCTATTTATACAGGAAAACACCTACACCCACTTCATCACTCATTAACACTTTTTTTTTTTTTAATGTTTATTATTTTTGAGAGAGAGACACAGAATCTGAAGCAGGCTCCAGGCTCTGAGCTGTCAGCACAGAGCCCGACCTGGGGCTCACACGCATGGACCGCCAGATCATGACCTGAGCTGCAGACTGAGCCACTCAGGCACCCCTCTCATTAACCCTTTCATGCCTTCATTTATTACTTTAACACTCCCCTACATTTCCAATCACTTCCTAAAGACACGTGAACAGCTACTTATCTCTATTTAGTCCAGGCGTGAGCTCCATAAAGCCTTCCTTACTGGCAACATAATCCCTCCACTGGTACTCTGTGTGAGAGGTGATGAGGATGAAACCCTGACCTGAAAGAGCCCTGGGAGAGCACCATATTCTCCACGATTGTGGGGATCGCAGCTCCCTTTTTCTATTTTTGCTTCCTTGTAATTCATTCTCCAGCAACCAGACTGATCTTAAAGACTTCCAATTACATCTTGTAAACTGGCTTGCAGGCTCCTTTCCTGTGGCCTGTTAATTCAGGGACCACACATCCCAGTTTACTGCGATCGCCCTGGTGTAACTTCCAGCATACTGCTTTCATTCATTTTCAAAACTGCCCTCAAAATGTGTTCGGGGAAAAGGTCTGCTTCTTCAACTTCATCTCTTGACACTCTGCTCACAGACTAGCCACACTGGGCCCTCTAGTTTTCAAAGACATCAAGTTCATTATCAGTGGGTTCTTTACACTTGGCCCCTTGTACTTAGAATATTCGGCCTAGACATTTTTTTTTTTAATTTTTTTTTTAACCTTCATTTATTTTTGAGACCGAGAGAGACAGAGCATGAACAGGGGAGGGTCAGAGAGAGAGGAAGACGCAGAATCTGAAGCAGGCTCCAGGCTCTGAGCCATCAGCCCAGAGCCTGACGCGGGGCTCGAACTCACGGACCGCGAGATCATGACCTGAGCTGAAGTCGGACGCTTAACCGACTGAGCCACCCAGGCGCCCCTCGGCCTCGACATTTTGTGCGGCTCAATCTACCTTGTAAGTTAGGTCTTAGTAAACAACCTCTAGAATATAAGCCCCATAAAAGCAAGGACCTGGTCTGTCTCACTCATACGTGCACACTGTTGAACAGCTAACATGTTTAAGTGTTATCAGTCTGGTTCCAATCAGAAAACAGAAACCACACAGTGATTGGTTGATTGATTGATTGGGGTGGGGGGAGGACAAATAATTTTTAATTTTTTTAAACAAATACACCGAAGAAACTGCACAAGTATTTAAGCAGGGAAAATGTAATATAAAGAATATCAAGGGAGGCCTGGCTGTTTCAGTCAGTACAGCATGCGACTCTTGATCATGAGGCTGGGGGGGAAAAAGATACCAAGGTATAATAAGAGTAAGTAAAAGATAATAGATAGGACGGGTCAATATGGTATCCTAGAGCTGAGGGAGAGTATCCAAAGAGAGACTTGGAAGAGAGGGCATCTCCCCAAAGCTGAGGTTCATATCTTACTGGAAAAGGCACGGTTGCAGTCTACTGGATAGCAGAGAAATGTGCTGGGTTGCACAGGCCAGAGCCAGTGTGGCCAGGGAAGCAGGGAACAACTGCAGGTGAGCCACAGCTAGTGGCGGGACAATCGAGGGTACCCAGGGAGTCAGTCGGGACACCAACATGGTTGGGGGGGCGGGGCAGGGCGGGGAAAGGCGGCGCTTTGGGCCTTGTGGAAAGTGATTGCCAGACAGAGGCGGAGGCTGTGAGGTGACTGAAGAAGCCTGCATTCTGGGTGTGTGGCTGGGGCAGGGTGCCACCAAATGTCCTGTCACCTGTGGTGCGGCCACCGGAATCCGCAGCACCATCTACTGAGAAAACTTCACTGTGCTTAACGCTCTCAAGAAGAAATGATTTCAAGGAATTCTATCCCTTACCAACAGGTACTGAAGGATGAATTTGGAGCTGTGGAGCAATAAATCGGTAAGCGGCACAACTGTTAGATGGCTGGCCGTCCGAAGCGATCCTTGGCTGAATCTACCATTTCCACACCTCCCAAAGCCTACCGGTGCTTCGATGAAATTCAAGTTGAATGAATGAATGAATGAATGAATTTATGTATGTATGTATGTATAACCGAAAGCGTTTGTTGCAGTTATTTGGCTGAAGTTCCCACTGTGCGGCTGCCGCTGAGGTTGGGCTGGCGGTCCCTGCCCAGGGTTTTGGCAAGTGAAAAAGAGGAAAGGGAGAAGGTGGCCCCTGAGCTTGGAGTGGGTGCTGCCGGATGAGGCGGGGGGCCAGGCTGCTGGTGAGGCCCCAGCCCTCTAGCTAGCTCTGGCTCTGCGTTCCCGGTCTTCCCCACGCCGGCCCATCACCACAGAGAACCTCCCGGGTGTCGATCCCCAAAGAGTGACGCCAACGAATCACCCAGTGTTACATCTGTGTCCTTGATCCGGGCCCTGGTTGCCGGCGCGGCTGCAACCCGCCGTCCGCCAAGGCACCCAGCCACCTTCCTCCTTCCGGTCGCCGCCCTGCTCTCTCCGCGACCCCTGCTGCAGGTCGCACCGAGCGCGGGGGGGGTCCCAGGCCGCGGAGCCCCGCCAGCCCTGCGGCCTCGACCAGCCACTTCCTCCGCCCTCCGCGGCGTCGCTGGAAGCTGATCTGGCGCCTGGGAAACCGCAGACCCTGCGAGAGGCGGGGCTTCGGCGGCGCCCTCACTGCGCAGGCGTGGGCGGCCGCAAACCAGTCATCCTGAGTCCGTTTTGTTCGAAAGAGTTAGAACGATTACTGACTGGCTCTGGTCCAGGTCATAACCCAGCAAACCTTGCAATGCAGGTGTTTCCCACCTGTCTCCTTATAAAGCGACTTTACCCTTCCTGGATTGCCCTAGGCTTAGTGACTTAATTGATGGGACTGAATCACGTGAGTTAGGATAGATTTCAGAAATTAATTCCAGGGGCACCAAGGTGGCTCAGTGGGTTGAGCTTCCAACTGGATTTGGGCATCGGGTCATAATCTCACAGTTCCGTGGGTTCAAGCCTCGCATCGGGCTCTGTGCTGGCAGCGTGGAGCCTTGTTTGGAATGCTCCATCCCTCTCTGTCCCTCCCCCTCGTGCGCTGTCTCTGCCTCTCTTATTTCTATTTTTTTAATATTGATTTATTTTTGAGAGAGAGAGAGAGACAGAGTGTGAGTGGGGGAGGGGAAGAGAGAGAGGGAGACACAGAATCTGAAGCAGGCTCCAGGCTCTGAGCTGTCAGCACAGAGCCCCACCTGGGGCTCGAACCCACGAACCATGCGTGATCTCATGACCTGAGATGAAGTTGGATGCTTAACCAACTGAGCCACCCAGGCGTCCCTGAAGCACAACGTTTTTAATTTTCTTGGTGGTTTTGTAAAATAGTATAGCCATTATGGAAAATAGTATGGAGGTTCCTCAAAAATTTTTAAATAGAACACCTTAAGGGGCCCCGGTGTGGCTCAGTCCCTTAAGGATCCGACTTCAGTTCAGTTCATGATCTCACAGTTCCTGGGTTCGAGCCCCACATTGGGCTCTGTGCTAACAGCTCAGTGCCTAGAGTCTGCTTCAGATTCTGTGTCTCCCTCTCTCTCTCTCTCTCTCTGCCCCTTTCCCACTCATGCTGTCTCTCTCAAAAACGAATAAATGTTAAAAAAAATTTTTTTTAATAGAACACTAGATGATTCAGCAATCCCAGTTATGGATATATATCCGAAAGAATTGCAAACAGGTTCTTGAAGAGATTTTTCATACCCATGTTTATAGCAGCACTATTCACAACAGTCAATAAGTGAAAGTAACCCCAAAATCCATCAATGGATCATAGATAAACAGAATGCTGTATGTTTATCTGAGGGAATATTATTTAACCCTAAAAAGGAAGGAAATCCTGTCATATCCTACAACATGGATGAACTGTGAGGTCATTAGGCTAAGTGAAATAAGCCAGTCAAAAAAGACAAATACTGCGTGATCCTACTTGTATGAGGTATCTAACGTAGTCCAGATAAATAAATAGATAAGTAAGTAAGTAAATAAATTCATGTAGTTAAAGTTGCAGGAAGAGAAAGTAGAACACTGGTTGTCAGGAACCAGGGAAAGAGGAAAAGGGGAGCTTTTTGTTTAATGGGTATAGAGTTTCATATTTGCAGGATGAAAAGTTCTAGATCTCTGTTTCACGGGAGCATGACTATACGTAACACTACTTTATCGGTACATTTTTTTTAATATTTATTTATTTTGAGAGAGAGAGGGAGAGAGAACTCTCATGAATGGGGGAAGGGCAGAGAGAAAGAATCCCAAGCAGCCTCCCCCTCTGTGCTGTCAGCACAGAGCCCTCCGAGGGGTCCATCTTAGGAGCTGTGAGCTCATGACCTGAGTCAAATTGATGTATACATTTTTGTTTTAATTTTTTAAATGTGTATTCATTTTTGAGAGAGAGAGAGACAGCTGGGAGACACAGAATCGGAAGCAGGCTCCAGGCTCCGAGCTATCAGCACAGAGCCCGACGCGGGGCTCGAACTCACAGACCGTGAGATCATGACCTGAGCTGAAGTCGGACGCCCAACCGACTGAGCCACCCAGGCGCCCCAAATTGATCTATACATTTAAAAAATGCTTAATGTCTTAGTCTCTTCAGGCTGCTTTAACAAAATACCACAGACCAGGTAGCTCATAAACAACAGAAATTTCTCATAGTTCTGGCCTGGAGCCTGATGTCCAAGATCAGTGTGCCAGTTTGCTTTGGTGAGGGCCACCTTCTGGGTTGCACACTTCAGGTTGTATCCTTAGGTGGTGGAAGGGAAAGGGGAGCCCTCTTGGACCCCTTTTATAACAGCATTAATCTCATTCATGAGCGCTCTACCCTCGAGACCTTATCACCTCCCAAAGACCCCACCAACTAATACCATCACATTGAGTATTAGGACTTCAACTGGATCAACTTTAAGTCATTTGTTGTCATTGTTCGCGCCGTGGCGAAACTTCGTAACTGTAAACATCAGCTGTGGGCAAGTGTGCAAACACGGGAACTGTTTTTACTGCTAAGTAAGAGTGTAAAATCGTACCACCACTTGAGAAAGCGGTGGCTTTCTGGGAAAAATTGAAAATGCATCGCCCCAGTTCTTCACCCACCCCATCCCACCCCCAATTCCATGCTCTCTACTAAGTGTTTTGTAGTTTTGTTATGGTCTGAATGTTTGGGTCCCCCCCAACCCCAAATTCACACGGTGAACTCCTTCCTAACCCTCAAGGCGATGGTATTAGATGGTGTGGCCTTTGGGAAATGATTAGATCATGAGGGTGGGGCTCTCATAAATGGGATTAATGCCCTTACAGAAGCTCTCCACCCACCCCCGAAGCTTCCTCTCTCTTTCCCTCATGTGAGATTACAGCAAAAAGATGGCAGTCAATGAACCAGGAAGCAGGCTCTCATCAGACACCGAACCTGCTGGTGGCTTGATCTTGGGCTTCTTAGCCTCCAGAACCATGAGAAATAAACTTTTGTTGTTTATAAGCCACCTAGTATGGTATTTTTGTTATAGCCACCCTAACAGACTAAGACAAGTTCCTTCTACTATAAGAGAGGAGTGTGCTTCCATTTTCCTTGTTTGTTTGTTTGTTTATTTGTATTTTCGACACCCAACATGGGACTTGAACTCAGGACCTTGAGATCAAGAGTTGCATGCACCTCCAAATGAGCCAGTTAGGGGCCCCCTTTTTTTTTTTTTTATTTTGTTATGCTTTCCTTTAACTTCAGGCTCAGTCATATGACTTGATTTGACCAATAAAATAAGGCAGAAGAAATAGCTATGTCAGTTCTGCCTTAAGAGATCATGCCTTACTATCATTTGCCCTCTTTCATATCTGCCATTGCCAAGGGCAAAGCTTCCCTGGGTAACTGCTGCAAACTTAGACTGGCCTCCAAAATAAACAGGTAGAGATATCTTAGTCCAAGCCTCAGGGAGAAGCCTCACTCAACTCGATCTGTGGCTTGAAGCTTAGCCAAACCCAGCCTGGATCTGCTGACCACTCCTAGCCTATTTGCAGATTCATGAGGGATAAGAAAAATTTGTTATTTTAAGCTACTGTATTCGGGGGCTGTACGAGCAAAAGGTAACTGATAAAATACAACTACCTGATGCCCCAATAATTCCATCCTTAGTCATATACCTAAAAGAAATTTTGCGCTAAATTTAGGCAAGGATAGATGCAGAGGGACAGTTAGAAGCCACTGTAATTATCCTGGTAAAAGGTGACTATGGCTTGGGACCAGTGGAGCTGGAAGAATTGGCAAACAGGTATGTGGCTTTAATGAGAGCCTAGAAGTCTGGAAACCCAAAAGGAAAAGAATAAAAGAAGACGTGTCACGGGGCGCCTGGGTGGCTCAGTCGGTTAAGCGGCCGACTTCAGCTCAGGTCACGATCTCGCGGTCCGTGAGTTCGAGCCCCACGTCGGGCTCTGGGCTGATGGCTCAGAGCCTGGAGCCTGCTTCCGATTCTGTGTCTCCCTCTCTCTCTGACCCTCCCCTGTTCATGCTCTGTCTCTCTCTGTGTCAAAAATAAATAAACTTAAATTAAAAAAAAAAAAGAAGAAGAAGACATGCCAGGCAAACTTTAATTAAAAGAGTTAATTTAGGGCACCAGGGTGGCTCAGTCGGTTAAGCAGCTGACTTCAGCTCAGGTCATGATCTCAAGGTTCCTGAGTTCAAGCCCCGCATCAGGTAAGCTCGAGCCCTGCTTCTCTCTCTCTCTCTCTCTCTCTCTCTCTCTTTCTGTCTGCCCCATTGTGGGATTCTCTCTCTCTTTCCACACCCTCGCTCTCTTGTGACCTCTATCTCTCAATAAAAAAAAAAAAAGAAAGAAAGAAAACAAAAACTGTCAACCCAGACATTAACAAAATAATAATAATAATAAGAGAGAGTTATTTAGGGGAACTTGCTGGCTTAGTCAGTAGAGCATGTGACTCTTGATCTAGGGGTTGTTAAGTTTGAGCTCCACATTGGGCGTAGTGATTACTTTAAAATAAAATGTTTAGGAGCGCCTGGGTTAACTGGCTGAGTCAGTTAAGTGTCCAACTTTAGCTCAGGTCATGATCTCACAGCTCAGGTTCATAGGTTTGAGCCCTGCATTGGGCTCTGTGCTGATGGCTCAGAGCCTGGAGCCTGCTTGAGAATCTGTGTCTCCCTCTCTCTCTGCGCCCCCCCCCCCCCGCCCCTTACACTCTCTCAAAAATAGGTAAACATTTAAAAAAAAATTTTTTTTTGCATATGTACTTGGGGATATTTTGGATCATCTTTGTCCCATTGATCTATTTTTTTCTGCAGCACCAAATTGCTTACATATTTTAAGGGCTGCAGGGCTACTCCCTCCTCATTTTCCTTTGGAATTTTTCAGGATTAATTTCTTCAACTTCCAGTGAAAATCCTTCTGGTATTTTAACTGGGATAACATTGAATATGAATTCATTTGAGAAGCATTACTATCTTTACAATATTGGGGGCACCTGAGTGGGTGATTCAGTTGGTTAAACAACCAACTCTTGGTTTCAGCTAAGGTCATAGTCTCACAGTTCATGAGATCTAGTCCTGCTTCAGGGTCTGTGCTGACAGTGTGGAGCCTGCTTGGAATTCTCTTTCGTCTCTCTCTCTCTCTCTCTCTGCCCCTCCCCCACTTGTGCTCTGTCTGTCTCTCAAAAATAAATAAACATTAAAAATTTTTTTTTTAAATTACTTGAGGTGCTGAGGAGCATGCGACTCTGGATCTAAGGGTTATGAGCTCGAGCCCCATCTTGGGTATAGGGATTACTTAAAAATAAAATCTTAAAAAAATTATTTAGGAATACATGAAGTAGGGGCACCTGGGTGGCTCAGCTGGTTGGGTGTCTGCCTTTGGCTCATGTCATGATCTCATGTTTCTGTGAGTTCGAGCCCCACATCAGACTCTCTGCTGTTAGTGGGGAGCCTGCTTCAGATCCTCTGGCCCCCTCTCTCTGCCCTTCCCCTACTCACGCACATGTGTGCTCTCTCTCTCTCTCTCTCAAAGATAAACATTAAAAATTTTTTTAAAAAATACGTGAAGTAAAAACAGGCAGACTAAAGAGACAAATAAAAAATATTGGAGTTTAATCACCACCTCTCACTAACGAGCAGGGTACTCAAAAATCAGCATGTATATAGAAGATGTGAACATTACCAACCACTTTTATCTCAATGACATTTAACGAATGTTACACCCACCCAGTGACTAAAAAATACACATCATTTTCAAATGCACACGGAATGTTGACCAAGGTAAACAACATGCTGGGCCATAAAATAAGTCTTAATAAAATTTAAAACACTGAGATTTACAGAGTATATTCTCTGTCCACAACAGAACTGAATTAGAAATCAGTAATAACATTACAACTAGAAAATCACAACGCTTGGGAATTAAAAATAAACTTTAGGGGCCTCTGGTTGGTTCAGTCGGTGAAGCATGTGACTCTCAATCTTGGGGTTGTAAGTACAAGCCCCATGTTGGGGGTGGAGACTATTTAAAAGTAAAGACTTGGGGGGCACCTGGGTGGCTCAGTCGGTTAAGCATCCGACTTCGGCTCAGGTCATGATCTCACAGTCCGTGAGTTCGAGCCCCGTGTCGGGCTCTGTGCTGACAGCTCAGAGCCTGGAGCCTGTTTCAGATTCTGTGTCTCCCTCTCTCTCTGCCCCTCCCCTGCTCATGCTCTGTCTCTCTCTGTCTCAAAAATAAATAAACGTTAAATAAATAAATAAATAAAATAAAATAAAATAAATAAAAGTAAAGACTTGGAAAGAAAGAAAGAAAAAGAAAGAAAGAAAGAAAACTTGTGAGTAAGTAATCCATGGACCAAAAAATAAATCACAAGGAACACTGGAAAATATTCTTAAATAAATTATAAAATACAACTTATCAACATTTGTGGGCTGCAGCTGAATCAGAGCTTTGACAGAAATTTATAGCTGAAAGTGATTATATTGAAAAATATGTGGAGCGCCTGGGTGGCTGAGTCAGTTGCCCAGGCTGAGGTCATGATCTCACGGTTTGTGAGTTCAAGTCCTGAATAGGGCTCCCTGCTGTCTGTGGCAGAGCCTGCCTGGGATCTTCTGTCTCCCTCTCTCTGCTCCTCCCTGGCTGATGGGCTCACGCATTCTCTTTGTCTCTCAAAAATAAACATTAAAATTATAAATAAATAAATAAATAAATAAATAAAACCCAAATATCATTTTCTTCTTATAAAGCTAAAAAAGACAAGCAAATTAAACCCAAAGTTAGTAAGAAAGAAAATAATAATGCAAATAGTGGAGGGGGGCCTGGGTGGCTCAGTCGGTTGGGTTGAGAATCTGACTTCAGCTCAGGTCATGATCTCCCCATTCGTGGGTTCGAGGCCTGCATCGGGCTCTGTGCTGACAGGTTAGAGCCTGGAGCCTGCTTCGGATTCTGTGTCTCCCTCTCTCTCTGCCCCTCCCCTGCTTGCGCTCTCTTTCTGCCTCTCAAAAAATAAAATAAAACGTTAAAAAAAATTCTTTAGGAAAAATAAACAGTGGAAATTAGTGAAATAGAAAGCAGACAGGCTAGAGAAAAAAATTAACATTTAAAAATTAGTTCTTTGAAGATTAATGTAATTGGTAAATCAGTAACAAAGGGAGACTAAGAAACAAAGGGAGAAAATACAATTTACCATCAGAAAATTTTTGTTAAATATTTATTTATTTATTTAAGTAATCTCTACACCCAACATGGGCTCGAACTCACGACCTGGGTATCAAAAGTTGCATCTTTGGGGCTCCTGGGTGGCTCAGTCAGTTAAGCGTCCGACTTCGGCTCAGGTCATGATCTCACAGTTCGTGGGTTCGAGCCCCGCGTCGGGCTCTGTGCTGACAGCTCAGAACCTGGAGCCTGTTTCAGATTCTGTGTCTCCCTCTCTCTCTGCCCCTCCTCTGCTCATGCTCTGTCTCTCTCTGTCTCAAAAATAAACATTAAAAAAAATTTTTTTTTTTAAAGTTGCATCTTCTACTGACTGAGCCAGTCAGACACCCCTTATTTGCTTTTAATGGCTGTAAAAATACTCCAGTATATGGATTTATCAGGACATATTTAAGCGAAGTCCTATTGATGGACATTTAGACTTTCTTTTTTTTTTTTTTTTTTTTTGGTTACTCCCAACACTGATGCAATGAGTTTCTTTATGTAGTTGGCTGAATAATGACTCAGCATACATTCGCAGGAGTGTTAGAAAGCTATTCACATTTTGTATTTCTATGCCAATAACTGACATTATTTATTGCCTATAGTCCATGACCTAAAAAAAAAAAATCATATTAGATGAATGTCTCATTCAATCTTCACAGGAACCTTTTGAAATAGCTTCAAGCATGACCTACAAGAAAACTGAAACACAAAAGATTGCAGAGTAACTTGCTCAAGGTCACAAATGGTAGGGGATTTTAATTGGAGTGGATTTTAATTGGAGAGAACCTGGTTTGGGTCTTTTTATCTGACTGCATTTCAGAAGGGCCATACCAAATATCAAATCAGTCTCCCTTCAATCTGTAATGTTTTTTTAAAGTTCTTAATTTTTATATTAAGTAGTCTACAACCGACAGGGAGAGGGAGAGAGAGTATCCCAAGCAGGCTCTGCATTGTCAGCGCGGAGCCTGATTCAGGGCTCAAACTCACAAACCGTGAGATCATGACCTGAGCCAAAACCAAGAGTTGGATGCTTTACTGACTGAACTGCCCAGGTGCACCACGATATCCTCTTTAAATGAATATTCAAGGGAGTATTAAAAAAAACTCTTACACAGTTGGTGCTCAATATTAGTAGCTAATATGGAAACCTGCCGGGTGGTTTGGAATATAATAATAAGGTAGACTTGACTAGGAACTATTTGGATATGGTAGATGAAGGAAAGTAAATATCCTGGGATAACTGCCAGGATCTGGCTATGATAATAGGATGGATTATCTTGCCATGAACCTGCACAGAAAATCCTGAAAGAGGAGTGTGGGAAGAAGATAATGGGTTTGATTTTGGACGTGCTAGATTTGCAATGCCAGTGAAATGTCCATAAGAAGTACGGTTACCATTCACTGAGTGCCTACCTGGGGGGTTTTGCCTACGTTAGCGCCAATCCTCACCACAAAATAAGAAAAGTATTACACTTATTCTTTTTTTTAATTTTTTTTAATGTTTATTTATTTTTGAGACAGAGAGAGACAGAGCATGAGCAGGGGAGGGGCAGAGAGAGAGGGAGACACAGAATCTGAAACAGGCTCCAGGCTCTGAGCTGTCAGCACAGAGCCCGACGCGGGGCTCGAACCCACGAACTGTGAGATCATGACCTGAGCCGAAGTCGGACGCTTAACCGACTGAGCCACCCAGGCGCCCCTTACTCATGCTTATTCTACAGATGAGGAAACTGAGTGGCAGAATCAGGTTAGTGTAAATGGAGATACCAAGTAGGCAGACATGTCTGAGATCTGGGCGCTGCAGAGTCGTAAACTGAAGATCCAGACTTGAGAATAATTAGCCTAGAGGTGTAGGGGTGCCAGTGACAAAGAAGGGTAAAGCATGAAGACTGTTAATAGAACAGGTCTGAGGGCGGACTCCCGTGGAATACTTCCATTAGCAGAGGAGAAGCCCTACAAGGTCTGCAAGGTAACGGTGGGAAAGGCATTTACGAGAATAAGGGTTATTAGCAGAGATAAATTTTATTTTTATTGCCTTATCTGTATGGCAAGGCAAACATCTAATTAACAGACATCTGTTCTTACTGCCCTATGAGTTGCATTCCTTCCCTTCAAAGTCCCCTATCCCAGTCTCCCTAGCTCAGTTAGACATATATACCTCATTTTGCCTGACTGCCTTTGGAATTTCCATGCCTGTGTGGATTCCCCGTATGTATGCTATTAAATTTGGTTTTCTCTTGTTAATCTGTCTCATGTCAATTTGACTCTTATCAAAAGGACTCTGGAAGGGGACAGAATTCTTGCTCCCGGACACCAGCATTCTGAAATGGAAACAAATGTGTATAGGAGTATAGCTGAGGTTATGGGTTTTATACTCAGCTCTACTTAGATGTGTGTCCATAGGGAAGTTATTATTCATGTTCCAACCCTCATCATCTGTAATGGGACAATCATACCTCATCTTGTTTTATGAAAATTAAATAAGAGATGCATTTAAAGTAGTTATCACAATACTGGGCACATAGTTGCTATAAATGTTAGAGTCAGGTAAGGTAATATCCAAGGTCAAAGCATTTAACTGTCTGTCTTATCTCCAAGAAGACAGGCATAACCTCCAACACCTAGCAAAATACCTGATACCTAGGAAGTATTAACCAATATTCCTTGACTGAGCTAATGAAGGGTGAATTTTATGATGTTTTTTACATTTTAGTTTGATTTATGACAATGGCTCATTGAGAACAGAAAATGAATTGCAGTGGATTGGAGAGGTATTGGGGGGTGCAGTTTCTCAGTGGAGACAGGGGTTGTAGTCAACTCAGACGGAAGAGAAGGCCCTACACCATTGGCTGGGTTCTGTAAACTTCCAGAACTTCCGTTTCGTTTACATAGAAATGGTAGTTAACTTCAGAGTGTGGCTTAAGGATCACGTGAAATCAAATTTATAAATCTATTCCCATGTAAAAGAAATGCTGTCTACATGTACTCATACATAGTTATTTTCCTCCAAGTTGAAACTGGCTTTATTTTCCACTATTCTTTTGGAAAATGCACGTGGCATGAGGAAAGACAAAGTAAAAAGCCGCTGATGGAGTTAAGAATAATAATCATGTTTCTCTCATCCTGATGGGGATTGTAGTGCAGAGTCTCAACAGATAAAAAAAAAAAACCTTTTTTATATGAATAAGAATTGATCAGAGAACCAGTGGAAATTAACATAATTGTGCTGAATGGGTCAAAGGGCAACACCAGAGGAACCTTTAAAGCCTACACAGTTTGGGGAATGTTAAGTATGATCCTAGGATTTAAGTGGCTGAGGAAGGATTTAGACTTAAGAAATGAGACCTGGAAAAAAAAAAAAAAAATGAGATCTGGGATCGAGGGAAGGCTAAGAATCAGGGGCGATCTATGGTTGCAAAAACGACAGGAACTGCGTGGCTTATACAGTTTAATGCGCACTTACTATATTGTCTGAGAATGTTCACTTCCACTATGGAACAGAACCGAAATTTTTGTAACACATACGGCACATTAATTACAGAGAAATTAGCAGCCAGTAGGACATACTAGATTTAGGTGGGCAGAGTATATGTGCACAGAGCACTGAAAGGAATGGAAGGAGCCAGAGAAGCCTTATTTAGCACCTCTTATTTAGCAAGCGGGGCAGGGGCAGAGAGAGAGAGAGAGGGAGAATCTCAAGCAGGCTCTGCACTGTCAGCATAGAACCCCAAATGGGGCTCGAACTCCTGAAACCGAGATATCCTGACGCGAGCCAAAATAGAGTCAGACGCTCAACCAACTGAGCCACTCAGGCAGCCCAGCAGCATCTGTTAAGTCTTCACTTAAATTGGCCATCCATCCTTGACCCCATTCCAGCCCCACATGTATAATGCTCAGGTAGTGAAAATAAATTCCACAGCGGTTCATCAAGCTAAGGAGAGCTGCTCTTGCGGCCAGGAATACTTGCCACAGTGTCTGCAATAGAGCATGCCTGTGTGACTGTGTCCAGGGACATTCCTTCTGCACGACCCCAGCCCTTCGATCTCAGGTTCTGCTCCTCAGTCTTTGCAGTCACATCAGGCACCAGAGACATATATGAACATCGCTACCCTTTCTATCCTCCTTGCGCCCTGTCCCTATGTGAGCGTGACCCATCTCATTCCCCATACTTTGTGGCGTGAGAGTGTGATTAGATTGATTTCATATGTTTCTAGCACCTTTATATCTTGAATATATATATTTAAATACATATGTATATTTAATGGATGCATTTAAATGTATATGTATATTTAATGTTCATTTATTTTGAGAGACGGGGAGAGCCGAAGTATGGGAGGGGCATAGAGAGAGAGAGAGAAAGACAATCCGCACTGTGAGCCCCGGAGCCGCAGGCGGGGCTCGAACTCGCGAACCATGAGATCATGACCTGCGCTGAAATCAAGGCTCCAACGTTCAGCCGACTGAGCCGCCCACGGGCCTCTGATTCTAGCGTCTTAACCTGATCTTTTCTGATAGCTTGCTTGGTAGTATACCTGGAGGTAATGCTACCATTGGCGAAGTAATTTCTTAGCTTAACCTTTTCAAGTTCTCAAGAAACGCTTTCTTCTAGGAACACGGTTTTACATCAACCACCCACAACCCGGGAATCCTTCAAGGAAAAACTTGCCAGCAGCTGCTGCTTCTTTTAAATCAGGTTTCGCTTCAACCTCACGCAGAGGAACCTATTCAAATGCCTACATTTCAGCATCCTCACTCGAACTAACTTCCTGTGCCAGAAGCTTTTGTCTGCCCCAATTGGCTTCTTTATTTAACAAATTCTCTTTATCTCCCGCTTGAGGCAAAGCTCACGCGGCCCCCAGGAGGCATGCAATATTTACTAAAGTTCCTCCCCCACTTGCCTGCCCCTGTCTGGCAGTTATCTGCTCTTTCCTTTAGGTTTGCAGTCGTGGCCTGTTTTTTTCCCTGTAGACACCCAGTTTTCTGAATAGTAGGATTATTCAGAACAGAATTAAACTTGTCCTTTACCCCCGAGAACCGGGTGCTTGAAATTCAGTAAGCAAGGCTCCTAATCCTACCGCACCAAAAGCTTTGAATCTAGGCTGTGAAATTCAGACGACCCAGGCAAACCGACCCGGTGCGCTTCTTCCTTTCAGGTCCAAACCGAAAGGGAAATGGAAGCTGAAAACGAAGAAAAAGTGAATTTTAAAAACTGAAATATGAGAAAGTAACTTAAATATGACACCGGAGGTAACAACCACCTCCTCTCGGAGGATGGAGAGAGCAAGATTTTCAAAAGAAAGGGATGTAAAAAGATGGAGGGGCTTGGCAGGTGCACTTATAATTAATTTCCTTTCTGCCTTATCTCTATCATACTAGTTTATATTCCTGGCGATTCTGTGACCAAAAGGGTAAGTGAAAGGTTTTAAAATTGAGTTTGCACCTCTCCTCATTCTTCTTGGCAACTTTGTCAAGCTTTTATAGGGCTTACTTAAGAAGATAGTGAATTTTGCTTTTATTAACTTTATTCTCAAAGAGCAATCTTTTACCTTCTTAGGTATTGTGTGTGTATATATCTATACATATATATGTATATATATGTTAATAGCAACATAATATATATTATATATTATAATATATAATAGCATATATATGTTAATAGCAACATAATTTGTAGTGGTAAATCACCAAAACAGAAGCAATTTTAAATAACTTACAGTGCATCTGTAATGTGTAATATAACAATTGAGTCAGTTCTAAATTTACTGGTATGAAGAAACAATAAATTTACTGGTGTGGAAAGATCTGTATGATATATTCTCTTTTTTTTAACATTATTATTATTATTTTAGAGAGAAAGAGAGGGCAAGCAGGGGAGAGGGGCAGAGAGAGAGGGATAGAATCTTAAGCAGAATCTCCTGGCTCAGCATGGAGCCCCATTGCTGGATCCCAGACCCAGGGATCATGACCTGAGCCCCAGTCAAGAGTCAGACACTCAACACCCTGACCCCCCCAGGAGGTCCTTTTTTTTTTTTTTTTTTTTTTTTTTTTTTTAATTAAACCAAGCGTGGCTGGCTCAGTCAGAAGAGTGTGCTACTCTTGATCTCTGGGTTGGTAGGTTCAAGCCCCACATTCAGTGTAGACATTACTTAAAAAAAAAAAAAAAAAAGAGAAAGAGAGAGAGAGAATAAATAAAAACATTCATTTTTCTATGTTCATGAGCACAATCCTTTTTATTTAATTTTAATTTCACTTATTTTAAAATAAGCTCTATGCCCAACGTTGACTCGGGACTCACAATCCTAGAAATCAAGTGTCATAGGCTCTCCTGACTGAACCAGCCAGCTGCTACCGCTCCCCTCCACCCCTGGCCACCCCAGGATATACTTTTAAGTAGAAAAAGCAAGTTACAGAACAAAATGCTTGATGGTATTCCATATTAGGATAGGAAAAATAGGTTATAATTCTATTGTGTGTCACGTGTACACATGGAAATGTCTGGAAAGATAATATCAAAGTTAACAGTGATGTTGAAAGTTAACTTTATGTAATGATCTTCTCTTAATATTGTACAAATAGCTTTTATTTTTTTAAGGGAATGACAAAGTCACACTGAGATGTAAGAAAGAGCCCCCAAACTTAATATTTCCCTGTAGTTCAATGACCTGAACTTCACCCTGATGTTCTTCCCGTCAGAAATGTTGTTAAAGAGAATATTCAAGAAGGAGACCATCTCAACCTTGGCTGATACATTTCAGGAAAATAGGAAATCTTTTTTAAGAATGCAACTATAGGAGTGGTTGGCTGGCTCACTTGAAAGAACATGCGACTCGATTTTGGGTCGTTGAGTTTGGAGCCCCACCTTGTGTGTAGAGATTACTTAAATAAATAAATTTTAAATAATGTAATTATCGATTTTTAGGATTCTTCCAAATAGATATATACCTCTAAATTCTGACATGCAAAGAGGTTGAAGATATAATGCTAAGTGGAGCAAAAAAAAAAAAAAAAAAAAAAACACCTCTCAGAAGAGAATGTATGGTATGACCCTGTTACAATATATATAAAAATTCGCATAAAATCACCCAGGGGGTGCCTGGGTGGCTCAGTTGGCTAAGCATCTGACTTTGGCTCAGGTCCCGATCTCACAGATTGTGAGTTCTAGTCCTGCATCGGGCTCTCTGCTGTCCGTGCAGCGCCCTCTTTGGAGCCTCTCTCTGCCCCTCCCCCTCTCTCGTGCTCGCATGTGCACACTCTCTCAAAAATGAAAACATTTATAAAAAAGACCATCCAGGGGCACCTGGGTGGCTCAGTTGGTTAAGCATCCGACTTGGGCTCAGGTTATGATCTCACGGTCCATGCGTTCAAGCCCCGCGTCCGGCTCTGTGCTGACAGCTCAGAGCCTGAGCCTGTTTCAGATTCTGTGTCTCCCTCTTTCTCTGACCCTCCCCTGTTCATGCTCTCTCTCTGTCTCAAAAATAAATAAATGTTAAAAAAAAAATTAAAAAAAAAAGACCATCCATATGACATATACTAAAATGCCTGTAGAAATTAAACTGTGCTTACTAGATTTGATTTATTGTTCATTTCTCTATTATTTAAATTTGTTCTCCATAGCACGTTTTAGTTTTGCAGTCAAAAAGGTCCAGGCAGCTTCTTTCTGCCTGTAGGCGTCCTGTGCTTTGATAAAAACACCTTTCTGTACTGGGGTGGGGAGGGTGGGGAGAGGCCCAATCTCTTAAAAAAAATAAACCCAGACTCTGGTTCCCTGATGATAGTGGGGTTCCCTGAGGTGTTTTGTCTTTACCCTGACAGGTGCCTGTTTGAAGACACAGGAGGTGACTGGCATTTCCAAAATGGCTAATCCCCAAAAGAAAACGCTAAACACCAGAAATTCTTTTTTCCTTCTTTTCTTTCAATCCTTCTTTTCCCCTTCATTTTCAGAACCATGTTTTAAATGTAACAGGTGTTCTGCCACTCTAAATCTTTAATTCTTAGCCATTCCCTTGCCTATTCCCAATGTCTTATAGCTGAACTTAGTCCAAAGCAGAAACAAGCAGCGATCAAGGGTGTAAAAACATCTGTTACATGACAATGTTCAGTACTAGAGAGCTAACTGGAGTTTCTGAAGACTTTGCGGGGCCTGGGTGGCTCAGTTGGTTGAGTGTCCGACTTTGGCTCAGGTCATGATCTTGCAGTCTGGGAGTTTGAACTCTGAGCTCTGTGCTGACAGCTCCAGGGTTTGGAGCCTGCTTTGGATTCTGTCTCCTTCTGTCTCCGCCCCTCCCCCACTTGTGCTGTCTCTCCCCAAAAATAAAATTTTAAAAAATTAAAAAAAAAAAAAGACTGTCACTTTATACTAGCTATTTTCCCAAGGTCCTAAGTTCTGGTCCACCATTTACTATTTCCTCATATGTGTTGGCAATTCGTTATGTGCATTTAGTTTTAGAGCAAAGGATTTCATAAAAATGTTAGTGACATATTATCTTTTTTTTAAAGTTTATTTATCTATTTTTGAGAAAGAGAGAGAATGGGGGGAGGGGTGGGGTGGGGGGGACGGAGTATCCGAAGCAGGCTCCACCTAGGGGCCTCCCTTTTTTTTTTTTTTTTTTATTTAAAAAAAAAAAATTTTTTTTCTTAATGTTTTTATTTATTTTTGAGACAGAGAGAGACAGAGCATGAGCAGGGAAGGGGCAGAGAGAGAGGGAGACACAGAATCGGAAGCAGGCTCCAGGCTCTGAGCCATCAGCACAGAGCCCGATGCGGGGCTCGAACTCACAGACTGTGAGATCATGACCTGAGCCGAAGTCGGACGCTCAACCGACTGAGCCACCCAGGCGCCCCTCCCTTTTTTTTTTTTTAAAGTAAGCCCTACACCCAACATGGTTTGAACTCAGGAACCTGAGTCAAGGGTTATCCGCTCCACTGACTGAGCCAGCCAGGCTCCCTAGTGACATATCTTAAAACGCTCTAATCTCTTAAAAAAGAGTTTTTCCTTCACTCAATACACTTAAATGAAAAGGCCAGGTGGCAGAACAGTGAAATCACATTTGTAAAAAGTCATACTGGGGGGGGGGGGGGGGGGGGGGCATCTGGGTGGCTCAGTTTGGCTCAGGTCAGGATCTCAGTTTGTGAGTTCAAGCACCCCATTGGGCTCTCCGCTGTGGGCACAAAACCTGCTTCAGATCCTATCTGCCTCTCTTTCTGCCACTTCCCCAACTTGTGCTGTCTCTCAAAAGTAAACATTAAAAAAACAAGTCATATTCAAATTTGCTTGAATAACAAAATGAAAATAGTAGGGATTTAGAGATTTCATGTACTATTTTAATTGTTCAATCAATGCTTTGTTTTCATGATTTACTCAGTTCATAACGTGCTTGGCACAAAATTCAACTATCTGACAACTTTTAAAAGAATATTGTGTTGTACTTAGGTATAGGCAGAAATTACCCCTGATGTCATTTGTCAAATGTCTAGAGAATTTGGATGGTCCCACAGCAACATTGGAAAATTAGGGAAACCATGAGGGAAATGACCAGGAAAACTGCCTAGTGGACCAGTCTCTGTGTCTGCTTCAGAAAGTAGATGTTGCCATGGAGCAAGAAGGCAGTGGTGATTAAAAGTGCTCTGATTCAGATCAATTCGGGGTGAACTGGGATGGAAAAGGATAGTAAAAAGAACTATTAGTATAGTTCATAGATGCCTACTCTGCTTCTTCTAAGGGGAAAACATAATTTACCTGGGAAAAAAGTATTCCTAACTAGCCTCAGAATTTAAACATGTCTCTGATCCAGTTTATGTTAACACTAATATATTTGTAGATTTACTTTAAGTTTTTATTTTGAGAGAGAGAGAGCGCGTGCGCACCAGCAGGGGAGGGGCAGAAAGGAGACAGAATCCCAAGCAGAGCACAGTTCGAGGCTCGAACTCATGAACCACGAAATCATGACCTGAGCTGAAATCAAGAGTCGGAGACCTTATCAACTGTACCACCCAGGTGCCCCTATACTTTATTTTTTAAAATTTTTTTAATGTTTATTTTATTTTATTTTTAAAAAAATTTTTTTTAACGTTTATTTATTTTTGAGACAGACAGAGACAGAGTATGAACGGGGGAGGGTCAGAGAGAGAGAGGGAGACACAGAATCAGAAGCAGGCTCCAGGCTCTGAGCCATCAGCCCAGAGCCCGACGCGGGGCTTGAACTCATGAATTGCGAGATCGTGACCTGAGCTGAAGTCGGAGGCTTAACCGACTGAGCCACCCAGGCGCCCCTTAATGTTTATTTTTGAGAAAGACAGAGACAGAATGCGAGTGGGTTGGGACAGAGAGAGAGGGAGACACAGAATCCGAACAGGCTCCAGGATCTGAGCTGTCAGCACAGAGCCCGATGCGGGGCTCGAACTCACGAGCTGTGAGATCATGACCTGAGTTGAAGTCGGACGCTCAATAAGTGAGCCACCTGGGCGCTCCTATACTTTATTTTTTAAAAGATTATTTTGAGAGAGAGAGAAAGGGGAGGGGCAGAAAGACAGGAGCATCCCAAGCAGGCTCCGCACCGCCAGCAGGAAGCCCAACGCGGGGCCCGAACTCAGAAACCGGAGAGGTCTGGACCTGAGCCAAAACCAAGAGTTGGATGTTCTAAAACATTGATATTGTGCTTTGTAGCTTGTCTATAAACTTAAGTCCCTTTTTAAATAAAAGCTGGCATTAAAATGTTTTAAAAAAGCTTATTTCCACACAGTGCCTTCTGGCACAGTACAATTGTAGAGAAGAGTGGACACATCCCTCCTTCTCCAGTCTTCTCTACCTTCCATTATTACCTATTCCCTGGCTGCCCTTTATTTAAGCCTCTTTACAAACCTAAGAGCTCGGTTTATCACTTTTCTGCTTCTAATCTTCCAGATGGGGCACTCTTCTTTAACTCCCAAGAACCACAAATTTTATTGTTTCAATATTATTACACACACAAGGAGGAAAAAAGTTTGTTGAGATTTAATTAACCAGTCACCTAGCTTTGTATACTTAGCTACCTTTTCCATACTCTTTTTTTGTCCCTTTACTTTTGTCCCTTTCTAAGAGCAGCCTCTTAGCAGAATCTTAAAGAGATTTCAGTTAATTGGTCCTTCCCACATCAAAAGACTCTAATAAAGACCCGTGTTTAGTCGAGTTTTTTAGTCACTGAGCTACTGGTGAAATCAGGGTAGAGACAACTAAAAGATAAAGTGGGTATTTATTTGTACTTAAATCTATCATAAACCACTAGCCAAACTGGTCCTATCATCACGACACATTAAAATATAAAAACAGCTTTCTACAAATACTGGAATAACGAACACGTCAGGAGTTGTAGTTAAACCAGCACAGGGGGCAGAGGAAATCAACGACGCACATTATAACTTAACCCTCCACCGTTAACAATTGAGGTTGTTAAGCCTCACTATCTCAGAAAATACAAATAATCCTTCATCACATCTTTGTATTTTTACTTCCTATTCTTGTGGTTAAATTCTGGAGCCTAAAGGTATACAAATTAGTATTGTATCTAGTTATCTAGAGCCAGAAACATATTTCCGCATGTTGTTCAAAGCAGCCAAAGCTACGGAATCCTCTTTGATGAGACTCCTGCCGTTCCCCCTTGATGGACAGAATAAACATAATGAAAAACAGAATATCAAGGCAGAGATACAGACAAATCCTAGAAGTAATACAGCCATTGCCCAAATGGAGATGGATTAATACACTCATGATCACGCGACTTCAGGCTGTATGTTCAGGGTAGTTTGGGAATAAATCCATTATTTGCTGGGCACTAAAATACTTAGCCGTTTGCTGTATTACACTGTGGCTTTCCCCAGTCGTTTCTAAGAGGGACTGCAAATCGCTGACAGAGTTTTGCTGTAACTGTATCTGGGGCTGCGGGGATTCCTCTCCACAGTCGTGCAGCTGACTGTTCCAGGCCTGGCCATTCCAGGCTTGGGGGCACCAGGTCTGACTGTTCCAGGTCTGGTTGCTCCACGACTGACTGTTCCAGGTCTGGTTGCTCCACGACTGGCTGTTCCAGGTCTGGTTGCCCCATATTGGAAGGTTTCCGGAAGTGTTCATCAGGTATCCCTGGTGATAGGAATAGAAGCCTGGGTATTCTGGATTTGCAGAGCTGTTCTGAAAGAGAACGGTAGATCAACTGAAAGGCTAGAAAGAAAATCAGGATGGTCTGCAGCTGGGGTTCTAACGCATCAGCAAGGACCAAAATGAAAAAGCCATGGAAAAGAAAACAGAGGCATGCCTGGCTGGCTCAGTCAGTAGAGCATGCTACTCTTGATCTCAGGGTCGTGAGTTCAAGCCCCACGCTGGGCATGGAGCCTACTTGAAAAAAAAGAGGAAAATACGTTTCCTGTTACCTGAGTCACAGTGTTGTTATTCTTTGGCCAGTTGTTTTTTTGCCACCTCTTACATTTCATTCTCTGGTTCTGGAACCAGGTCTTAACCTACAAAGAAAAAGGTGACAGGAAAACAGGAAAACATAAAACACCAGTAATGTGGATGTACTAGGGATCAAAGAATATTGTTAACAATTCTCCTCCCCCCCCCCACCCCGTCCGCAACTACAACTATTTAAAGCTCAGGAAACTGAAACTTCTAGAGTACTTTCTGAAATCTTGAAACCATTTTCTATGAATGTCACAGCCCCTCAAGTCAGTTGGCTGCTTTATTTAATAAACCTAACCAGTTTGAGAAAAACCACTGCATATCTATTCTAGAATGTTCACATTAAATGTCTACCTATCTCCCTTTTCATAGTTTACCCACGCCAGTAGTCAGCTAAAGGTACTTTGTCTGCAATAAAGAAGGCTCCCCCACATAAGCACACTTCCATTTAACGTGATAATGGTGGTCATTTCAACGCAAGAAATATGAAATATACCACAAGGACAACTATTTGGAAAATATCAAATCTATTTAAGCATCCAAGAGGCTTAAATTTCCAGGTGATTTGTAAAGTATAAGGTAGAAAATGACATTAAGGAGGACCAGAAGTATTTATATACTTAGACTAAGTATGGCACCAGTGACAGAAAACCATACAATATCTGTCTGACTGCAAAATATGCAAGAATATGGAAAATGATTAACCTCACTAGTAATGAAATGCACACAAACAAGAGATTCCAGTTTTATTTTAATGAGGAGCAGTGTTGGTTAGGGACTCTCCTAACCTGGAAGATGGGAATACATGCATCTCCTTTGATTAAGGAAAAATTGGCAACATTTTCACGATTTTGGCTTGTGCAACAGGGAAAAGTGGTTAAATAAACCATGGCATATTAACACATTACAACGTTAAAAAAATGGTCACGGGGGGCGCCTGGGTGGCTCAGTCGGTTGAGCGGCCGACTTCGGCTCAGGTCATGATCTCACGATCCGTGAGTTCGAGCCCCGCGTCGGGCTCTGTGCTGACAGCTCAGAGCCTGGAGCCTGTTTCAGATTCTGTGTCTCCCTCTCTCTGACCCTCCCCCGTTCATGCTCTGTCTCTGTCTCAAAAATAAATAAACGTTAAAAAAAAAAATTAAAAAAAAAAATGGTCACGAAACATTGCAAAGATCCTACTCTCATATGAAAATTATCTGTAGGCGGTACCTAAGCCTACAAGATGCACACACAGATGTTAGGAAATGCTCATCTGCAAATTGGGTTTTTTATTTCGCACTGCAAGAACAAGTAGGCAAACTCTACCTGCTTATAGCTAAGGTTCAGAATGTTGGAAAGTTCTTGCATCTGCTGGAGACTGAGGTATTTCTGTCTCTGAAATCTATCATTGAGTACATATAGCTGGGTCTGAGAGAAGACGGTTCTGATCTTCTGTTTCTTGCCCTGAGCTGGATCGTCCTTCTTCGCGGTGATCTCCTCTGCAGAAGTGGGCAGCACTTTTACTCTGGGGCTGGTGGAAGAATCGGGGCTGTCCTGAACAAGTAGATCCATGCAGGAAGGAAGAGGAGAGACTGTTGGGAATAAAACAACACTTTTCTCTAAAACCTTTCAAATAGCAAATTACATTCGCAAACCTATGGTTGTCAAAGCATTTTTTGAGAGCCCTCAACCTCAGGTAGTAGGTAAAAACATAGAGGTGATAATGGTGGTCATTTCAACTCAAGAAATAGGAGTGACCCCCGAACACTTCGCTGATCTTTGTAGGAGGCCAATCCAATAACTTACCAGTCGCTGCCATCTTACAACCAAGGGACATGGCCAATGGCTTACTAGTTGGGAAGCAGAGTGGGACTCAACTTTTTTTTTTTTTAAAGACTTTATTTTTTAATGTTTGTTTATTTTTGAGAGAGCAGAGCATGCGCATTTGGGAGAGAGAGCGGGGGAGGAGCAGAAAAAGAGGACAAGGATCCCAAGTGGGCTCTGCGGGAGCCCAACACAGGGTGGGGAGGCGGGGTGGGGGCAATTCAGGAACTGAGCCGAAATGGAACACTTAACCAACTCAGCCACCCAGGTGGCCCAAGATTTTATTTTTAAGTAATCCCTATGGCCAACATGGGGCTGGAACTCACAACCTTGAGATCAAGAGTCACATGCTCCACTGACTGAGCCAGCCAGGTGCTCCTCAAACCTCGTTGACAAAAGCTTTCTACTGCAAATCGATGCTCAAGAGTCCATGCTGTGACTGTTCAGAAAAGTGGGAATGATCACTGGAGTCCCCTCCCGCCCCTATCATGTCCCTTCCTAACTTCCTTTTGTAAAGTTAATCATCCCTTACATCATAATACTGTAGGATCAGTTTCTGGGGACCCTTTAAAATCCACAGTTTAGGGGCGCCTGGGTGGCTCAAGTCGGTTAAGTGTCTGACTTCAGCTCCGGTCTTGATCTCCGGGTTGGTGAGTTCGAGCGGCCCGCATTGGGCTCTCTGCGGTCAGCAGAGTCCGCTTTGGACCATTTGTCTCCATCTCTGTCTGCCCACCCCCACCCCCCGCCCCCGCTCGCGTGCGTGCTTCCTCCCCTCCAAAAAAACTAACAAATATTATATTGCCTAGATTTAGTAGCCGTTTAAACTCTTTAATTTCTACCCTAGTCATGGAATAAAGAGACAGCCTTTACGAGGCAAAAATTCACAATCTTGTGCTTCTTGTAAGTGGGCGAGACCAAGGACTTCAGTGGGGGCATCTCCTAAAAAAAAACCGGTCTCTATAAACTTGCACTTGGCTTGCTAAGGAGGACACGCCCACTTGCTCATTCCCGAGCCATTTCTCACAATCCAGCGCTGTATTTTCAATGTTCGGAATTATAAAAGGGCATCGACATGAAGTTTAGGGAAACCAGGGAACATTAAAATCCAACAATCCAATAAAGCAGTTTCTTAGTCCTTCTCCAACAGCTTGGTTTTAGAGGTAATCATGTAAACAATGTTTAAACGATTATTTTTACCATGAATCTTAAAAGTGGTTTTTCTTGGGTAAACATTCGTTTACGTTTTCATTTTTAACAATTACTGCCGAATTGATTCACAAAAAAGCGGTGCGGACTTTACAGCAAACTGATCATCCCCCACGCCTGCGGTTACCATGTAGAAGCCAACCTGAGTTTCAAATTTGGGCTCTCGCCCCTGAATGTCAGCAGGTTAAACCTTCTGGGATCTTCTACCATAAAATGGGGTGGACATTTCCTCAGGATATAGGAGACTTGAGCATAGCAGGCTCTCAGAAATTCGGAGCTGCCCCAATTACCACCCACAGAACCAAAGAGGCAGGAGAGCCACTGCCGCTGTTGTACCAAGGTAGAACTTTTCAACAAGGTGCGATTCATAATTAGCCACGCCATTTCTGGAACTCCTTGAAAACCCGACAAATCAAAAAGGTGATGCTCACGGCATCCCCTACGCCTAGCTGTGATGTTAGCACTTCTGACTTAATAGTAACATTTACTGTTACTATGTGCTCAGCACCCAGTCTGTTAAGATGTATATATCAATTCATTTTTCACAACACATTTGTGTTTCCACAGGGCCTATGCACCTAATGCCTCACTTACCCAGTGAGCCATTGAAATGCCAGCGTCCTGCGGCCCCTGTCGCTTACCTGACACCTGGGACCTGGGTGCAAGGGCACGCACCCACCAAGTTACAATTGGGACAGGTGTCGAGAGGCTTAATAGAGGACACCTGCTTTCATTAATGGGCTGTAATTGCTCACGAGGGAAACGAATGACCCTTCCCCTCCTCAGATTTCACTCTCCCTCAAGGAAATCAGCCTTTCAAGGATTAATTTTCTCTTACCGGTCTCCGTGTGGGGGGTCTCAGCAGATGACATTTGCAAGGGTGCATAATTTTCTTCAGGCCCATCAATCTCAGGCACTGGAGAAGAGTCCCTAGAATCGGGCGCTTCGGGGCAAGGCGGGCATTGGAGCTGAGCTGGATCCGTATTCATGTTGCTGAGTTGAGGGAAGAGAGAAAAAAAAAGAGGGAGATGCAGGCTTACGTGTCTAGGTGGAAGAACTTAAAAGAGAAATCTGAAGATCTCCAGATGTAAGAGTATCAGAAAGACAGGATGCAGTGGCGTCACCACCGAAAGGGCCAAGCGCCAACCAACCCAATTTAGTAAAAGGTGAAGATTCTGGAGTCTCTAGATTTATAAGGAAAGTTCGCCCATCCTTAGACCCGCCCCTCCCGGCAGCCCCACGCCCACACACACCCTCGCGAATTCTCAGTTAATCCTGTCTGCCAGTCTCACCAAGTCCATTGTCATGCAAAAGGTAGCTGCCGGGTAGTCCAGACTGGGTGGGGAACGGGAAAACTGGGGCCACAGGACCTAGGAGCAAAAGTAAACCCGGCAATTAAATATTTCTGGGTTCACCACGTTTCCGTCTTTTAAAATCAAAGATGCACTTGAGGCACCTCAGACGACTGAATCTTCCACTCGGGCAGTTAATATCTTGATCTAAGGCCCCGTAGGGTCTCAACATCGAGCTGGTTATGGCAGAAGCTCCAACCACGTAGCTCTATTTTCCTCCTGAGTCCCCCTAAGGTCACAATAAGACACACATTGTATGTCGCTAAGGCGTCAGTGGATGTTAAAAATAGTACTTGTTTTCAACTCCCTCTTCTTGTTTTGTAGCTTTCCAGAGACAGGCTTGTCTTTGCCCCAGGACTGTTGTCTCCTTTAACAAAAGCCAGAGGAGGGGACCTGTAGCCTGCTGATCTGTAGCTGACTTTGGTGCCTCGTAGGTAATTATGCATTTGCCACCAGTATGGAAAAATTTTCAGTAGTTTTTAGACATGCGTGGCTGGATAGAATCTTGACTCGGTTTCCTCATCTGTACCTTGTCTGTGTTGCTATAAAAATTAGAGGAAATAAAGTGCTAAATCCTCATAATATTTGACACTCAGTGATCTACAAATGGGGGCTATTAATAGGAATTCTGTCTTTATCCTATGCTCATGAGCTCCAAGTTTGAAATTACCTTTTTGTTGTGTTTATTATTTTAATGCAGCGAACAACATGATAGATTGAGAGCAGTCCTTTCTTATTTCACCTGGGACGTTCCTAGATCTAAAATAATGAAATTTATTGACCTGTAAACCGACCCAACTGAAAAGAGGAAGGTAGAGAAGAACATCCTCCAAGCAAATGATATTCCTGTGAATGGATTTGCCAACACATTTGCGACAAGTTTCTTTTAGAATCTGTGTTGGACCTCCCGTCTCTTCTTTTTTTTTTTTTTAATGTTTATTTATCTTTGCGATATAGAGAGAGACAGAGCGTGAGCAGGGAAGGGGCAGAGACAGAGGGAGACACAGAATCCAAAGCAGGCTCCAGGTTCTGAGCTGTCAGCACAGAGCCTGACGCGGGGCTCGAACTCCTGAACCGGGAGATCATGACCTAAGCCGAAGTCGGCCTCTCTTTTCTTCTCTGGCTCTTTTTTACGTTAGCTTTTCCTTCCCTGGCCCGGCAATTCTGTCATGTCCTGCAATCCTACTCCATCCCTGGCTTCAATTATTTTTTTTATTTTCAGTCAGTTTTCCAAAGGAGCAGTTTTTAGGGTTCGGTTTTAGCAGTACATATTTATAGACAAAGATTACAGTCTGCAGCTTTCAATTCTCCTCCCTACTCCTGAATTCAATATTAGAGAAACCTGAGGCACCTGGGTGGCTCAGTTGGCTAAGCTTCCAACTGGCTCAGGTCAAGATCTCAAGGTTCATGAATTCAAGCCCCGCGTCAGGCTCTGTGCTGACAGTTTGGAGCCTGGAGCCTGCTTCGGATTCTGTGTCTCCCTCTCTCTCTGACCCTCCCCCACGAATGCTCTGTCTCTCTCTCTCTCTCTCTCTCAAAAATAAAAATAGACATTAAAAACATTAATATTGGCGAAGCCTAACATTTCTTCCTCTTTTCCAATCTCCCACCCCTAAAAGTAAACCCTTAGCAAATTCCAATTACGTATTTTTCTGAGCTGCAAGCTGATTACACCTGTCACATTCTCTGCTACTTGGGTCTCCACCTAGAGCTGCTGGCTTTGCTTCCACGCAAAGAGAGTTTTGCTCATAACTTGAGGATGCCAATTCGTGAGCATAGGAGTACTGCTGGGACCAAAGCATGGAGATAAATTCTATGTAATCTTTTCTTTGTCTTCTCAGACCGTCCTGCTGGAGGGGAAAAGAATACAAATAGGAACATCAAGGAAAAGATGGGTGGAAATACAGTGTGCTCAGGCAGACAGTCTCTGTCTCATTACAAATAGAATATGATTTTTTTATACTTTTTAAAATGTTTTTTATTTATCTTTGAGAGACACAGCATGAGTGGGGAAGGGCAGAGTGACAGGGAGACACAGAATCCGAAGCAGGCTCCAGGCTCTGAGCTGTCAGCACAGAGCCCAATGTGGCTCAAACTCATGAACTGTGAGATCATGACCTGAGCCGAAGTTGGATGCTTAACCGATTAAGCCACCCAGGTGGCCCCATAGAATATGATTTCTTTTAATCAAGGGAATGTAATGTTGGATGTGTACTAAACTTATTGTGGTAATCATTTTGCAACATATCGTACATCAGTTCATTATGCTGTGCGCCTTAAACTAATACAATGTCAAATGTCAATTACATCTCAATAAAACCGGGAGAAAAGTAAATTAAGACGCGGAAGGGGCGCCTGGGTGGCTCAGTCGGTTGAGCCTGTGGTCCATGAGTTCGAGCCCAGCGTCGGGCTCTGTGCTGACAGCTCAGAGTCTGGAGCCTGTTTCAGATTCTGTGTCTCCCTCTCTCTGACCCTCCCCGGTTCATGCTCTGTCTCTCTCTGTCTCAAAAGTAAATAAAGGTTAAAAAAAATTAAAAAAAAAAGAAAAAGACGCGGAAAACTTGACTTCCTGCCTCTCAATTCGCACAGTTGGTAAATGAGTGCAGTCAAGGCCACCAGACGCCTTACTTTGCCCACAGCTCTCTAAACTGCAGGTACCAGAAGCTTTGTTCTTTGCTGACTGGAATCTTTGCATGAAAGCCAGGGGTGAAGTCACCCCTCCCCCATCTGTGTCTTATTGTATCTAGGGTCGGAGCCTCCGGAGAGAAAGACCAAAGGGAAGGGGGCTGGTAGCTAGAAGGCAAACTTAACTACATTCTTTGCCCAGGAAAGCAATTTGAATAAGGTTGAGCATGCTCAGGTAGGTGTTGGAGACCTAGGAATTGTTGGGGTGGGCTGCGTGGGTGGAGGAGGGGTGTGTTACAATGCGCTAGAGTCCAGGGCTGCAAATGCAAAAGTGATTTTAGGTTTTGTTTTCCTAGGACCGCCCTCTGGGAAAGAGCTGAAAAAAAGCTAAAAATGAAAAGTATTTTTCAGACAAGATTTATTCCTCACTTTAAAGTTAGGAAACGCACGTTGGGTGACGTAATCCTTTCAGAGCACAGGTGTCCCAACTTTGCACCAGATTTTTGCTGACCTGTCACGAAAAAGAGGAAGTGACAATCATCAGGAGGATGAATATTGACTTCACTGCTCCTCAGTTTAATGTATACATCAAACATGGAATTAATTTCTCACGGACGGGATCGTCGGATTTATTATTGATGCATCATTGTTTTTACCCTGCACCCATTGTCCATTTGAGTTGACTTGGATGTATCCAAACTGATAGGCATTCACCTGTTTTCTTTTCACTTAATTCTCACGTATGTTTCTGCTCCTATTTTCTCTTTACGTTCTTTCACTCTGGCTAATAAACCCATTCTATAAGTAAGTAACTGTTTCTTGCCTACATACGTACAGACATAGTGTATGTATTTATTTACTTCTTATTCAACTAATAATTCATGAGTGCCTATCATGTGCTAGAGAGAAAAGAAATAATTAAACATCATCTTAATTTTGAGGAGGTAATAGTTTAGTAGAGTAGATCAAAACAGACCAAAAAAAAAAAAAAAGAAGAAAGAAAGAAAAAAAAAAATCCTGGGATGAATATTGAAAAGAAAAATAAATCCAAAAATGATGTATGTACTGGATGCTAAGGGGGCCCAAACAAGAGAAGGTGTGGTTGGGGAGGAGAATCCGCAAAGCCTTCTTGGAGGATTTTCTGTTGAACCGAGATGGAAAATTGTTGAGAGAATAGGGGAGGGAATTCTAGAAAATGAACACTTTTGGCAAAGAATCATTATTATTTTAGAAAAATAATGGATGGTTAGGAAGAATTATTATTATTATTTTAGAGAAAATAACGGGTCATTGGAAAATAGGGACAAGAGACCTGGCAGGTAATGAAGTGACCACAGGTAGCAAAAAAAATTTTTTTTAATATATTTATTTATTTTGGGGAGAATGCAAGCAGGGGAGGGGCAGGAAGAGGGGCACCGAGGATCTTCGTGATGACAGGCTGACAGAAATGAACCTGGTGGGGGCTCAAACTCACGCACTGAGAGATCATGACCTGAGCCGAAGTTGGACTCCTAACTGACTGAGCCACCCAGCCGCCCCAAGAAACTGTAAGTTTTGACTTAAATCTTCTTTCTTTAGTTTATGCTCTGTTGGTGTCCTACCTAATGGCCTGATGGTTCTCTCTCTGTCTCCTTTCTGATTCTTCTCATCTCCTTTCATCTAAAGGTTAGAGGGTACCAAAGCTTAGTTCTCAAACCTCTTTTCTATCTTGACTCACTATAGTGGTGATCTTATCCTGTCTTATTACTTTCAATACCGTCTATATGCCTTTGACCTTCAAATGTACATCTTTATCCTAGACCTAGTCCCCAAACTCAATCTCGTATATTCAACTGCCTACCTAACATCCCCACTGGGGTTTCTATAAGGCGTCACAAAATTAATATTACAAAAACCAAACTCCCAATATTCCTCTTTAGACAGGCTCCTCCTACGGTCTCCGTCTCAGTGTATAACAATTCCATCTTTTCAGTTCAGGCCAAAACCTTAAGGCCATCTCTGTTGATGGTGCCTTCAAAATACATGTAGAACCCAATGTCTTCTTTCTTTTAATTTTTGTGTCTTCCAATGTTTCTTTCTTCAATGGTTGGAGTATTTTTTTTTTTTAATATTTGTTTATTTTTGAGGGACAAAGGGAGAGAGAGAGAGAGCAGGAGGGCGTGACGGAGGGGCAGAGAGAGAGGGAGGCAGAGGATCAGAAGCAGGCGAAGGGGGTTCTGTGCTGACGGCAGCGAGCCCCATGTTGGGGCTCATAGTCACAAACCACAACCATGAGATCGTGACCTGAGCCCGAGTCAGACGCTTAACCAACTGAGCCGCTCAGGTGCCCCTGTGGGAGTGAATTTTGATCATCACATGGGCCAGGGCTTAGAGAGCCAGCAGAGCAGCAAGAAATGGTTATTTATTTTATTTTTATGTATTTGTTATTTTTATTTACTTTATAGCCCATGGTGGGGCTTGAACTCACAAACCCTGAGATCATGACCCGAGTCGGAATCAAGAGTCTGATGCTTAACATTCTCAGCTACCCAAGGTGCCCCATGGTTATGTTCTTTTAAAGAACATGTATTTACTGGTTATTGCCTGTGTCACAAGAGAGCCAGGGGCTTGAAATTACGTGTGTCCAAGCTGCATTTGACCTTTTCTAAACTATCTCCCAGGTTACCAGTCTATCCAAACCACCATCTGTCCCTTGGATGATTCCAATAGCTTCCCACCTGGTCTCTATGTTTGCACCCTAGCCTTCCTATTATCTAGTCTTCAACATATTGTCCAGAATGAATTTTTGTTAAGACAAGTCATATCAAGCTATTCCTTTGCTTAAAATCCCCGTTCGGTGTTATCACATTTACAGTCACAAATTGAGGTCCTGGATTAACGTGAACCTCTTCTGGCCTTGTAAGACTCTGTCCTGTCACCTTGTGTTCTCCACCCTCCTAGCTGGCCTCCTAACTGATCCTGGAACAAGCCAGGAAATCTCCAGAATCAGGGCTTTTGCTATCATTCTTATCTCTCCCGATCGGTTCTTCCCCTAGAAATCTAAGCAGCTTGATCTCTCCACTCCTTTACCTCCTTAACATTACCTTCTCAAAAATGTCCCGCACTCCCTATCATTTTCCACTTGGTGTTTCTTTTTGTTTCACTATTATTATTTTTTAATGTTTATTTATTTTTGACAGAGAGAGAGAGAGAGAGAGAGACAGAGATGGAGACAGAGCATGAGTGGGGGAGGGGCAGAGAGAGAGGGAGACACAGAATTCGAAGCAGGCTCCAGGCTCTGAGCTGTCAGCACAGAGCCTGACGCCGGGCTCAAACTCACAGACCTCAGAGATCATGACCTGAGCTAAAGTCAGATGCTCAACCGACTGAGCCAACCAGGCGCCCCTCCACTTGCTTTTTCTTCAGACCTCCTGTCACCATCTGACACAATATATATTTGCTCTATCCTCATCTGTCTATATCATCTCTTCATCTATCTATCATCTTCTATTTCCCTACAACTAAAATATAAGCTAAGGGGTACTTGGCTGGCTCAGTCAGAAGAGCGTGTGACTCTTGATCTCAGGGTCATGGGTTCAAGCCCCACGTTGTGTGTAGAGATGAGTAAAATAAAAAAAAAAAAATAAACTTCTAAAACATTGTTAAAATATAACTACGTGATGGGGCCCTTGGCTGGCTCAGTCAGGAGGAGCATGTGACTCTTGATCTTGGGGTTGTGAGTTTGAGCCCCATGTTGGGTGTAGAGATTACTTGAATATAAATAAAAACTTTTTAAAAATCCTAAAAATATGGCGCCTGGGTGGCTCAGTCAGCTAAGCGTCTGACTTTGGCTCAGGTTATGATCTCACGGTTTGTGGGTTCGAGCCCCACACCGGGCTCTGTGCGGTCAGCATTGGAGCTGCTTCAGATCCTCTGTCCTCCTCTCTCTGTCCCCCCCTCTCTCTGCCCCTCCCCTGCTGGTTCTTTCTTTTTCTGTCTCAAAATAAATACACTTTAAAAAATGTAAAAAACAAAAAAGTTTTTTTTAATCTTAAAAAATAAAATATAAGCCATGTGACGGCAGTTATTTGAATTTTTGCCAGTTTTGTTCCGTGTAGTATTCCAGCCCTAGAAGAGTGTGGCTGTCCTCATCAGCATCACTTGTGAGCTTGTTAGGGACACAAATGGGTGGGCTTAGCACAGAACTCCAGAATAGGAATCTGTGGTGGAGGGGACTGGGAATCTGTTTAAAAAGTTCTCCAGGTGATCCTTTAGTATGCCATTGTTTTGAGAAGTACTATCTAGAAAAGTACCAGGAAAATAATAGATATTCAGTCATTATTTGTTGATGAAGGAATGGGTTTAAAGGAGACCTAGGGCTTTGTAAGCAAATAGAGGGCAGGAGGCATTTCCTTATATTTAAATATTAAGCTGCATTTCAATTAATAATCTTTAAAAAGCAACAATGCTCTTTGCCTCAAGTCTCCTAAACTGTATTCAGTGAGCCTGAAGCTCTTCTAAAAGAGTCAACCTTAATTTGCAACAAACAATCCATCTTTCTGGCTCCTCTGGGAGATAGATGACCCTCAATTTACCTGTGTTATCAGGATGAACCACACCACCAAAGCTGCTGGTTTAGAGATAGCTAGGAGAGCAAAACCACACTTTTTTCCCCTAAAAGAAACTTACTATGAAAAACTTCACACTTTTTAAAAAAAAATGTTTTTTATTTATTTTTAAGAGAGAGGGAGAGAGAGCAGGGGAGGGGCAGAGAGAGAGGGAGACATAGAATCTGATGCAGGCTCCAGGCTCTGAGCTGTCCGTACAGAGCCCGCTGTGGGGCTCGAACTCACGCACTGTGAGATCATGACCTGAGCCGAAGTCAGACACTTAAGTGACTGAGCCACCCAGGCGCCCCGAAAACCTTCACACTTACATGGTGGATAATATGATCAACCTTGATAATATATCTGTCATCCACTTCAAGTAATTCATGGCCACTTTATTTCATCCAGTGACTTTACCGTGAGCACAAGTTTCAAAGTTCCGTAAAAATTCACCCAATAGGGGCACCTGGCTGGCTCAGCCGCTAGAGCACGTGACTCTTGATCTCAGGGTTGTAAGTTTGAGCCCCGTGTAGGGTGGAGAGATTACTTAAAAATTAACATCCTTTAAAAAAAAAAAAGTTTATTTATTTTTGAGAGAGAGCATGAGCTTGATCAGGGGAGGGGCAGAGAGAACCCCAAGCAGGCTCCGCACTGTCAGCACAGAGCCCGACGCAGGATCTCACAAACCAAACCGCAGGATCAAGAATCGGCCATTCAACCGACACAGGCACGCAGGGGCTGCCCCCCACCCCCAATCTTAAAAGAAAATTCACCCTACAAAATAGGTGAGATATCACTGACTCCTTTTTCCACCACCCAAACTTCTATTCAGTCAGTCAATAACTATGTCAAGGTCACTTATTCACGCTGCCATCTTAATGGCCTCACTTGACCCTTGTCCAAGCACCGTCTCTTGCCCCCATCTCTGTACGCCTCCAGTGAACCTTCCACACGCTGAGCCAACTCTGTGCCGGGGTGATTTACTTTCCATTCAGCCTTACTGTCCCTCTGCTTAAGTGTTGGCTAAGGAAGCACGCAGTCATCACTCTGCCTGCCTCTCAAGCCAGTTCCAAGCCTTGGCAAATTGTTCTACCCAAGCAATCCCCTCTACTCTGAATGCTTCCCTCCGGCTCTTTGTTTGGTTCGTGTTTTTAGGGTTTTTTTCTTAAGCTTTTTTTTTTTTTTTCCTGCCTTATCTTTTTTTTTTTTTTAATTAAAAAAAAGTTTTTAATGTTTATTTATTTTTGAGAGAAAGAGAGTGAGCAGGAGAGGGGCAGACACAGAAGCCAAAACAGGCTCCAGGCTCGGGGCTGTCAGCACAGAGACGGACATGGGGCTCGAACTCATGAACCATGAGATGATGGCCCGAACCAAAGTCAGAGGCTTAACTGACGGAGCCACCCAGGCACCTCTTCCTTGGTTATCTTTTAAGACACAGATCGGGCATCACCTTCCACCGTCCCCTTCTCTGGGTGAATTAGATGTCTCTCTTCTGTACCTCAATCTTCCCACAGCAGTGGTCACTGCATTTTAGTTGTTATGTTAGGAATAATAATAACTGGCGGGAATAATAACTCTTTAAGGGCCTGGTTTATTTCTAGAACCTAATGCAATGCTACTCCAAGTATAGTCCTTTTTGGCAACATCAGCATCACCTAAGCGCTTGTTAGAAGTCAAAATCAGGGGCGCCTGGGTGGCTCAGTCGGTTGAGCGTCTGACTTCGGCTCAGGTCATGATCTCGAGGTCCGTGGGTTCGAGCCCCGCGTCGGGCTCTGGGCTGATGGCTCCGAGCCTGGAGCCTGCTTCGGATTCTGTGTCTCCCTCTCTCTCTGCCCCTCCCCCGTTCATGCTCTGTCTCTCTCGGTCTCAAAAATAAAAAAAACTTTAAAAAATATTAAAAAAAAAAAGAAGTCAAAATTATTGGGGCGCCCGGGTGGCTCAGTGGGTTGAGCGTCCGACTTTGGCTCAGGTCATGATCTCACGGTTCGTGAGTTCAAGCCGCACGTCAGGCTCTGTGCTGACAGCTCAGAGCCTGGAACCTGCTTCGGATTCGGATTCTGTGTCTCCCTCTCCCTCTGCCCCTCCCCCGCTCATGCTCTGTCTCTCCCTCTGTCAAAAATAAATAAACATAAAAAAAAAAATTAAAAGAAAAAGTCAAAATTATGGGCTCCATGTTATCCCAGACTTACTGAGTCAGCATCTCGGGGAGTGGGACCCAAGAATCTGGCTTTTATTTTATTTTGTTTTATTTTTAGTGTGTGTTTATTTTGAGAGAGAGAGTGTGTGCACACTAGTCAGGGGAGGGACAGAAAGAGAGAGAGAGAGAATCCCAAGCAGGCTCTGGGCACTGTCGGCACTGAGCCGGACATGGGCTCCATCTCACGGAACTGTGGGGTCAAGACTTGAGCTGAAATCAAGAGTCAGACACTTAACTTACTGAGCCACCCAGGTCCCCCAAGAATCTGTTTTTCAGGAATCTGTAATTCTTGTGCATCCAGTAGTTTGAGAACCAGTGCTCTAGAATACAGTGCGTAGCAGTAGCAAAAAAATCTCAATACATATGGTTTTAAATCTTTTTTTTTTTAATGTTTAGTTTTGAGAGAGAGAAAGAGAGAGGGAGAGAAAGCTGGGGAGGGACAGAGAAAGAGGGGGACAGATCTGACACCGGGTCTACTTCACAGCGGCAAGCCCAACGCAGGGCAATGCAGAGCTCGAACTCACGAACTGAGATCATGACCTGAGCCGAAGTTGGAGGCTCAGCCAACTGAGCCACCCAGGATCCCTTCAATACATCTGTATTGAATTAATGAATCAGCTCATGTGGTTAAAACACTGATATTCAGAAAACTGGAGAATTACAAGAACTCTCAAAGAAAAAAAAAAATCCCCCCCCCCAACCCAACCATCTTCTTCCCTGTGGCTCTGTTTTGCATTTGTCAGAGTTTACTCTAACTAAAGGCTTTTAATATTTAAGAACTGAATTCCTAGGTGTAGCGAATTCTAAGGTGTCCCTGTGGAGACCTCTCAAGGGTAAACTGAATTGGCAAAGAGCCTTGACCCTGAACCACACTACGGATGTCGAGGCTACTCCCTGTTTCCCACCCTACCCTCAGGGGATCTTGACCCAATGTAAAAAGGGAATCCTTTCTAGTCCCTAGCGGGGCTAGCCCCCAGGGAGAGGAGACATACCTAAGAATGTCCAGCAAAACTTTTCCGAGCATAAAATTGCTCTGGAACAAGCCCGGAAGAGAAGTGTGCTTCTCGATTTCTCAGTAGGTGTGAGAGAATGAGGAAGAAGAAGAACTTGGAAAAAGTAGGTGGTGGGAGGGGCTGGGGGGAGAATAAAGGGAAAAATCTAACACCTTGCCAGTTGCTCTAATTTGCTGGTAGTGGGATTAGATAAAGCTGTTAACTCTCAAAATACCACATCTAAATAGTTGACTCAGAATATCTCTGGATACCAGAGTATTCTAATATTATAAAAGGACTAGAGGAAGAGGTAACAAGAGCATCCTGCCTTCCAGGAGAAAGTAAGTTTAATTGTGAAAAATGAGTTCAAGGTTAAGGCAACTAGTTTGATGTTGAGAAAGGAATTCAAATTTTAAGGAAGCATTTAAGGAAGCATTTGTTGAATGCACTAGAAAGGGTTAGGGCAAAATGAAACAAAGATTTTTCTTTTCTTTTTTTTTTTTTTTTTAAATTAATACTGAGAAATTACTTGCATAGAATGAACAAATCTCAAGTTGTACAGCTTGGTGAATTTTTTTTACTTATGTATACAGATCAAGTTACAACCACCCAAATGAAGACAGAAGCCTTCTAGCACCCCAGGAGGCCGGCTTGCATTTTTGTTAAAGGCTCAGAATCTCAAAATCCAATGTCTCTCAGACCTTTGTCAACTTCTTTTGTGTTTTAGATATAAGGTAAGACAGCCTGAATTTTTAAAAAATTTTTAAAAATGTTTATTTTTGAGAGAGAGAGAGAGCAGGGGAGGGGCAGAGAGAGAGAGGGAGACACAGAATCCTAAGCAAACTCCAGGCTCTGAGCTGTCAGCACAGAGCCCAGAGCCTGAAAACAGGCTCAAACCCACAAACCATGAGAACATGACCTGAGCCTAGTCGGAGGCTTAACTGACTGAAATTCTGTTCAGGCGCCCCTGAATTTTTTTTCTGAAGTAGGCTCCACACCCAACTCAACTGACTGAGCCAGCCTGGCACCCCCACTAGCCTGAATTTGAATCCCCATTCTACCCACTAGCTATGTGACAAGGTTCACATTTCTGTGCCTCAGTTTCCTTCCTATGAATAACAAAGAGTGAGATAATACAAACTGATCAGATTTGGACGCGGTATTTTGGAAGTGCTCCGTAAGTGTTAGCTCTTATTATTTTCTCTATGCAAGCTATATTTTAGGGAATCCATGAATTCATTCACCCAACAAATACCTATTAGCATCTCTGAAATGTCAAGTGCTAGGAAAAAGAAATGAGTTAGCGTGCTTCCTGTACCAAAGTACTTTATAGCGTAGTATGGAAAAGAAGCCATGCGAACGAATGCGTGCATGAAGATATTGTGAAACTGGGGTATGAATATGGGGTAGGCAGAAGGAGTACAAAGGAGGGACTTCTGTGCTGGAGGGAAATGAATTAAGAATGTCATTATACCTGGCGTCAGCTGGCTCAGGGTCGGGCCAAGATGTGGTGTGTGCAGAGCCTCTGAGGCAAGTCCTGGGCCTTAGCTTCCCACTGCTGACCCTCCAGCCGCCTTTCCTCTGTCCTCACTTCATGGGGAAACCACTCGTCATGTTTGTCTTGGGCAGTCCCAGCACTGGCAAGGGGACCCAGTGTGCATCGTAGAGAAAATGAGCTACACATACCTGTTTGCAGGAGAACTTCTTCGTGATGAAAGTAAGAGCCCAGATTCACGGGATGGTGGACTCACTGAAAAGTGCATTGAAGATGAAAATACCGTGGGGCACCTGGGTGAAGTCGGTTAAGGTCCGACGTCAGCTCAGGTTATGATCTCACGGTTCGTGGGATCATGTCTCTCTTCGGGCTCTGTGCTGATGTCTCAGAGCCTGGAGCCAGCTTCAGATTCTGTGCCTCCCTCTCTGTCTCTCCCCTCTGTCCTCAGAGCTTGTGCTCTGTCTCTCAAAAGTAAATAAACCTTAAAAAAAAAAAAAAGATGGAAAGATTGTGCCAGTTGAGATAACCATCAGTTTGTCAAAGAAGAAAATGGATCAGACAATGGCTGCCAATGCTCAAAAGAATGGATTCTTGATTGATGGGTTTCCAAGGAATCAAGACAACCTTTAAGGTTGGAACAAGACCATGGATAGGCAGGCAGATGGATCTTTCGTTCTGTCTTTTGACTGTAATAGTGAGATCTGTATTGAACAATGTCTTGAGAGGGGAAAGGGTAGTGGTAGAAGCGATGACAACAAAGAGAGCTTGGGACAGAGAATTCAGACCTATCTTCAGTCAACAAAGCCAATCATTGACTGATACGAAGAGATGGGGAAAGTTGAAAAAAATAGATTCCTCTGGCCTGGATGACTCAGTCGGTTGAGCATCTGACTCTTGATTTTGACTTAGCTCGTGATTCCTCCATTCATGAGTTCAAGTCCCACGTTGGGGCTCTGCGCTGACAGTGCAAAGCCTGCTTGGGATCCTCCCTCTTACCTCTCTCTCTGTCCCTCCCCCACTCACACACGCTCTCTGTCTCCCAAGATAAATCAATAAAATTTTAAAAACAACAACAAAAAAAGAAAATAGATGCCCTAAGTCTGTTGATGAAGTTTTCGATGGAGTTGTGAAGATTTTTTTTTTATAATTTTTTTTCACGTTTATTTTCTAGAGAAAGAGAGAGAGAGAGACAGAGCGTGAGGGGGGGATGGGCAGAGAGAGAGGGAGACACAGAATCTGAAGCAGGCTCCAGGCTCTGAGCTGTCAGCACAGAACCCAATGTGGGCTCAAACCCATGAACCGTGAGATCATGACCTGAGCGGAAGTAGATGCTCAACTGACTGAGCCACCCAGGTGCCCCGGAAATTGTGAAGATTTTTGACAAAGAAGGCTGACTCTAAACCTGAAAGCATCCTTGAAATCATGCTTGAATATTGCTTTGATAGCTGCTATTACAGCCCCCTTTGAAGGCAGTTTTAATCTTTCATAATTACCTCTTAGAAAGTATGTAGTACTTTCTAAAGTATGTAGCTAGAAAGTATGTAGTAAGACAAATTAAATTAAAAAAAATTTTTTAATGTTTGTTTATTTTTGAGAGAGAGACAGAGACAGAGTGCTATCTAGGGAAAGACAGAGACAGGGAGACCCAGAATCCGAAGCAGGCTCCAGGCTCTGAGCTGTCAGCACATGGCCCGATGCAGGGCTCCAACTCAGGAGCCACGAGATCATGACCTGAGCCAAGGTCAGACGCTTAACCACCTGAGCCACCCAGGTGCCCCGACCAATTGCATTTTTATTTTTGATTTTTTTGGTCACAGGAGTAGATCATGAATTCGGGTCTAACCTCATCTTAGCTATGGTACCCACAAAACAAAGAAGGATATCAGCTAATTCTTTGTTTTTCCTCAAAAAAGCATATCCCTTTTATAGCTTGTGCCTTCTGTGAGCAGAACTTTAGTCTGTGTGTATATCCCTTTAGTAATTACAACATGTTAGGATTAAGGATTTTCTACTTCCTTGTTTTCTTGCAGGTTTTAAATTTCCAACATTTTAAGT
The DNA here is from genome assembly GCF_023721935.1 of Panthera uncia. NCBI lineage: Eukaryota > Metazoa > Chordata > Mammalia > Carnivora > Felidae > Panthera > Panthera uncia. The sequence continues at coordinate 41,563,376 of NC_064809.1, forward strand.
GAATTTTATGGACCAAATTCCACAGGAATTTTTGTGTGGTCAGTTCTTGCAAAATGTGTTTGATAAACAAACTCATAAAATGAATTCCTAGAAGTGTTTTAGTATTTATCAAATAACTAAGCATTTCCTATAGAAAGGTAAGAAACCTTAGGCTTTGTTTTATTGCAATTTACAGAAAGTTGTGTGACAAGCCATTTTTTTTGCTTCCAGGGATCGGGATGGGGTCACTGGGGGTTCGGAGCCTGGCAGAATTATCAGCTTTAGTGTGACATGAATCGGAGGGTTAGGGGCAAGGATCACATCTAATGACATGTGTTCCTGTGCCCTTTTATATAAGCGTTATTCATGATTAAACTGATTTTTAACAAAATTCCTGGCAGTGGAACCTTGAAATGCATGTACTAGGCTTATGGTAAAATGATTTGGTTAGTGTTTTGTTATTTTGATTTTTACTTACGCTTATTTTTGAGAGAGAGAGAGAGAGAGAGAGAGAGAGAGACAGAGCACGAGTGGGGGAGGGGCAGAAAGAGAGGAAGACAGAATCAGAAGCTGGCTCCAGGCCCTGAGGGGTCAGCACAGAGCCAGATGGGACTAGAACTCACGAATCATGGGATCATGGGATCGTGACCTGAGCCAAAGTCGGACGCTGAACCGACTGAGCTACCCAGGAACTCCTGGTTAGTGTTTTAGTAACACTTCATTGGAATTTCTTTTGTTTGTTTTCTTTTCTTTTTTTTTTTTTTTTTTTGCTTTTAAGGTTTATTTATTTCAAAAGAGAGAGAGGGAGAGAGAGGGAGGGAGAGAAGGAAGGAAGGAGGGAAAATCCCAAGCAAGCTCCACACTGTCAGCTCAGAGCCTGACGTGGCTTGATCTCAGGAATCTCAGGAACTGTGAGATCATGACCTGAGCTGAAATCTAGAGTCTGAAGCTTAACCTACTGAGCCACCCAAGAGCTCCCCACCTGCCCCCCCCCACTTAATATTCATATAAAGGTAAAATAAACATTTCAATAGGAAAGATCTTTGGCGGATCTCACTCCCATTGGAGTACAGCAGGGAGTCCAGGAGACCGTAGGTAGGGTGTGGTGGGGACTAAAATGATGACAGGGATGGAGGTTGTGTACAGAGGCAGCCGTGTGGACTTTCACTCCCTGAGACTGACCTGGCTACCTCCACTGCTGAGTGCCCCGTCTGCTTGTAGCAAAGACCAATACTGCATCCCCAACATGGCACCATTCCCTGGGGTGGGCGATCAGCCATCTACCTAGCGGCCAGTTGATTACACTGGATGGCTTCCACCTTGGAAGAGGGAACACTTTGTTCTTCTTGAAATGGACACTTACTCTGCGTATGAATTTGCCTTCCCTGAGTGCAGTGCTTCTGCCAAAACTACCATCTGTGGACCTCCAGGACGCATTATCCACACAGCATTGCTTCTGATTGAGGAGCTCACTTGGTTGCAAAGTGAGCTCCTGTTTATGGAATTTACTGGCCTCGCAATGTTTCCCATCATCCTAAAGGGGCTGGGTTGATAAAATAGTGGAACAGACTTTGGAAGACTCAGTTACAGTGCCAACCAGGTAGTGATACCTTTCAGGGCTGGGGCAGTGTCATCCATTAGGCTGTGTGTGCTCCAAATCATCCAGTACATGGTGTTGTTTTCCCATAGCCAGAATTTACATGTCCAGGAATCCAAGGCTTAGAAATAGGAGTGATATCCCCTACTGCTATCTCTAGTGATCCACTAGCAAAATTTTTGCTTCTAGTCCCCCTGGTGCTATGCCCTGCTGGTCTAGAGATCATGCCCTACCGTTAAGGTCAATAGAAAATTATAATAACCCAATCTAGGCAGGACACTAGTAGCTTAGACCCCTGAGGAATGAAGGTTTAAGTCACTACCAGGAAAAAAATTACCAGCTGAAGTGCTGGTTGAGGACAAAAAGAATACGTTGTAGTCTTTTGATAAGTTTGACCAGTATAATGCAATATTGTTGTCTATATTCACTATACTTACATTAGATCTCTATTACTTATTTACTACTCGTTGGGTTCAAAGGGAATATGGAATGGAAAATGAAAGAAAGTAGATATAAACGTCACCTGTGACCATGTGATCAATTTCAGAAACAAAGACTGTGATTGTTGTAAGTGTTTCTTCCCTTTTTTGTTATTGTATAAATCTGCTCCCGGCTCCTATAACAGAATATCACAGACTTGGTGGCTTAAACAACAGAAATTCATTTTCTTGCACTTCTGGAGGCTGGAAGTCCCAGGTTAAGGTGCTTGTGTGGTTGTGAAGGGGAGGAAGACATTATTTTTAGTCCACATTTCATCTAGCTGGACTAAGAATTAAATTTACAAAGGACAGATTAATAGGGGAAACACCCAGAGTTTTATTACATGCACATAGAGGCCCAATAATAGCATTGAGACATAAAGAAATAACCAGGACAGGTAGTTTTCATACTGTTCAGACAGAGACAATCTGTGAGGAATTGAGAGGAGAAAGAAAACTTAACTTTGGGAGCATCCATTAAGGAAGACATTCTAAACAGAATTTGGGCTGGGGTATGGGCGCCTGGGGGGCTCAGTTGTTTGAGCTTCGGACTTCAGCTCAGGTCATGATCTCACGGTTCGTGGGTTCGAGCCCCACTCCGTGACCTCAAGGAGCCTGCTTTGAATTCTGTGTCCCTCTCTCTCTCTGCTCCTCCCCTGCTCTCTCTCTCTCTCAAAAATAAATAAATATGAAAAATAAAGAAATAAAGAAGAATTGGGGCTGGGGTAGTAAATTAGCTCAAAGCAATAAGGGTTGTTTACAGTCTTCTGGGCTCTGAATTTCCTATCTCTAGGGGAGGATGTCTCCTTACTTCCTGGTACAGGGACGCTATCTTTCACGTGGGAGATGTTTCTGCTTTCAGGAGGACAGAGGAGGATCTGAGTGTCTTTATTGAGTAGACTGTCTCTTACAAGTAAATTTTGTTCAAAATAATCAATATGCCAAAGTGGCACATTTTGGGGCAGGCTGCTTTTGGCCCCTGCAGCTGGGCCTGATGAGAACTCTCTTCTGGGATTGCCCGTGGCAGCCTTCCTGGTGGGGCCTCACACAGCCTTCCCTGTGTGTTTGTACTCCTGGTGTTTCTTCCTCTTCTCACAAGGACATCAGTCCTGTTGGATTAAGGCCCTACCCTTATGACCTCATTTAATCTTAATTACTTCCTGAAAAGTCCTTTTCTGCAAATAGAGTCACATTTGGAGTTAGGGCTTCAACATATTAATGTGAAGAAGACATAGTTGAGGGGCGCCTGGGTGGCTCAGTCGGTTGAGCAACCGACTTCGGCTCAGGTCATGATCTCGTGGTCTGTGAGTTCGAGCCCTGCGTCGGGCTCTGTGCTGACGGCTCAGAGCCTGGAACCTGCTTCGGATTCTGTGTCTCCCTCTTTCTGCCCCGCCTCCACTCATGCTCTGTCTCTCTCTCTCTCTGTCAAAAATAAATAAACATTAGAAGACATAGTTGAGTCCTTAACAGTTACAAATGTGTGTGTGTGTGTGTGTGTGTGTAGCAAATATTTTTGTTTACTTTGTTCTCTTATCCCCATGACATCTACAACAAGACGTATTCATAGTTAACTTTACATTACAGTCTTTAAGTTACAGGATATCAGGGAGAAGAGTGAACATCACCCAAAGACTTTGCATTATCTTATGGGGAGAGAACATGTTTTTGGTTATACCCCGGATAGTTGTCTTACGTAGGCAGGAGTAAGACTTTGCTCTTTGCCTTAGTTGGAGATTAAATACGGTTTAATTTTTTTTTTTTCAACGTTTTTTATTTATTTTTTTGGGACAGAGAGAGAGACAGAGCATGAATGGGGGAGGGGCAGAGAGAGAGAGGGAGACACAGAATCGGAAACAGGCTCCAGGCTCCGAGCCATCAGCCCAGAGCCTGACGCGGGGCTCGAACTCACTAAATACGGTTTAAAGAGATGTATACGGGTGCTAAGTTGATAAGGATTGTTTCCAGTTTAGGGCTATCGCTCACAATGTTGTATTATTCTTGTATATTTTTCCTGGTGTATGTGAGTATTTCTAAGGACATACACTGGGTAGTGGAATTGCTGATTTAGAGAGTATGAGTATTTTTATTATCTATTTTATTTTTAAATGTTTCCTTATTTTTGAGAGAGAGAGAGAGAGCGTTAGCACGATCAGGGGAAGGGCAGAGACAGAGCAGGGGACAGAGGATCTGAAGCAGGCTCTGTGCAGACAGCACAGAGCCCCTCACGGGGCTTGAACTCATGAACTGTGAGTTCACGACCTGAGGCGAAATCAGATGCCCAACTGACTGAGCCACCCAGGTGCCCCTAAAATTTTAGCTGTTCTTAAGAGTGAATATATAATTATATTTCGTAGTGTTTGTAACTGGCATTTCCTGTCGGTGTCAATAAAGCTGGGCATTTGCATTTCTCTTGTGAGATGTCTGCTTAGCTCTTTTGCCCATTTGATTCTTATTGATTTTAGTATTAGTTCTTTATATCTTTTAATGAACAGAAGATCTTAATGCAGTCTAATTTGTCCATCTTTTTCTTAATGCTTTTTGTGTCGTTTTTGAGAAATCTTTCTCTGTCCTGAGGTCGTTTTATTTTTCTATATTGCTTTTCTCCCCCCAGTTTTTTTTATTGTGGTAAAATGCACATAACATAAACCTTACCATTTAATGATTTTTCAGCATACAGTTCAGTGGTAATATACTTATAATGTGCAGCCATCGTCCTACTCCATAACTCTTAATTTGTAAAACTGAAATATTATACCCATTAGATAGTAACTCTGCTTTCCTCCCTCTGTCCAACCCCAGGAAACCACCGTTCTTCTTTCTGGCTATGATTTGACTACTCTAAGTATCTCATATAAGTGTACTCATACAATATTTGTCTTTTTGTGATTGGGTCTTTCTTTCTTTCTTTCTTTCTTTCAGTTTATATATTTATTTTGAGAGAGAGAGAGGAAAGAAGAAGAGAGAGAATGAGCCCGGAAGGGGCAGAGAGAGAGAATGAATAATTCCAAGCAGGCTCTGCACTGTCAGTGTAGAGCCCATGAACCTTGAGATCTGACCTGGGCTGATATCAAGAGTCTGAGGCTTGGGGCGCCTGGGTGGCTCAGTCGGTTAAGTGTCCGACTTCGGCTGAGGTCACGATCTCACGGTCCGTGAGTTCGGGTCCGTGAGTTCGAGCCCCGCGTCGGGCTCTGTGCTGATGGCTCAGAGCCTGGAGCCTGCTTCAGATTCTGTGACTCCCTCTCTCTGCCCCTCCCCCGTTCATGCTCTGTCTCTCTCTGTCTCAAAAATAAATAAACATTAAAAAGAAATTAAAAAAGAAAGAGTCTGAGGCTTAACCTACTGAGCCTCCCAGGGACCCCTTGTCATTAGGTATTCCACTTAATGTCATGTCCTCAGGGTTCATCCATATGTTATAGCATAAGTCAGAATTTCCTTCCTTTTTAAGGATGACTAATGTTCCATTGTATGTATATATCACATTTTGCGTATCCATTCGTGTGTCTGTGGCCATTTGGGTTGATTGCATGTTTTAGCTCTTTTAAATAATGTTGCTATGAACATGAGTACAAATATCTCTTTGAGATCCTGCTTTCAGTTTTTTGGAGTATATGTGCAGAAGTCTCATTGCTAGATCAGATAAGAATTCTATTTTTTTTTTTTAATTTTTTAATGATTATGTTTACTTTTGAGACAGAGACAGAGCATGAGAAGAGGAGGGGCAGAGAGACAGAGGGAGACACAAAATCCGAAACAGGCTCCAGGCTCTGAGCCGTCAGCGCAGAGCCTGACGCGGGGCTCGAACCCACGAACCGTGAGATCATGACCTGAGCCGAAGTCGGACACTCAACCGACTGAACCACCCAGGCGCCCCAGGAATTCTATTTTTAATATTTCGAGGAGCTGTTGAACTGTTTTCCGTAGAGGCAGTGCTATTTTACATTCCTAGCAACAATGCACAAGGGTTCCAATTTCTCTACATGCTTGCCAACGCTTGTTTTTTGTTTTTGATAGATAGCTATTCTAATGGGTATGAGGTGATATCTCACTATCATTTTGATACATTTCTCTAATGATTAGTGATATTGAGCATCTTTGCTTATTGGCCATTTGTATATCATTTTTTTGGAGAAATGTCTATTCAAGTCTTTTGCCTCTTTTCTCCCCAGCATCCCCCCCTTACAATCCCATTTTTTTTAATGTTTATTTATTTTTGAGAGAGAGAGAGAGAGCGAGAGAGCGAGAGAGAGCGAGCATGAGTGGGGGAGGGGCAGAGAGAGAGGGAGACACAGAATCAGAGCTGTCAACACAGAGCCCGACACGGGCCTCGAACCCATGAACTGTGAGGTCATGACCTGAGCTGGAGTTGGACACTTAGCTGTCTGTGCCACCCAGGTGCCCCAACAACCCCATTTTTTTATTTAAATAAATGTTTTCAGTTGAAGTATAAGTGAAACATGGTGTTAATCCTTTGTCGTGTGTGTGTGTGTGTGTGTGTGAATTTATTTATTTTTTAAATTAATTTTATTATTGTTTAAAATTTACATTCAAGTTAGCATATCAATGATTTCAGGAGTAGATTCCTTAATGCCCCTGACCCATTTAGCCCATTCCCCTTCCCATAACCCCTCCAGTAACCCTCTGCTGGTTCTCCATATTTAAGAGTCTCTTCTGTTTTGTCCCCCTCCCTGTTTTTATATTATTTTTGTTTCCCTTCCCTTATGTTCATCTGTTTTGTCTCTTAAAGTCCTCATATGAGTGAAGTCATAGGATTTTTGTCTCTAATTTTGCTTACCATAATACCCTCCAGTTTCACCCACATAGTTGCAAATGGCAAGATTTCATTCTTTTTGATGGCTGAGTAATACTCCATTGTATATAAATACCACATCTTCTTTATCCATTCATCCTTCAATGGACATTTGGGCTCTTTCCATACTTTGGCTATTGTTGATAGTGCTGCTATAAACATTGGGGTGCATGTGTCCCTTCAAAACAGCACCCCTGTATCCCTTGGATAAATGCCTAGTAGTGCAATTGCTGGGTCATAGGGTAGTTCTATTTTTAGTTTTTTAAGGAACGTCCACACTGTTTTCCAGAGGGGCTGCACCAGCTTGCATTCCCATGTCAATTTTTTTTTTTTAAATATTTTATTTTTAAGTAATCCCTACACCTAACAGGGGGCTCCAACTCACAACCCTGAGATCAAGAGTCACACGCTTTTCTGATTGAGCCAGCCAGGCACCCCTACTTTGTCTGTTTTTGAATTGTTTGGATTTTGTTTTTGTTTTTGTTTTTTTGTATTTATTTATTATTTGTGAGAGAGAGAGAGAGAGAGAGAGTGTGTGTGTGTGTGTGTGTGTGCCCGAGTGGGGGAGGGGCAGAGAGGGGGACAGAGGATCTGAATCAGGCTCTGCACTGACAGCCGCCAGCCAGATGCAGGGCTTAAACTTGAAGTCAGGTGCTCAACCCACCGAGTCACCCACGTGCTCTGAGTTGTTTGTTTTTTTGTTATTGAGTTTTAAGAGTTCTCTATATATTCTGGATATTAATCCTGTATCATCAGTTGTGATTTATGGATATTTTCTCCCATTCTGTGGGCAGCCTTTTTACTCTGTTCATATGGTCTTCTGGTGCATATACATTTTTTACAATTTTAGAATTTTAAATTAAAGCCCACAATTTATTTAAATTTTATTGTTGTTGTCTGTGACTTGGTGTCATAGCCAAGAAATCATGGCCAATTCCAATGTCGTGAAACATTTGCCGTATGTTTTCTTCTAGGAGATAATGGTTTTAGGTCTATATATGGTGTTAGGTAAGGATCCAACTTCATTCAACTCTATTGCCTTTGAAAAGTTTTATAGTTGTACCTTTCCCATTTAGATCTATGAATTACCTGCAATTGACGTTTGTGTATGGTGTGAGGTAGAAGTCTAATTTTATTATTTTTCATATGGATGATTAGAGGGAGAGACAAAAGTCCTAGTACCAGCTAATGAGATTAGTTTCCCATTTTTCTTCAGTGCTGCCTTTATCGAGTCTCCGTATATATGTAGTTTACTCAATTTCACTTGTCTACTTGCCTACATGTGTGCAGGGCTATACTGTCTTAACTGGTATAACTATAATAAATACTGATATCTAATAGAATAAGTTCACATATTTTATTTGTGTTTTAAACAAGTGTCTAGGCTCATACTATTTTTGGCTCATATTATTGAGTCAAAGTCCATCACATAAATAGGGAGTCAGTCAAATTTTTAAAAACATATCTTAAGAATTTGTTTGGAATCACAGTGAAGACATAGACATTTGGAGGATATAGCAGCGCCTGGGTGGTTCAGTGGGTTAAGCATCTGATCTTGATCTTGGCTCAAGTTATGATCTCGTGGTTCGTGAGTTTGAGCCCTGCATCAGGCTCTGCGCTGACAGGGGGGAGCCTGCTTGCGATACTGTCTCTGCCCTGCCCCTGCCCTCACTCTGTCTCTCTCAAAATAAATAAATAAACTTAAAAAAAGAAAAGAAATTTGGAGGATATTTACACATTTAAAATATTGAATTTGTAATACGACAAGGATTTATCTCTCATTTTCTTAAAATTTTTTTAAAGTTTGTATTTATTTATTTATTTATTTATTTTGAGAGAGAGACTCAGACAGCATGAGTAGGGAAGGGGCAGAGAGAGAGGGAGAGAGAGAGAATTCCAAGCAGGCTCCACACTGCCAACACAGAGCCCTATGCAGGGCTCGAACCCACAAAGCCGTGAGATCATGACCCGAGCCGAGACTGAGAGTCGGATGCTTAACCGACCGAGCCACCCAGGAGCCCTTAATTTTTTAAATTAAAATATAGTTTTCTCTGTAGACACATTACATAACTTTTGTTACATCTATTACTAGGTCCTTGATATTTTTTGATGCTATTGTACATCACATGCTTTTATTAAATTTTATTTTCTTCTCTTGTAAGTTGAAATATAGAATTTGGGGGTACCTGGGTGGCTCAGTTGGTGATGGTCCAACTCTTGATTTTGGCTCAGGTCATGATCTCATGGTTCATGAGTTCCAGGCCTGCATCAGGCTGTGAGCTGACAGCGTGGAGCCTGCTTCGGATTCTCTCTTTCCCTCTCTCTGCCCTTCCCCCACTTGCATGCACGATCTTCCCCCGCCCCCAAAATAAAATAAAAAACATGATAGATTTTATGTATCGATTTTTGATCTAGCAACCTTGCTCATTTTTAAATTCTAATAATTCATCTGTAGATTAAAAATTTTTATGTACCTGATTATCATGCAAGTAATCATATATTTCTTACTTTTTACAAATTCTTATATCTTGTAATTTTGTGTGTAGTCATTCTCCTACTTGCTAGGATTTCCAATACAATATTAAACAGAAGTGGGAATACTGAGCAGCTATGAATTATTCTCAATGTCAAAGCGAAAGCTTTTAATGCTTTACCATTAAGTATGATGTTTGCCATGGCTTTTTAAAAAAAATTTTTTTTTTGGATGTTTATTTATTTTTGAGAGAGACAGAGGGTGAGCAGGGGAGGGGCAGAGAGAGAGGGAGACACGGAATCTGAAACAGGCTCCAGGCTCTGAGCCGGCAGCACAGAGCCCGATGCGGGGCTCAAACTCATGGACTGCGAGATCATGACCTGACCTGAAGTTGGCTTAACCAACCAGGCCACCCAGGTGCCCCTGATATTTGCCGTGGCTTCAACGCACACTTTGATTAACAAGCATGCCTGTTTGCAGCAGAACACCTTGTCCCCAGCCAACTCTGTCTAGAAATTACGGTGCAAGTGGGTAGGCTTCATAAAATATGTAAATCTTCCAGATGCCCCCACCCCTATTCTTGGGGTGGCCCTGTGGCCTGTAGACAGAGAGGCGGGGAGGGGAAGAATTCCTGCCCTGCCTTTGTTTACAGAAGGATCTAGTGGGGAAATCTGCCTTTGGGGACTGAAGTTGCTATTCAGCCCAACAGCGACACCATCTGGATGGAACAGGAATGAACTGAAGTCCAGTGAGTTGAACTTAGAACAGTTGGGCTGATGATCACTCAAAAACCCTGGCCATTAACGCTTTGTGCTGACAGTTGGAGTGTTCTAAAGGGATTTACCCTATGGCTTGGACAATGAGAAGCCGAGAGGTGGATATTCAGGAATAAGCCCTTGTAAAGTCAGAATATATGGATAGAGAAGCACCCGGCTGATTCAGCTGGTGGAGCACGAGACTCTTAACCTTGGGGTTGTGAGTTGGAGCCCCACGTTGGGTGTAGAGATTACTTAAAAAAAATTTTTTTTAATGAAAAAAAAGTACGTGTGGGGGTTCCTGGGTGGCTCAGTTGCTTGAGCATCCAACTTCAGCTCAGGTCATGATCTCGAGGTTCGTGAGATCGAGCCCCTCATTGGGCTCTGGGCTGACAGTTTGGGGCCTAGAGCCTGCTTCGGATTCTGTGTCTCCCTCTTTCTCTGCCCCTCCCCCACTTGCACTGTCTCTCTCTGTCTCTGTCTCTCTCTCTCTCTCTCCCTCCCTCTCTCAAAAATAAACATTAAAAAAATAGTAAGTGGAAAGACATTTGGGTTCCCCTGCAAGAGCCTGAAGCAGTCTTCACTGTCTTCCCAGTTTTAAGGGACTGACAGTCAGGAAGCTCATGTCCTAGCTCTGGTCTAAGCCCCAGGAACTGACCCTTCAGTAGATACGAAATTGGGTGCAGAGAAAGAGTGGGTACTGCAGTGCTGGAGTAGGGTGGCACGGAGCCAGAGATGCTGGATTGCTCTGGAACTACAGTGATTTGGTTAATCCAGTAACCGCATGCTCTGTGTATTCCAAACAACGCCCAAGGCAATTGCCAAAGGAGTTTGGGTCCACCTACCAAGGTTCCCAACCAGTGAGTGAGTGGTGAGTAGATTATATTGGCCACCTCCTTCCGAATGAGGGTTCTAAATATGCCTTTGTGTGGACATGGCAGCTGGTTGAACCCAAGCTTTTCCCTGTCCCTGTGCAAACCAGGGTGCCACCATGAGGAAATTAGAGAAGCTGAGTACCAAATACTCCCACTGAATCGACAGTGTTTGGGAGGTGGCATTTCAAAGGTCGTGATATCCAAGACTGGGCAAAAGAACATGGCATTGAATGGAGCTTTCATCCCCCCTATAATCTGCAAACAGCACGACTGGTAGAGAGGAAAAATGGAATATTAAAGCAGCAGACGAAATTATTAACAAGTAAAACCACTTTGGCTGGGTGAACGAAGAACGAAGGTACTGCCCCGGGCTCTAATACTTTTGAATGATCAACCAGTAGGGACTATTGTTCCATATGCCAGACTGGGGACGCCTGCTGAGACACTCAGTGTTGTAAGTGTATAAAAATCATGGGAGGGGCACTGGATGACTCAGTTGTTTAAGCATCTGACTCTTGATTTCGGCTCAGGTCACGATCTCATGGTTTGTGGGATCGAGCCCCGTGTCAGGCTCTGCAATGACAGCGCAGGGTTTGCTTGGGATTCTGTCTCTCCCTCTCTCTTGCACTCTCCCCCACCCCCTGCAACTTGCACTGGAATTTGTCTGTCTCAGAATAAATAAATAAACTTAAAATTGTGGAAAACAGCCATGACCCCAGTTCTTACTCTGGATCAGTATGCTATGTTTCTGAGAACACCAAGCCCCCACCGTGCCTGAAGAAGGAGTTCTCTACTAGAATTTGCAATGGGATGTCCCATCAGGGTGGGTGAGTTACTTTTCACCCCCAAGTAAGGGGGAACTACTCAGTCTCACTGGCATCCTGTTGTCCTGCTTCAAGTTGCACCAGTTGAAATGCACTCTACCTGGAATGTAACATGCACCGTTGAGAGGGGAGAAGGTAGTGGTCCTTGTCTGGCATAGTTCACCCTTAATCCATCTCTCACACTAAATGGTGCTGTCCCCCTCCTCCGCTCCCCACTCCCCCCCGGGGCAACACGTACAGCATGAACAAGGAGGTCAAGTTCCTAACGCTATCCATTCTCCCCAAGGCCAGGTGGGTGTGTTCTGTTTTCTGGCACAAGTATCTGCCTGCCATCTTTGTCCCTCTGTGTTGGCCTGGAGAAAAACGTAGCACCCATAGAAGCCTTTGCTCTATTTACCCAACAAGCCTTAAGTGATAGCTGGCGAAGCTTGTATTTACTGAATACTGAAATGTCTCTAGAGAGAAAAGCCGTCCCCCCAACTAGGATGGCCTTGGACATCATTACTGGCTTGCAAGGGAGCACCTGTGCCATCATCCAAAGACGATGCTTTGTGCTCCTACCTGATGAATCTGCTACTGTATCATCGGTATTAAATCACGTGAGAATACAAGTGAACACCCTGGACGATTTAACCCCCAGCCTAGGGGATTAATAAATCACGGGCTTTTGGTAGAAAAAAGACGTTGTTACTTATTTTGGGAATTATTATCTTAATCTGTGTTTTTTTCTTGAAGGTGCCTATATTGCTGCTACGGTGTCTGCCTCCAATGCAGCCAGATAGCCACCAAATGAGCCATCCGTATGCTAATGAAAGCCTTGGCCGACCGCTCCGGGCACACTTCAATAGAGGGAGGCTTGTAAGATTATAAGAGACTGTCCCAGAAGGGGTAGAGTGTCGCAGTAAATCGTGCAGGAGGATGTGATCTCTGGTTGACCTGTGACCCGGCCCTGGGCAATTGGAGGCTCCTGATCCCCACCCACGTCCTTGGAATGTATGTTCTGTTTACTGTTCCCACAGTGGGAGCCATTTGCAGGGACAGAGCCTTAAGGGAACGAAGTTTTGTTGAGACCATCTGGAGGTATACGTGACTGAACCCACTTAAGGGCTCTATAGAAACTTTTAAGACTCTGACAGGCAGTTTCAGAGATCTGTTCATCTTGTGGCTGCCCAAAGCAAGGCTCGTAAATAAGTTCCCTTGCTTATTAAGTCTGACACCTAGTAATCTGGAGTGGTGGACCTCTTTCTTCCGTCTTTCATTGCCCTCAGTGTGTGAGTGGGGGCCAATTTCAGATTTCACTGGGGAAATTCATGAGATCACAACCAACAGGGTGGAAGGCAAGGGAGGTTTTGCTTTTTTTTTTTTTTTTTGTCCCCATGACCTTCAAGTATTTCTTTTTTTTTTTTTTTTTAATTTTTTTTTTTTTTAACGTTTTATTTATTTTTGAGACAGGGAGAGACAGAGCATGAACAGGGGAGGGTGAGAGAGAGGGAGACACAGAATCTGAAACAGGCTCCAGGCTCTGAGCTGTCAGCACAGAGCCCGACGCAGGGCTCAAACTCACGGACCGCGAGATCATGACCTGAGCCGAAGTCGGCCTCTTAACTGACTGAGCCACCCAGGTGCCCCAAGTATTTCTTTAGAAGGCCCTAATTCATACCTGGAATATATTTGGAGTTCTCATTTAGTGTGTCTAAATTATAATGACTTCTTCAATAGAGTGCACGGTAGGGTGCAAGGTACTTTCGTGAACAGTATCCCATTTGATTTTTGCAATCAACTTTATTTTTAATTTTTTAACTTTATTTATTTTAAGAGAAAGAGAGAGGGAGAGAATCCCAGGCAGGCTCCGCACTGTCAGGGAGAAGCCCAATGCGGGGCTCAATCTCACAAGCCTCAAGATCATGAATGATCTGAGCTCAATTCAAGAGTCTGATGCTTAACCGACTGAGCTACCCAGGCGCCCCGCACTCAACTTTAACCTAGGATGTGGTAACCATTGCTTTCAGGGTCAGAGAGACTTGAACATGTTCTTAGCCTGAGAGGAAAGAATGAGTGTTTTGACTGGTGAAATCTGAGTTGAAGGGAGTGAGTCAATAAAAGGAGGGAAGATCAGGTTAAAAAACAACAACGGATAGAACCATCATATATTTATAACCTTGATCTAGCTTTTTCTTTTATGCTGAGTAAAAGAAGCCAGACACGAAGAGTCACACATTTATGTAAAATGTCCAGAATCGGTAAATCCAAGCAGACAGAAAGACTGGGTTGCAGGGGCTAGGATGGGAGAATGTTGCCTGATGGGAACTTGGTATCATTTAGGGGTAGTGGAAATATTCCGGAACTAAGTAGAGGTGAACTATTCACTTTTATTTTCATTCATTCATTCATTCATTTAATCATTCATTTTTATCTTAGAGATTGAGAGTCCCAAGCAGGCTCCACGTTCAACGTGGAGCCTGTTGAGGGGCTCAATCCTGTGACCCCGGGATCATGACCTGAGGTGAAATCAAGAGTGAGTCGCTCAACCGACTGAGACACCCAGGCGCCAAACTTTTATTTATGCTTAAAATTTTACTTATTTATTTATTCTTAATTTTTTAAAATGTTTATTTCCAAGAGAGACAGAGACAGAGGGCGAGCGGGGGAGGGGCAGAGAACGAGGGAGACACAGAATCCAAAGCAGGCTCCAGGCTCCGAGCTGTCAGCACAGAGCCGGATGTGGGGCTCAAACTCACGAACTGCGAGATCATGACCTGGGCTGAAGTCGGACACTCAACCGACTGAGCCACCCAGGCGCCCCTTTTTAATTTTATTTGTAAGTAATCTCTACACTCAATAAGGAGCTCGATATCAAGAGCCACGTTCTCTACCGACTGAGCTAGCCAGACACGCCTATTTACTTTTAAATGGCTTATTTTAGGTGAATCTCACCTCAATAAATTATTTCTAGGGGGGGACTAACGAGCAGGCCCCAATTATCTACCTCCAGAAAAGGCCCCAGGGCAGGGAGCAGCAAAGGTTCCCGCTCCCACCCAACCCCTTACACTGAGGGCCTACCTGCAGGGGACCTGGTTGTGTGTTTCCCAGTCTTCAGTCCCTAAGCTAGCCCACTCACTGTCCCCTCCCCACCCCACTGCCACCCCACCACCTTCTTTGTGCTGAGCACACCTCCCACACCCTGTGCTTCTGTCTCTCTGTCTGTGTCTCTCTCTCTCTCTCTCTCTCTCACACACACACACACACACACACGCACACACACTCACCTGCCTAGGTCTGAGGCCAGCCTGGGTTGGCAACCCAGGGCAGGCCTGGACCAGGTCGGAGGGTGCAGACAGATGCCAAGCAGAGCCCTTAGGTAGAGTTCCTTAGCACGGAAGGGTAGGCAGCAGGCCCAGGCCCCATCCCTGGGTAGAAGACAGGCCAGGGAACGAAGGAGGGCTCAGCCCTCTTAAAGGAGCCAGGGGCAGGGGAAGGGCTGGGAGGGGTGTTATATTCAGCGGACGGTGAAGCTAGGCTTCTGAAGGCATCGCTAGCCCAGGGTCCCAGCACTGACCGCAAGCGGGAGGCATGGCAGCACAGCCTCAGGCACAATGGGCAAAGAGGACAAGGACTGGGCAGACACCCTGGCCTGGGACATGGGAACGTGGCTCCACGATGACAGTTTTCCTAGCTTGGGAGGAGTTCTCACTCAGGCACTCAGGATTCCGGGGTCCAGCCAACAGCAACTCTGGCGCCATGAGATCAGGGCCTGGGGAGGTCAGGGTAGGGGGGGCAGGACGAGGGGCGGGGCTGTAGCCCACCCTGCAAGAGGGGTGGGGGCCAGGGCATAGCCCTCCCCAGCTTGAAGGGCAGCACCCAGAGCCACCGCTGAACAGCAGGGCCCATGGCCTTCGGTGTCTCTGTGGAAATAAAGAGGTTGCTGATCAAGGCCGCAGTAGTAGAAACGGGAGCTGTTTTCTGAGCACTGTTCCCAGTTAGGGCCGGTGCCCAGAGAGGGGCTCCCGGGATGATCTCCATCTAGTAGACGTAACCTTGGTACAGCTTTTAACATAAACTACTAAGCTACTATTTTGAGTTATAATATGTTCAAAAGAAACCCTGACCTCACCTATAACTCTATCACACCCCTGAGCCATCAGTGATGATAACCAAAAAGTCATGTTTTGTCTTACTCTAATGGGAAAAAAATCTTTTTTAATTTATTTTTTTTGGGGGGGTGGGAGGGAGAGGAGGGTGGGTGATGGGTATTGAGGAGGGCACCTTTTGGGATGAGCACTGGGTGTTGTATGGAAACCAATTTGACAATAAACTTCATATATTGAAAGAAAATTATTTTTTTAAATTTACATCTAAGTTAGCATATAGTGCAACCATGATTTCAGGAGTAGATTCCTTAGTGCCCCTTACCCATTGAGCCCATTCCCCCCCCCCCCCCCCCACAACCCCTCCAGTAACCTTCTGCTGGTTCTCCATATTTAAGAGTCTCTTCTGTTTTGTCCCCCTCCCTGTTTTTATATTATTTTTGTTTCCCTTCCCTTATGTTCATCTGTTTTGTCTCTTAAAGTCCTCATATGAGTGAAGTCATATGATTTTTGTCTTTCTCTGACTAATTTCACATTTAAAAATTTCAAAGAGGTGGGGGCACCTGGCTGGGTCAGTGGAGCATGCGACTCTTGATCTTAGGGTTGTAGGTCCGAGTCCTACAGTGGATGTAGACATTACTTAAAAATAAAAATCAAATCCTTAAAGGGTCACCTAGGTGGCTCAGTTGGTTAAGCGTTCAACTTCGGCTCAGGTCACGATCTCACGGGTTTGTGAGTTCAAGCCCCCCATCAGGCTCTGTGCTGACAGCTCAGAGCCTGGAGCCTCCTTCGGATTCTGTGTCTCTCTCTGTGCCAACCCTGCTCGCACTCTCTCTCTCTCAAAAATAAATAAACATAAAAAACAAAGTAATAAAATTCTTTAAAAAATTGTTTTTCAAAGAGGTGAACAGGTAAAGTTATGGAGGTGGAGAAGAAGGTATAAGAAATTCGAAATACTCTCACATTGGTATTTCAATAGAGAGCATTATGAGTATATAAACACCACATATAAAACACAAGTTGATACAGCCTCGAATATTTCCCAGCTTAAAACCAAAAATGCAGCATGTGTAGCTGAGAGATGCAGGCACAAATTGAGGGTTAGATGTTTAGGGACTGGTACTTTTTTCTTTAAAAAAAATGTTTTTTTTTAAGTTTATTTATTTTGAGAGGGAGAGAGAGAGAGTGCGGGGGAAGGGCAGAGAGAGAGGGAGAGAGAATCCCAGGCAGGCTCTATACTATCAAGCACAGAGCCCGATGCAGGGCTTGAACTCATGAACCTGTGAGATCAGGACCTGAGCCAAAATCAAGAGTCTGACACTTAACTGACTGAGCCACCCAGGCCCCCCCCTCTCTTTTTTTTCTTACGGGAAGTAGGATTTATTGATGGGCATGAATAAGGAGGGGGTAGTGCTGTTGGGGTTCTCAAGAGTGCCGAGCTCACCATTTGTTCAGGGAACCATGATTAGGGATGCGTGTGACCCCGCAGCCATTCTGGGATGAGCCACTTTTAAGCCCCCATGTCTTCAAATTCATCCACATTAAACTTAGGAAAGCCCCATTTCTTGGAAATGTGGATCTTCTGGCGGCCTGGAGACTTGAACTTGGCCCTTTCTAGGACCTCAATCACATGCTTCTTGTTCTGCAACTTGGTACAGATGGACACGATGACTTGGCCAGTGTGGACCCTGGCCACCGTGCCCTGGGGCTGCCCAAAAGCACCCAACATACCCGTCTGGAGTTTGTCAGCCCCAACGCAGGAAACATCGTATTGATGGGGATGATGGAGAAGAGCGGAGTCAAACGTGGATGTGTTGGCTTTTCACCATGTACCTGTTGGCACAAATAAGGGCAGCCTCCAGGGCTGCAGAGGAGAGCTTCTCGTATTCATCTGACCCCATGCGGCCTTACAGTGGGAACTCATCCACTTTTGTCTTCTTCCACTTCCGGTCAAAGATTTGGATTTTGGCATCGGGCGCCTCTGCAGAAAGGGGACTTTAAACACGACTTGTTCTTTTTTTTTTTTTTTTTTTTTAATGTTTATTTATTTTTGAGACAGAGAGGGACAGAGCATGAGCAGGGGAGGGGCAGAGAGAGGGAGACACAGAATCTGAAGCAGGCTCCAGGATCTGAGCTGTCAGCACAGAGCCTGATGCGGGGCTCGAACTCACGAACTGTGAGATCATGACCTGAGCCGAAGTCGGAGGCTTAACCAACTGAGCCACCCAGGCGCCCCTAAACACGACTTGTTCTTACAATATCAGTAACACTGGGCGGAGCAGTGGCCCATAGCAACTTCAGAGGTGGGCTGAAAAAAAAGAGAGAAACTGGTACTTGTTGATAAAATCACATTAATTTTTTTTTTAATGTTTATTTTTGAGAGAGAGAGAGAGACAGACTGGGAGTGGGGGAGGGGAAGAGAGAGGGAGGCGCAGAATCTGAAGCAGGATCCAGGCTCTGAGCTGTCAGCACAGAGCCCGAAGCGGGGCTCGAACTCACAGACTGCAACATGATGATCGGAGCCGGAAGTCAGACATTCAACCGACTGAGCCACCCAGGCGCCTCGATAAAATCACACTATTTCCCAGCAATTCAGATTGCTCATTTATGGTGTAGGGTGATGATCAAGTGAGGTAATACATTAAAAATTGTCTACATACATCTACATAAATAATACATAAAAATTCTATATACAAGCTAGTCTAATACTTTGAAAAATGTTGATGTTGTTCTTAAGTTTTTCCACTCATGACGTTCTGCCGATAGGTAACACAGAAAAGACAAGCACCCTAAATATTCAGCATCTAAGGAACAAAAAAAGACAAAATTATTAATTCTATAGTGCGATTAATAAACGTTTAATGGCCATAGTTATATATTTGATAATATGACTCCATTGCAAATGCAGTCATTGCAATATGGATTTTTGTGTGTTGAGCAGAATAACAAATAGGACAAGGACAATCAATGATTCTCTGTGTCACTGGCTGGAACGTGAAAAGTTTTATTTATTTTTTTTTAAGTTTATGTTGAGAGAGAGGACTAGAGAGCACGAGCAGGGGAGGGGCAGAGATGGGGGGAGGAGGCAGGAGGAGGGGAGAGAAATCCCAAGCAGGCTCCATGTTGTTAGCATGGAGCCCGACTCAGGGCAGGATCTCAGGAAACCTGAGATCATGACCTGAGCTGAAACCGAGAATTAGATGCTTAACCAACTAAGCCACCCAGGCACTCTCCCCTCCTCTGCTTTTTTTTTTTTTTTTTTAACATGTATTCTTACTTTATTAAATCTTACTAGTATTCTTTAATGAAAAACACACAAATGAGTAGGCTACATTGAAGAAATCTTATTTTTTTTTAACGTTTTTTTATTTTTTTTTATTTTTTTATTTATTTTTGAGACAGAGAGAGACAGAGCATGAATGGGGGAGGGGCAGAGAGAGAGGGAGACACAGAATCCGAAGCAGGCTCCAGGCTCTGAGCCATCAGCCCAGAGCCCGACGAGGGGCTTGAACTCACGGACCGTGAGATCGTGACCTGAGCTGAAGTCGGACGCTTAACCGACTGAGCCACCCAGGCGCCCCAAGAAATCTTATTTTTATAACAGGGATAAGAAGCCTTTAAGATGCTTCCAGGTATTATCTTCAGTAATGCTTCTTATCTTTATTCTGGGACTCCAGGTCATATTCAGCCCCTACAGCTACCACAAATGCAGCAAATCCCTATTTGAATCCTTGTAATAATGCACCAGCAAAGGAAACATTGTTTGCAAAGCCACTCATGTATCTCCAAGTTTCATTGCGGCCCAATGGCTCCCTTAGCCCTTGTTCTGCCAGCTTGTTTTGGACCGTTTCTAATGGTGTCCCTTTTATCTTCCATTATTTATAATCTGGAAGTTCTAGTTTACTATGATCATGTCCTTGGGCCATATCTGACGGCAATCTGACCTCTCACGACATCCAGTATTCAACCCTGTAGTCGGAACCAAGTGGGAATGGTGGAACATGAAAAGTTTATGGGAAATCCAATAACTATGGAAACACAATCTGTCTCTAAAAGTCAATAAATTCCTTTTTTTTACTTCCTTACAACCAAGTATTCTACATATAACACATTCTTACCTCTTAGGTCTCTTCTTATGTTTCCTCTTGTACATCACTTTATTGTATTTCTTCCTCCTTTTATGAAACCACTGCTTTATCTGCAAAAAAATAAGGTGGGGAGGTGATGAATCAAGGAATAAGGTATTGGCCTGTCTGGGTAAAAATACTCCACAGGTGACTCTGTCAAGGAAGAAATATGTTGTCATACCTGTTTTACTGTCATATTAAATTCAAATGCAAGTGATCGGCTATCTCCCGTTGTGGGGCATTTGTTTAACTTAAATGTTGCCCAGAGAGTGTCCATGAGGGGCTTACTGACTAATCTTTCCTGGGGATGTTGTTCTTCATTTTCTTCTTCCATTTCTTGTTCTTCTTCCAGTTTCTCTTCTAGTTCCTCCTTTTTTTCTTCCCCTTCTCTTTCTTTCCATTTTTTCTTTCCCTTTCGTTCATCATCACTATGGTTCCTATTTGATTGTTCTGGGTTTTGATCGCAAAGCACATCTGGTTCTTTCTGTATAGCAAAATCTGTGAAATAAAATCAAACTGCAGCTAAATTTGACTTTTAGATCATAGTCAACATTCTTCAGTGTGAGACTATATATTTGATTTTCATAAAATATGAGTGTTGTACATTGTTGGAAAAAAGAGAGAAAAGAAAAAGTCAAGTTATGAAAATCAGTGAAGATTTTCATAAAAATATCATTTTAAAAATGATTTACTTTTGGCGGTGCCTGGGTGGCTCAGTTGGTTAAGTGTCCGACTTTGGCTCATATCATGATCTCAGGGTCCATGAGTTCGAGCCCTGCATCGGGCTCTGTGCTGGCAGCTCAGAGCCTGGAGCCTGCTTCAGATTCTGTGTGTGTCTCTCTCTCTGTCCCTCCCCCACTCATGCCCTCTCTTTCAAAAATGAATAAACATTAAAAAATTTTTTTAATAATATCCTTTTGGATTTAAATATACACTGAGTATGGAAAGGGGCTATGTATTGAAATTAACAATCCCTTTGTTATGTTAAAAAATAAGTTATCTTGATATAAATAAGTTACGAATGACCTTATTTAAAGAACTATTCAGGTTTTTTTTTTTCCTCTTATGAGAGTTTTGGTAAAATATACAATCTTTAGAAATTTGTTCATTATGTTTTGGTTTTCCTAGGATTGTTATTATTATTATTTTTAAAAAAATTTTTAATGTTTATTTATTCTTGACAGAGAGAGAGTGAGACAGAGCATAAGCAGGGGAGGGGCAGAGAGAGGGGGAGGAGACACAGAATTTGAAGCAGGCTCCAGGCTCTGAGCTGTCAGCAGAGAACCAGATGCGGGGCTCAAACTCACGAACCATGAGATCATGACCTGAGCCGAAGCTGGACGCTTAACCGACTGAGCCACACAGGTGCCCCCCTAGGATTGTTATTATTGATAATGATTATGATTATGATTATTTTAAGTAAGCTCTACACTCAATGTGGGGCTTGAACTCCCAACCCTGTGATCAAGAATTGTATTTTCTGGTGGTGCCTGGGTGGCATAGTAGGTTAAGTGTTCGACTATTGATTTTGACTCAGGTCATGATCTCATGGTTCATGAGTTCGAGCCCCGGATTGGGCTCTGCACTGGTAGGATGGAGCTTGCTTGGGGTTCTCTCTCTCTACTCTCTCTCTGCCCCCCTCCTTACACATTCTCTTTCTCACTCTCTCTCTCAGATAAATAGGTAAACTTAAAAAAATAACAAAGACACATAAGAAAAAGAACATAATTAGAAACACAATAGAAAGCTGGGGCGTCTGGGTGGCGCAGTCGGTTAAGCGTCCGACTTCAGCCAGGTCACGATCTCACGGTCCGTGAGTTCGAGCCCCGCGTCAGGCTCTGGGCTGATGGCTCAGAGCCTGGAGCCTGTTTCCGATTCTGTGTCTCCCTCTCTCTCTGTCCCTCCCCCGTTCATGCTCTGTCTCTCTCTGTCCCAAAAATAAATAAACGTTGAAAAAAAAAAAAAAAAAAAAAAAAGAAAGCAATAGTAATTAAGACAGTAAAGTATTATTGTACAGATGGACCAATTAACTCCTGGAACTGAAAGGGAGTCTAGAAACAGATCCATGGATATAATCAAAAGTTGATATATGATAGAGGAGAACTATAGGTCAGTAATAAGCTATTTAATAAATACTGCTAGAAAAGATTGATAAAATTTATATTAAAAATTGTAACTGCTGGGGCACCTGGGTGGCTCAGTCAGTTCAGCATCCAACTTCGGCTCAGGTCATGATCTCGCGGTTCGTGAGTTCGAGCCCCATATCGGGCTCTGTGCTGACAGCTCAGAGCCTCCAGCCTTCTTCGGATTCTGTATCGCCCTCTCTCTGCCCCTCCCCTGCTCGCCCTCTATCTTTCCCTCCCTCAAAATAAATAAACATTAAAAAAAAATTATAAGAAACTGCTATTCACCAAAGATCTTAGAAATAACATGGAAAGCCATAAATCTAGGGAAATTTTTTGTAACAGATAACTGACAAATTATTGGTATCTACAATGTACTAAGAATTCCCATTAATTAATAAGTAAAAGAAAAGCAATCCAACAGAAAAAAAAAAAAAGTAGAGTGGGGGCAAGAGTCAGAATAGCTCTAAATGGCCACTATTTTAGAAAGAATTTTAACCTCAATAATAGTCAAGATGAAGATAAGAATGAAATGTCATTTTGTACCCACATGAGAGGCAGAAATGAAGAAATCTAATAATACCAAGTGTTAGTGGTGGATTGACAAAACTTAAAAAAAATTTTTTTAATGTTTAGTCATTTTTGAGAGAGAGAGAAACAGAGCAAGCAGGGGAGGGGCAGAGAGAAAGGGAGACACAGAATCGGAAGCAGGTTCCAGGCTCTGAGCTGTCAGCACAGAGCCTGAGGGAGGGCTTGAACTCACGAACCGCAAGATCATGACCTGAACCAAAGTCGGTGCTTAACCAACTGAGCCACCAGGTGCTCCCGAAAACTTTTTTTTAAAGGAACATTTGTATATTTTGGGTGAAAGTGTATAAATCCGAGTTGCTTAGAAAACAATTTAACACATTTTTAGAAAAGTATACATTCTCAGGGCACCTGAGTGGCTCAGTCAGTTGACTGTCTAACTTTGGCTCAGGTCATGATCTCGCAGTTGGGGAGTTCAAGCCCCACATAGGGCTCTGTGCTGACCGCTCAGAGCCTGCAGCCTGCTTCAGATTCTGTGTCTCCCTCTCTCTCTGCCCCTCCCCCGCTTGTGCTCTGTCTCTGTCTCTCAAAAATGAATAAATGTAAAAAAAAAAAAATTAAAAAAAATAATGTAATAGCATTGACTTAAAAAACAGAAGTGGAAAAAAAATTAAAAAAAAAAAAAAAACAGAAGTGGAAATAATCCAGTGTCCATTGTCAGAATGAAGTTAATGAATTAAAGCTACATCCAACTAATTTTAGAAACATAATTTTGAGTAAAACAACAAGTCAAAAGTACATAGTAATTAATATTTTTTTAAAGCTCAAAAAACACGTAATATTATTGAAGGGTGCATAAATATGTGATAAAAATTATAAAACTAAGGCAATAATATAATTCAGGAAGATGGTTGGAAAAACAGCATAGGATAGAGGAGATATACATATAAGTAGATGAAATGTAGGGGTAATGCTATACTTATATTGGTAAATGTTATATTACTATATTATTTAATACATAGTATATATTAATATACAGTTTTATAAAATATATTGTTTTTTGTTGGTTGGTCCTTTCGTGTTCATGTCATTAATTTCCTTATAAATTAAGTATATATCAAATATGTTTTTGCATATTTCAAGCATTACATATTTTTTAATGTTTTATTTATTTTTGAGAGAGAGAGAGAGAGAAAGAGAGAGCGCAAGTAGGGGAGGGACAGGGAAAGAGGGAGACAGAGGATCCAAAGCAGGCTTCCGGCAGTGAGCCTGATGTGGAGCTCGAACTCACAAACCACAAGATCACGACCTAAACCAAAGCTGGACGCTCAATTAACTGAGCCACCCAGGTGCCCCTTAGCCTCCTTTTTTATACGGTAATAGTTAAAAACCTAAATCAATCATTAATCATAGGCTCATCCCTTTTACTTTGGTTGGATTTAAGTTCTTCTTAAAACTACGTGAGAAAAACATATATTCAAATGACATCTCTTATACCCTGTTGGTGAGAGTCCAAACCAGTAAAAATCTTTTTGAAAGGAATTTGGAAGTACCTGACAAGGTGTAAAATGTACAGACTTTGATCCAGCAAATTCAAGAAATACTTGCTCCTTAGCATAAAATTGTATGTAAAAAGATGTTTATTGTAACATCCTTATGGTAAAAGGATTGTTTATTATAGGTAATGTTATTTTTTTTAATGATTTTAAAATTTTTGAGTAATCTTTCCATCCAAAGTAGGGCTCACACTCACAATCCCAAGATCAAGAGTCGCATTCTCCACTGACTGAGCCAGCTGGGTGCCCCAGTAATGTAATTTATTTTATTTTATTTTATTTTTTAATTTTTTCTTTTTTAACATTTATTTATTTTTGAGACAGAGAGAGACAGAGCATGAACGGGGGAGGGGCAGAGAGAGGGGGAGACACAGAATCGGAAGCAGGCTCCAGGCTCTGAGCCATCAACCCAGAGCCCGACGCGGGGCTCCCACTCACGGACCGCAAGATCGTGACCTGAGCTGAAGTCGGACGCTCAACCGACTGAGCCACCCAAGCGCCCCATGTAATTTTTTTTAAACTAATGTTCATCAATGGACGAATGCTGAAGTTTTTTGTTTGTTTGTTTATTTATTTATTTTGAGAGAAAGAAAGAGAGAGGGA
The DNA here is from genome assembly GCF_023721935.1 of Panthera uncia. Classification (NCBI taxonomy): domain Eukaryota; kingdom Metazoa; phylum Chordata; class Mammalia; order Carnivora; family Felidae; genus Panthera; species Panthera uncia. The sequence continues at coordinate 41,588,187 of NC_064809.1, forward strand.
GCACAAACAGAGGAGGGACAGAGAGAGAGGGAGAAAGAGACAATCCCAAGCAGGCTCCACACTGTCAGTGCACAGCCCGGTACAGGGCTCAAACCCACGAACCGTGAGATCACGACCTGAGCTGAAATCAAGAGTCTGATGTTTAACCGACTGAGCCATCCTGGCGCCCCAGTAATGACTTTCTATGATTTGCTTATAGGCACAAGAATGATTAAGAATGGAATAAATGATAAGGAACGATTTGCTTATTATTTGATTTCTACTTAATTTGTACTTACTCCAACTTGGTGATTTTGTGAAGTTGTCACCAGCTTCCAGCCCTCGCTGATGTAGGCTCATGATTGTTTTGTTTGTCTCCTAGATGCTCTGCTTGATGTTTAGAGATAAAACAATTCTCAGCCCCAGACAATTTTATCTAAGAGAAGTCCTGAAAGAGATAAAAAAGTGTATTGTTGTAGGAACACACTCAAAAGCTCTTATAAATAAATGACTGCATTTGCTATTTTTCAGAATGTTTCTAAAAAAAATTTTTTTTTAATGTTTATTTATTCTTGAGAGAGAGACATAGAGCATGAGGTGGGGAGGGGCAGAGAGGGAGAGAGACACACAATCGGAAGCAGACTCCAGGCTCTGAGCCATCAGCACAGAGCCCAACGCGGGGCTCCAACTCATGAACGGCGAGATCTTGACCTGAGCCAAAGTTGGACGCTTAGCCAGCGGAGCCACCCAGGTGCCCCCAGCATGTTTTTAATTTGAAAAAAAAAAATCATTAAACTTACGGAGTTCACAACTTGAACCTCATTGCTCTGTTTTTGTTCAAAATACAGAAAACAAAAAAGAATTATTAGAGAATAAAAATATGTCCAAGTAGCATGCTTGCTACGAAAATAAACCAATAAATAAAATACAGAGAATTTTTTTTATGCCTAAAATTTGAGTGACCACTAGTACGGGATTGGTTGCAATGACTCCTAATTTCAATATATCTGAAAGCGTTGTTTTCCCACGTTTTGATCTCTCAAGCAAACGTAAAATGTTATCTTCTGATAATTCACAAGAGACAGTAAATATCTCCTTGAAGATTTTGGGCGCCATTATAATTTAGCAAACTAAACTTTTATTATTTTTCTCCCAGCAGCCTCTGACACCTGTTTCAACATTTGCATTTCCCATTCCCCAGGCCTCCCAGTTTCCAAACAACCCTGTATCCATCCTGGAGGGCACTGTTCAAACCCAGACCTTATTTTGCTTTAGTTTTTGCAATTAATGATCTTGTGACTGTGGGCAATTTACTATCCCTCTCTGTGTTTAGTCTCCTTGGCTGAAAATCGGCCCCATACGATTGTTGTGAGGTCCAAGAGTGCTAAAAACAGGACCAATGCTCAGAATTCAATAAACTCTGGCTTTTATTGTTGAAAGCGATAGATCTTTACAGGTCTCTGGTGCTTGGGTGATACTGATGCGGTGTGTGTAACTTGGTGGTACCTGCCATTGCCAAGTGCCCTGGATCATTCCTGCTCTTGGCATCTTCTGTTTCTGGTATCGTAGGCTACCTTTTGCCCTTTTGCTTCCCAAACACCGGCTTTCATATATAGAAACTTAACTACTTTAGTTAGAAAAAGAAATGTGCAGGGGTGCCTGAGTGGCTCAGTCAGTTGACTGTGTGACTCGTGGTTTCGGCTCAGGTCATGATTTCACGGATCGTGGGTTTGAGCCCTGCATTGGGCTCTGTGCTCACAGTGCAGAGCCTGCCTGGGATTCTTTCTCTCTCTCCATCTTTGCCCCTTGGTCTCTCTCTCTCTCTCTGTCTCTCAAAATAAGTAAATAAACTTAAAAATAAAAAATAAATAAAGGGCACTATCTCTAAAAAAAATGTGCAAAGAAAATTTAGGAATAGGGTTATAATGCTAGCAAAATAGAATCATTAATGAGAAAAACTACATCTAGAGAGAAGGTTCAAGTTTAGGGATAAGACGTATGTCATTTACCAAGACGCAAAAAAATAGATTTTCTGGGGACTCATTTAATAATTTTCCTTCTTATTAAATTTTACATGCTGAAATTTCTCCTAGGGTGCCTGGTTGGCTCAGCCCAAAGAGCATGTGACTCTTGATCTCTGGGTTGTGAGTTTAAGCCTCACATTGGGTATAGAGATTACTAAAAAAAAAATAAACTTAAAAAAAATTTCTCTTATTGTGAGATTTTTTCATTTATGCAAGTCTTTTTAAAACAATTTTTTTGATGTTTATTTATTTTTGAGAGAGACAGAGCATGAGCTGGGGGGGAGGGCAGAGAGAGAGGGAGACACAGGATCTGAAGCAGGCTCCAGGCTCCGAGCCCTCAGCACAGAGCCCAATGTGGGGCTCAAACTCATAGACTGTGAGATCATGACCGGAGCCACAGTCGGATGCTTAGCCAACTGAGCCACCCAGGTGCCCCTCGTTTATGCAATGATCTTACTGGTCCACATACTTTTTTTCAACTGAGTATTTGTAGATAACTCTTACATATAAGGAAGCAATGAATCCAGATTCCCTAGGCTCTATGCCAGATCTACTGGATCACATGATCTTATAAAGTCTTATCTAGATGAACACTCTTATTTTTTTTTTAATGCCCTCTTTATTTTTTTTAAGTAAACTGTCCCCAATGTGGGGCCCACACTCACGACCCCAAGATCAAGTGTCGTACGCTGTACTGACTCAGCCAGCCAGATACCCTGTGAAGTCCTTTTTAAACAAAATTTTGATTGTATGGCCACCATTTAAAAAAATCAAGAGATTTGGGGTGCCCGGCTGGCTCAGTTGGTAGAGTATGTGACTCTTGATCTTGAGGTTGTGAGTTCAAGCCCCGTGCTGGGTATAGTGATTACTTAAAAATAAAATCTTTAAACAACAACAACAACAAGAGATTCAACATCAAAATTTAAATTTCTAGATTAAAAAAAATCTGAAATCAGTGGTCCTAAATTTTCATGTCATCAACAATTGGCTGTATCTTGTCCTCTTTAGATGGATTCTGCTTTCTCTAATTAACTGGAGTCCACACCACCTGCTTAATTTCACCTGCCAACCACTGGCAGGCAGAAAAAAAAGAAAAAAATAACACATACACTCATTCTCCATTTCTGACTCAGAAGATCATATATTTTTATATAATAAAACCGCTCTTCCCATTTAACTGTTCAGCTCTGCTGTGGTCAAACTTACACTCTGTTATTACTAAAACCCATAACTATTTTGATTTTTTAAAGCAGGCTCCATGCTTAAGGTGGCACTTGAACTCATGATCCTGAGATCGAGAGTCACATGTTTTACTGACTGAGCCAGCCAAGAGCACCTAAAATCCACAACTATTCGAAAAATTTTGCTTTTCACTGAGGATCTCTGGCTACAAATGGCTGCAATAGGGAATACCACTGTCAGGCTAGTAGAATCTTGGAGATTTATGTTTGGTTTTGTTTTCACTTGCTTTTCCTCCACAAAATTCCAAAATCAAGGTTTATCTAAGGGGGGATGGAACAAAGAAAACAAAAACAGAGGACTTGAGAACATGCAAGGGGGCGCGGATCAGATGTTGGAGAACAGAGAGTGCCACTGAAAGAATGCAAGCACATAGATCCTAGCTTTTATCCACAGTTCTATCCTAGTCCCCGACAGATGATAGATAGATGGATGATAGATCGGTAGACAGATGATAGATAGATGATAGATCAATACATCTATAGATAGATCGATAAATTGATAGATGATAGATCGCTAGATGATAGATCGCTAGATGATAGATCGCTAGAGCAATAGATCAATAGATCAATCGATAGATGATAGATAGATAGGAGCAGTCCAAACTTGCACTACTGGTAAGATTTGTAGTTAGGATTTAAACTCTGATCTGCCAAGCTAAAAAAAAAACACACACACAACCAAAACACTTCATGTATTATACTATGGAATATCATGCACCAATGAAAAAGTATTAAGTAGATCAATAAAGACTAACATGGGGGCGCCTGGGTGGCGCAGTCGGTTAAGCGTCCGACTTCAGCCAGGTCACGATCTCGCGGTCCGTGAGTTCAAGCCCCGCGTCAGGCTCTGGGCTGATGGCTCGGAGCCTGGAGCCTGTTTCCGATTCTGTGTCTCCCTCTCTCTCTGCCCCTCCCCCGTTCATGCTCTGTCTCTCTCTGTCCCAAAAATAAATAAAAAACGTTGAAAAAAAAATTAAAAAAAAAAAAAGACTAACATGGAAAGATGTTCCAGGTATATTTGAAATAAAAGAACCACTTCAAATGAACACATAAAGTAGAACAGATTTCTTGGAGAGAAAAACAAATCTTATACATTGCACATAACCAAAGGGCTTCACCAGGGAAATACCAACTTTTAAATAATAATTGAATACTTGCAAACTCGTCCCCAAAAAACCGAAGAGAAAGGAACACTTCCCAACTCATTCTATGAGGCCAGTATTAATTACCCTGTGTTATCAGTCGGGGTTTAGCCAGAGAAACAGAACCAGGAGGGGATCTATATCAAGAAACTTATTATAAGGAGTTGACTCACATGATGGTGGGAACTGTCCAGGTAAGTCTGAAATCCTTTGGGCAGTTGTCAGAACAGCCGTCAGAAGCTGCTGTCCACAGGCAGAATTTGTTCTCTTCAGGGAAGCTTCAGCTGCACTCTTAAAGCCTTAACTGATGGGGGCCCTTGGGTGGTTCAGTCGGTTGAGCAACCGACTCTGGATTTGGGCTCGGGTAGTGATCTCTCAGTTCGTGAGATTGAGCCCTGTGTCAGGATTCTCTCTCTCCTTCTCTTTCGGCTCCCCTTCCTCTCTAGGTAAACACTAAAAAAATAAAAACAAAAACAAAAAAACCCAAAAAACAAAAGCCACACACCTTAATTGATTGGATTAGGCTGAATTAGGTGTACTCAGGCCTAAGGTTATGGTAGGATAATCTTCCCTACTTTAAGTCAACTGATGAGAGATTTTAACTGCATCTAAAAGATACCTTAAAAATACCAGCAATCCCTACATTAGTGTTTGATTGGGTAACCGGGGTCTGTAGCCCAGGCATGTTGCACAGAAAACTGACCATCACACCCTTATGCCAAAACCAGACAGGGAGATCAAGAAAAGAAAACGATTGACTAACAAACTTTATGAATAGCAGACACAAAAATCTTCAACAAAATGCTGGCGATTCAAAGCCAGCAATGTATAAAAAGGATTATACACTGTGACCAAGTGGGATTTATGGCAGAAATGTGAGGTTGGTTCCATATTGCGAAAATCCATCAGTGTAATGCCTCAGTAGAATAGAGGGAAAAAACCATATGAACATCTCAATAGAGGCAGGAAAAACTTTCTCTAAAAGTTAAACGTACAGTCACCAGATGACCCAGCAATTTTTCTCTTAGGTACTCTATGCAAGAGATATGAAAACATATGCCCACACAAAAATTTGTTATGTGAATGTTCATAGCAACAATGCTTATAATAGCCAACGAGTAGAAACAATTGAAATGTCCACCAACTGGTGAATAAGTGAAATATAGTGTATCCATACAATGGAATATTATCTAGCCACAATTGAAGGATAAACTATTAATTCATGCTCAGTGTGAATGGATCTTGAAAATATGCTGAAAGAAGCCAGACAAAAAAGGTCATATACTATATGATTCTATGTATATGAAATATCAAGTACAGGCAAATCTACAGAGGCAGAAAATAGATTAGTGGTTGTCAGGAACTAAAGTAGGGCAGAAGGGGAAATGTCTGATAATAGGCTTTTCTTTTTACTTTTTTTTAATTTTACTTTTTTATTTTTTTAATATATGAAATTTATTGTCAAATTGGTTTCCATACAACACCCAGTGCTCGTCCCAAAAGATGCCCTCTTCAATGCCCATCATCTCCCCTCCCCTCCCTTTTTTTTTTAAATTTAGTTTATTTACTTTGAGAGAGACAGAGACAGCATGAGTAGGGGAAGGGCAGAGAGAGAAGGAGGCAGAAAATCCCAAGCAGGCTTCACACTGTCAGTGCAAAGCCCGACATCGGGCTCAAACTCCCCATCCGTGAGATCATGACCCGAGCCAAAACCAAGAGTCGGATGCTGAACCGACTGAGCCACCCGGGTGCCTCTAACAGGCTTCTTTTTAAGGTGATAAAAATGTTCTGGGATTAAATAGTGGTGATGGTTGTACAACATCGTGAATGTACTAAGAAACCACTGAATTTTACACTTTAAAAGAATGAATTCTATGGTTTGTAAGTCATATCTCAATTTTTAAAAGCACTCACATAGGATTTTAGACCATACTATAGTTAAATGGCTTAGATGCATTAAAAAAATAACTGAAATTGAAATTCAATGTACTAACTCTTTTTAAAAAAAAAAAATTTTTTTTTAACGTTTATTTATTTTTCAGACAGAGAGAGACACAGCATGAACGGGGGAGGGGCAGAGAGAGAGGGAAACACAGAATCGGAAGCAGGCTCCAGGCTCTGAGCCATCAGCCCAGAGCCCGACGCGGGGCTCGAACCCGTGGACCGCGAGATCGTGACCTGAGCCGAAGTCGGACGCTTAACCGACTGAGCCACCCAGGCGCCCCATTGTACTAACTCTTTTAAAACTTGCAACTTCAAATTTGTGGGATTCAAATCAGTAGTTACATCATTTTCCCCATTACTTCCACCCACAATATAAACATGCTGTAATTATTATCAGGTTAGAAAAACAAAAACACATCTCTCTTGAATCACACATCCCTCTATTGCTTCTGCCCCATTTCTGTATTTTCTCTTTAATTTTTTTAAATGTTTTTTTTAATTTTTTTTTAACGTTTATTTATTTTTGAGACAGAGAGAGACAGAGCATGAACAGGGGAGAGGGAGACACAGAATCCAAAACAGGCTCCAGGCTCTGAGTGGTCAGCACAGAGCCCGACGCGGGGCTCGAACTCACGGACTGCGAGATCATGACCTGAGCCAAAGTCGGCCGCTTAACCGACTGAGCCACCCAGGCGCCCCAAATGTTTATTTTTGAGAGAGAGAGAAGGAGAGAGGCAGAGTGTGAGCGGGGGAGGGGAAAGAGAGAGGGAGACAAAGAATCCGAAGCAGGCTCCAGGCTCTGAGCTGTCAGCACAGAGCCTGACACAGGGCTCAAACTCATGAACTGTGAGATCATGACCTGAGCATAACTGACTGAGCCACCCAGGCGCCCCTATAGCAAAACTCTTTTAAAAAGTTCTCTATGTTTGCTGTTTGCATGCTGGTGATTTTTTTCCTCCTCTTTCTCTCTTGAATTTACTCCAATCAGGCTTTCCCATCCAACCTCCACAGATATTCCTCTTGTCAAAGTCATGAGTTAATAATGCTAACATTGCCAAAATCTAATGATCCATTACCAATCCCCATCTTACTTGAAGTATCAGGAGCTTTCGAAGTATCAGGAGTCTTCCCTACTTTGAAAAAGCTTTCTTCTCATAGTTTCCAGGACACCATCGTTTCCTGAGTTTCCTTCTATATCCACGGCTGCTCCTTCAAAGTTTTCTTTGTTCCTTCTCTTTCCTCCCACCTCTCCCCAGCCTTGGTTCTGTCGAATCACTCAAGATTAAATCCCTCAATCTCTTCTCTCCTATATATATATATACCGAGGGTCCTAGCCTCGGTAATCCAATCTCAAAGATTATCCACCCAAATGCTAATCACTGCCAGATTATCTCTAGGCTCATATATCCAACTCTCAATTCGGTATTTCTGCCTGGATGTCTACTAGGTAGCTTAAGTCAAACCTAAAATTCCCAGACTCGGGGTGCCTGGGTGGCTCAGTCAGTTAAGCGTCCGACTCTTGGTTTCTGCTCAGATCATGATCTCACAATTCGTGAGTTCGAGGCCCAGGTCAGGCTCTGTACTGGCAGTGTAGATCCTGCCTGGGATTATCTCTCCCTCCCGGAGCCCCTCCCTCGAGCATGCTTGTGCTCGTGTTCTCTCTCGGTCTCAAAATAAAAGTAAAACATACATTTTTTTAAAAAGTAAAATATAAATTAGACAATACCATTTCATTACTCAAAACTTGACAATGCCTTTCTATTTCTTTCAGAGTAAAAGCCGAAGACTTTATAACGGCTTATAAAATCCTATAAGATTTGATCTCTTGCTACCTTTTAGATTTCTAGTAACCCTTCCCTTCACTCTCTTTGCTCCATTCCCTTTGGTTGCCATGCTTTTTAGTAAACAAGCCAAGCACAGTCCCAGTTTAGCCTCTGAATGTGGTATTTCCTCTGCCTAGAAAGGTATTTCTCCAGAAAAAAAGCACAACTTGTTCTTCTCCCTTCAGTTTACCCTCCAAGTGCATTTACTGGGGAGGCGGTGACCAGACATGAGATTTGAGTCAGTATTTGATAAGTGGAAACTACTGGGGAGTTTTAATCTGAGTTGTGATCAAGTAAAATTTAAATTGGGAAATTGATTACAGATATTCCAAACTGGAGACCTGTCAGAAGGCTTTTCCAACTCAGGCTAAGGATTTTGTGCTAAATAGTTAAGATTACCAAACGCCATTGAAGGGTTGTAAATGATGAAAGAAACTACAGAGTAAAGAATAAGTTTGGAATAAGGACTATTAGAGACTATTCCCTAGTAGTAGAGATTACAGTGATAATGGTGACCAGAACTAAGGTAGGTGTCATCTGTATCTTGGACGTCAATAGGCCATTAGAAGGAACAGCCAGTGATAAAGGAGGCAAAGTACATAAACAAGTTAAAGAAAGAATGAAGGGGCGCCTGGGTGGCTCAGTCGGTTAAGCGTCCAACTTCGGCTCAAGTCACGATCTCACAGTTCTTGGGTTCAAGCCCCGCGCCGGTCTCTGTGCTGACAGCTCGATCCTGGAGCTTGCTTCAGATTCTGTGTCTCCCTTTCTCTCTGCCCCTCCCCTGCTCACACTGTCTCTGTCTTTCTCTCTCAGAAATAAATAAACATTAAAAAAAAAAGAAGAAAGCATGCATTTCCAATAGGTATATGAAAAATGTTCGATTTGGGGCGCCTGGGTGGCTCAGTCGGTTGAGCGTCCGACTTCGGCTCAGGTCACGATCTCGCGGTCCGTGAGTTCGAGCCCCGCGACGGGCTCTGGGCTGATAGCTCGGAGCCTGGAGCCTGCTTCAGATTCTGTCTCTCCCTCTCTCTCTGCCTCTCCCCCATTCATGCTCTGTCTCTCTCTGTCTCAAAAATAAATAAACGTTAAAAAAAAAAAAAGAAAAATGTTCGATTTAATCAAGATGCAAAGAAACTAAATCTTAAACAATGAGATTTATGCATATAGATGTGAAAAATATTATTTGCAGTATGATGCAAGTTTTGTTGAAATTTTGTGAATATAAATATTTATTCAGCACTAGCCCCGTAGATGGCAAATATGTGTATGAGCAATCTAGAATATGTGCCAAAATGTTAAAGTAGTTTTGTTTTGTTTTTTTCTGGAAGATGAGAATGGAAATGATTCTTTTAATATTTTTATTGTTTTGCTTGTTTCTATTTATTAAAATTTCTGTGGGGTGCCTGGGTGGCTCACTCAGTTAGGGTTGTGACTCTTGATTTTGTTTTAGGTCATGATCTCACAGTTCGTGAGTTGGAGCCTTGCATCAGGCTCTGCAGTGACAGTGTGGTGCCTACTTGGGATTCTCTCTGTCTCTTTCCCTCTGCCCCTCCCCTGCTCACTCTCTCTCTCTCTCTCTCTCTCAAAATAAATAGATAAACTTAAAAAATAAATAAATAAAATTTCTGCAACGTGCAAGACCACTGGTATAATAAAAATAAATAGAAAAAAGTTGACTATGCATTCAGTGTACCCACTTGTCCAATCTTGGAGAGTTTCAAGGGAAGGAACGAATTAGATTTTTTTCTTTTTAGCTACGTAGTTAGTTTCCCAGCAAACAAAGGGTATAATTAAGTTGTTTTGAGTGGTATGGAAATGGTCTCTGATTCGATCTCTGGCTTAGTTGGTAAAGCGACCGACTCTTGACTTCAGCTCAGGTCATGATCTCACGGTTGGTGAGATGGACCCCCACGTTGGGCTCTGCGCTCACAGTGCAGACTGCTTGGGACTCTCTCTCTCTCTCTCTCTGCCCCTCCCCAGCTCCCGTGCAAGCACTCACACGCTCCCTCTCTCAAAATAAATAAATAAACATTAAAAAGAAAAAAAAAAGAGAACATTTGGAAACTATAATAAGGCAATGTCAACCAAAATACTGTGCATTGGGGCGCCTGGGTGGCTCAGTCGGTTAAGCATCCGACTTCGGCTCAGGTCATGATCTCGCGGTCCGTGAGTTCGAGCCCCGCGTCGGGCTCTGTGCTGACAGCTCAGAGCCTGGAGCCTGCTTCGGATTCTATGTCTCCCTCTCTCTCTGACCCTCCCCCTGTTCATGCTCTCTCTCTCTCTCTGTCTCAAAAATAAATAAAACATTAAAAAAATTAAAAATAAATTAAAAGACCCCAAAATACTGCACATTGATCAATTTTACCTACAACGGTGGCAATATGTCACCTGATGCCAATCTTTCCAAAGCGAGTCTGAAAATTTCGGGCTTAAACTTTGAATTGGTAATAACCATGAGTTTTCAAGTCAGACAAGAGTACAGCCAATTCAGGTGGGGTCTTTGAAGGGATGTTTCAGTAGGCAAAAACTGCTTGCTTTTAACAAGGCCGTGTGCACCACGGAAGCTATGAAACATTTCTCTGCGTCTTGTTTCACCTGTGCCACCGTTTGGAAGACAGAAGGGAAGCGGCACATTTCTGTAGAAAAATAATTTAGAAAATGCTACCCACTTCTATGGGCAATTGCTGAAAGAGGAGGCTGGTGGAACAGGCTGGGAGATTTACCAAATGCATTTCTTTCTGTTACTCCTAAAGGCATTGAAGAGGCACGGACTGTGAGCTAAAGCAAAACATCTGAGTATGTCTGTAGGCAGTCTTCCCAGAATGCCCTTCTGGCATGACTGCCTCGCACTCTACTGGACAATGTGGTGAATGCGGGCTTTCGCTGGTGTTTGCTGGAAAGAGCCAGACACTTTTGCGACCGGATGCTCTGGACTCACAGAAAACTACTTGTGATGTTGTGATTTATAATAAAAATGTGTATTTGGTCTTCATCCTGTTCCAGGCCCAGAGCTCCTAAAAAAACCTTGTAATTTCCTGGTGAGAGATTCAAAGGTGTCTTCTGTTGTGGTAAAGAGGTGACTTGGAATGTCTCTAAGTAACCGGAAGATGGGGCTGGTTGCCAGGGGAGCCAACCACATGATTTAGAGGGTTGAAACTTCCAGTCCCAACCCCTGACTGACCTCCAGGGAAGGGAGAGGGACTGGCGAATCAGTTCGGTTATCAATAGCCAATGATTTGATAAATCATGCCTATGGGATGAAGCCTCCATCAAAACCTTAGAGGACGGGGTTTGGAGAGCTTCGGGGTTGGTGAACCAGAACCAGGGGCCCAACATGTGCCACCCTGTTGGGCTCCAAACCCACTGGGACAGAGTAGGCAAAATATATAAACAAGTTAAAGAAAGGATGCATGGCCAATGGGCATATGAAAAATGTTCGATTTGATCAAGATGCAAAGAAACAAAATCTTAAATAATGAGACATATATATATAAACATGAAGAATATTATTTGCAGTATGATGCAAGTAATGGCCCCCTTTGTCTGGGGTCTCGCCATCTGTATCTCTTCATCTAGCTGCTGATTTGTATCCTTTAATATCCTTTATAATAAGTCGGTAATCTAATAAATAAACTGGTTTCCTAAGTTTTGTAAGCAACTCTAGCAAATTAATCGAAGCCAAAAAGGGGGTCATGGGAGCCTCCTATTTGGAGCCAGCTGGTCAGAAGCACAAGTAACAACCTGGATTTGTGATTGGTACTCGAAAGAGGAGCAGTCTTATGGGACTGAGTCCTGAACTTGTAGAATCAGATGCTATGTCTGGGTAGCTGGTATCAGAACTGAGTTGAGGGGCGCCTGGGTGGCTCAGTCGGTGAAGCATCCAACTTTCGCTCAGGTCATGATCTCACAGTTTGTGAGTTCGAGCCCCACATTGGGCTCTGAGTTGACGGTACAGAGCTTGGAGACTGCTTCGAGTTCTGTGTCTTGCTCTCTCTCTGCCCTTCTTCCACTCCCACTGTGTTTCTCTCTCTCTCAAAAATAAATAAACATTAAAAAAAATTAAAAAAAAAAAGAACTGAGTTGAATTATAAGATAACTAGCTGATGTTCAGAGACTTGCTTGGTGTGGGGGAAGAAACCTCACCCATCAGAACTGGTGTCAGAATTGTACTATGTATGCATTTTTAGTGTTTAATGTTAATTCTGTGTACTCATTTGCACACATGAAACCAGAGGGAATTTAAACTTGTGGACTGCATGATAGATTTTGTGAGAACATTCTCAGGTGGCAAGTTTAAAGTTTTTTTTTTTAATTTTTAATTTATTTATTTAAAAAAAATTTTTTTTAACGTTTATTTATTTTTGAGACAGAGAGAGACAGAGCATGAGTGGGGATGGGGCAGAGAGAGAGGGAGACACAGAATCTGAAACAGGCTCCAGGCTCTGAGCGGTCAGCACAGAGCCCGACGCGGGGCTTGAACTCACGGACCGTGAGATCATGACCTGAGCTGAAGTTGGACACTTAACCGACCAAGCCACCCAGGCGCCCCTTTATTTTTTTATTTTAAAGAGAGAGAGGGAGAGAGAGTATGAGTGGGGGAGGGAAGCAGAGAGAGAGAGAATTTTGTTTTACACATTTTTTTATCCTGTTTATTTTCGAGAGAGAGAGTGCACATGGAGAGGGGCAGAGAGAGAGAGAGAGAGAGAGAGAGAGAGAGGTTCTGAAGCTGGCTCTGCATCAATAACAGACCATGTGGGACTGGAACCCACTAACAGTGAGACCATGACCGGAGTTGAAGTCAGATGCTTAACCAACTGAGCCACCCACGTGCCCCGAGAGAGGGAGAATCTTAAATAGGCTCCATGCTCAGCATGGGGCCCAACACGGAGCTCGATCCCACGACTCCGGGATCATGACCTGAGCCAAAATCAAGACTCAGACGTTCAACTGACTGAGCCACGCTGGTGCCCTTCAGATGTCAAGTTTAAAGGTATAACACTAAATACATTGTAATCAGATAGAAATTTGAGTTTCCTCTCTCCCTCTCTCTCTCTTTTTGAGTTTTATTAGAGGTCCCCAAAGTTATGAACAGGATGCTCTGTATAAAACATGCTAAGAGATTATGAAACAGATTTTGCTATTAGTGGTTTATCACCCACCTGAAGTGTTTCTGAGGCAAGGAAAATGATCAAGAGAGATAATCAAATTTCTCTAAAGAGAGTTGGTGATTGGCCGTGCTAGCCTTCTCTGTCCCACACTCCAGCCTCACATTCTGGTGGAAGAAATGGTTGCCACTTTGTCAGTCTCAGTCAAGTGAAGAGAATTTCTCAGAGTCATTCACAGAGCTTGACTTTTGTCAATACACAGGGACTGGCACCTGACTTCAGCTTGGGAATGTCTAAATGTGAGAGGCACAATTGGGAGCTGTCCATGGTGGTCAGAAGGTTTTACGGGTAGAGCTTTCACTAACAAGCAGATCAGATCAGGAGTATGTAAGCCATAAAAATAACATCTGACAGAGTCTGGATTTGGTCTATCATGCAGGGTCACTTCTTATGGCTTCCCAGGTCATCTATCCTAGCAGTCTTGAAAGGGACACCGACTACCAGAAGATTGGTGCGGAGGAGGGAGTCCCACGGGACAGGTGTAAGAAGTGTAGCCCTCCTTAAGAAAAATCATGGAAAAGGCACTCAGGGAGAGAGATTGTAAAAACCAACAGAGGGGCGCTTGGGTGGCTCAGCTCATGATCTCATGGTTCATGAATTCGAGCCCTGCATCGGGCTTTCTGCTGCCAGTGCAGAGCCTGCTTCCCCCTCTCTCTCTGCTGCTCCTTTGCTTGTACTCTCTCGCTCTCAAAAACAAATAAACATTAAAACAACAACAACAACAACAACAACAGAAAATGTCTTGGGAAAACAATCCAGAAGTATGATCTCTGCCTTGCCTGAAAGGCACATTTGGCATTGTTGCAATCATACCAGTAATGGAGGACTTTGTCCTTTTTCTTTAACCTGCCTGTCATCTAGCTGAGTCAGACCCTGTCAGGCTGGGGATGTGCAAGCACTCTCATGAGGTTTTTAACCATTTCAGTGATATATTTGAAATTGTTTTTGATTAGAGAAGGAGCTTCACTCCATGGCTGAGCAATCTGTTATTTGAAGAACATGTTAAATCCTAGACAAATAACTCTTCTGACAATCTTGTCACTAATTTAATTTTTTTTTAACACTTATTTATTTTTGAGACAGAGAGAGACAGAGCATGAATGCGGGAGGATCAGAGAGAGAGGGAGACACAGAATCTGAAACAGGCTCCAGGCTCTGAGCCGTCAGCACAGAGCCCGAACTCACGAACCGCGAGATCATGACCTGAGCCAAAGTCGGACGCTCAACCGACCGAGCCACCCAGGCGCCCCTTAAGTCACTAATTTAAATGGCAGTTCCTGGGACCACCTAGGTGTCTCAGTCAGTCAAGTGTCCGACTCTTAGTTTCAGCTCAGCTTCGTGGGTTCTAGTTCCGCGTTGGGCTCTGTGCCGACAGTGCAGAGCTCGCTTGGGAGTCTCTCTCTCTGCCTCTCCCCTGCTCACACTGTCTCAGTCTCTATAAAAATAAATAAATAAACTAAAAAAAAATTACATGAAAGTACAAACTTTGAGGTCCAAAATCTTTGAGGATACAACTAGATAACATATTTGGAGATAGTTTCCTTTTCTGGTCCTGTGCCTATGCTTGCGATCTTCCAACAGTCATCTATGCTGCATGGTAAGATTAAGGAATCAACTAACTTCACAAATTTGATGCTTTGTTAATTATGCTGAAACTTGTATAGTGACAAACTTGTAAAAGCCAATAGAAATTCTGGATTTTCAGGAGTTACTTCCAGGTGAAAAGTAATGAATCATCATCATCTCTACCTCAACTAGCCAATGAGTTCCTTTTTTTTTTTTTCCTATCTAGGCAGTTGCTTTTTTCAAATTATATTTTCTTTTTTTTTTTTTTAAGTTTATTTATCTGTTTTGAGAGAGAGAAAGAGACAGTAGGGGAGGGGCAGAGAGAAAGGGAGAGAGAGAATCCCAAGCAGGCTCCTTGCTATCAGTTCGAAGTCTGACATGGGGATCAAAGCCACGAACAGTGAGATATGGCCTGAGCTGAAATCAAGAGTCAGATGCTCGGGGTGCGTGGGTGGCTCAGTCGGTTAAGCTCATGTCATGATCTCACAGTTTGATGGTTGAAGCACCATGTCGGGCTCTGAGCCATGGTCCAGCTCAGAGCCTGGAACCTACTTTAGCTTCTGTATCTCCCTCTCTCTCCATCCCTCCCCTGCTCACACTCTGTGTCTCTCTCTCTCTCTCAAAAATAAACATAAAAAACAAAAACAAAAACAGAGAGAGAGAGAGACGCTCAACCCACTAAGCCACCCAAGTGCCCCTCAAATTGTATTTTCAAGCCCAAACTTGTCCTTCCAGGGCACGTGTCTGTCTCCGTAGGTGAAACATGTGACTTTTAATCTCAGGGTGGTGAGTTCAAGCCCCACACTGGGTACGAAGCCAACTTAAAAACAAAACAAAACAGAAACAAAAAACCAAAACACTTGTCCCTCCAACCTCCCACGAAAACCTGGTAAAAACTAAACTGTTGTGATTGAAGTATGAAAGTTGGCTAGAGACCCTTGGAACTCCTAGGCATCCTAGAGGCATAGTTAAATTACAGAACTGACGTTTGCAATGAACTAATGCTTATTTTTTCCTGACCTGTGCTGAGGGGGAGCATCAGACACTCTGGAGCAGTATCATGAGTGTTCTTTTTTATGCATTTAAGTTAAAATATCTATTGTCTTCTAGGGAAACTGTGGGGACTATCTTAGCCCTCTAGGGTATAGACACTAAATAAACCCAGTTCTACTTAATGGTTTGTTATTTGGGAGAACTTACTTAGACAGTGGGACATGGGGTTGTCTCTATTCTCCATATCTTAAAAAGGGGTATTCTCTCATAGTCCCAAGTGTTAGATTTTGCTGAAGGCAGAGTATAGATGCAAGGTTTCCTTCACTCACATTATACTCCAAAATATGGCATGTTGGTATATTGAATATTCTAAGCTGAACTGGTTTGAGAAAACTACAGAAGCAGTAAGGTCACTCTGACCTCCCCCACTTTCCTTTTCTCCTGAAATAGGCCAAAAAAAAAAAAAAAACAAAAAACCCTCATGGGAAAGGTGCCTTCCCTATACCCAAAGGGGGAAGAAAAAAAACCATCCTTATCTCTGGAGACAAAGAGGCACCAAAAAGAATCCTAACAAACAGGCCTGGCTGAGTTTCTCCCAGTTTACTACAATTACCTCATAATCTTTGACAGGTCATATTTCTTCTCAACCGTCTACTTTTCATCACACCAGGCATAAAAATACTCAGGTTTAACTATTTCTTTAGGGTCTTCATTTTCTTATGGACTCGCCGGTGTCATGTAAAACTTAAATGCGGATGCGTTTGTTCCCTATTAATCCGTCTTCGTTAGGTTGATCTTCAGACCCAGCCAGGGACCCCAGGGAGTTAAGGAAAACTTTTTCCTCCCCTACATTCTCTAAATCAGACTGCAAACTCCTTCCTGTACTTGAAAGCAGCTTTGATCCACATGCAGTAACGGAGAGGGGAAGAAAGCTAGTTCCGTTTAATTGCATTTTGCCTATAGTCCTTGGTAGCTGAAACCAGGCTGCACATTGTGGACTTAGAAGCCAAGAGCTTCGACATTTTTGTAGTCTGATTTTGCCATGCCAGTCTAAGTAAATGAACTGGCACTGAGGGGACACACAGAAGGGACACGTCTGTTGATTTTTTGCCTATCATCCTACCGCGGCGGAGCTAACGTTGGAGTTCTTTGGCTTCTAGCTTGATGAAGGATGGTTCCGCCAGCGGAAACAAAATTTTAGAGAGAAATAGGTGTGTGAATTAGTTAGTTTGCAGATACAAATGAGGACCTATCACTGCCACTTGAAGATTCGACCTTAAAGGCCTTAGGAAAGGTTGGAGCTAGAGAACGCGGGAGCCTGAATCATCACGGCACTGAGATGACTTGTTTGGATGAGACACAACCAGGAACTGCTTAAAACAGCAAATGGATTTTCTGGAGTTACTTCAGGGTGAAAAAAGTAACAATCCATCACCATCTACATCTCAACTAGCGAATGTCTCCCTCCTTTTCTTCCCCCCCCCCCCCCCCCATCTATGAATTTGGGGTTTTTTTTCCAGTTATCTTTTCAAGGTCAAAACTTATCCCCCCAACCCCCCATGAAAATCTGATTTTTGAGAAGATGGATATTTGGGGAACAATAGAATTAAAGGGGAAGAAATCAATCAGCTGTATGATGATGATAATCGCTGACTGTCTTTTCTTTCATTTTTTCTTTTTTTAAATTTAAGTAATACCTGCACCCAACATGGGGCTTGAACTCACAGCCCTGAGACAAAGAGTCTCACGTTCTTCCAACCGGGCCAGCCGGTATCCACCTGACAATCTTAATGTAAACATCTTCTGTGGCATTGGGGGAAAATGGACAAGGAAATATGGATAACGCTTGTCAGAAGTTTGGGCGGAAAAAGGAGAGAGACAGATGAAGCTGTTGTTAGAGCAAGTTAGAGCAAGTTTAAAGGAAATAGAAAAAGGCAGAAATCATCTCTGGACAAGGAAAAATAAAAGTTAAGGGCTCAGGTGAGTGGTTGGCCTTGAACAGAAGGAAGAAAAGGAGGAGTCCTTCAGCCTTTATATTAGACCCCAGAAGTGACAGATACCAGGTAACTTTGTTGGGGGTGGGTGGGTTGAGGAAAGTCATACTTAGTGGCCTTATTTTTTGTCAATGAGCAAGGAGAGAGGATATCTGCTTACAGAAAGTGGGGCAGGGTTCCATGGGTGACATGAGGATTAATGAATAACAATATTAACTGTTTTTGAATGTTTGCTATTTATTAATTTTTTAATGTTTATTTTTGAGACAGAGAGAGACCGCGTGAGCAGGGAGGTGCAGAGAGAGAGGGAGACACAGAATCTGAAGCACGTTCCAAGCTCTGAGCTGTCAGCACAGAGCCTGACGCGGGACTCGAACTCACGAACTGCGAGATCCTGACCTGAGCCAAAGTTGGAGGCTTAACCAACTGAACCACCCAGACACTGTTGAATGTTGGCTATTTAATAATATGCTATTAGGGGCGCCTGGGTGGCTCCGTCGGTTAAGCGGCTGACTTCAGTTCAGGTCATGATCTCACGGCTCATGAGTTGGAGCCCCACGTCGGGCTCTGTGCTGACAGCTCAGAGCCTGGAGCCTGCTTAGGATCCTGTATCCCTCTCTGGCTCTGCCCCTCCCCCTCTCATGCTCTCTCTCTCTCTCTCTCTCTCTCTCTTTCTCTCTCTCAAGAATAAGGAAACGATGGAGGGGTGGGAGGGAGGGGAGGGTGGGTGATGGATATTGAGGAGGGCACCTGTTGGGATGAGCGCTGGGTGTTGTATGGAAACCAATTTGACGATCAATTTCATATTAAAAAAAAAAGAATAAGGAAACATTAAAAAAATTTAAATAATATTCTATTAAAATAAGAATATTACATGGTTTTATTTAACACTTCAAATAACCCTATGAGATAGAAACTATGAAAATCCTCATTTTGTGAATGAGGAAGCTTAAGCTTAGAGCACATCAGTCGCTTGTCTTAGGTCACGGTTCAGGAAGTGGCAAAGCCTGGAGAGGAAGAAGGGCTATCTGACTCCAAATTGCAGAAGTAATAATGTCATCCAGGAAAGCTAAAGGGATCATCCCCGGGGCGGGGGGGGGGGGGTATCTGAGAACCATGATTACCTCGCTGCTTGAGAATAATAACCATCTGTACTTAATACATTAACAGAAGGCTTGCATTTCCAGAGTGAAAAAGAACAGGACCGATAAGTGACACAAGGAGATGAGCCGGGACAGTTCCAGACAAAATGCAGATAAGCAAACCTTCGAAAATCTCTGTAGGACCCATTTATCGAAAGGACAAGTCCGCTTAGCAACAACCTGGTTAAAGGGGGGAGGCAGAGGTTTCGTGTAGAAGTTCTAGTACTTTTTCCTTCTTGCAAACGCTCCTTCTGTTGGAGAGGAACAGACAAACGAAATGAGATTAGCAAAACCCTTTGGCAAAATTCCCTACCACCCCCTACTTCCATCACCTCCCCACCCAGCCTACCCCTCCACCTCTACCCCACCGGTGGTTCTCAAACTTTTGCATGCATAATAATCCCCAGGAGTCCTTGTTAAAACCGAGGCCCCTGGGGGCCATCCCCAGAGCTTCTGATTCAGTAGCTCAGGGGAGAGGCTCAAAAATTTGCCCGTTTGAGAAACTCACTGGTGAGGCCAAGCGGCTCCTCCGGGAACACACTTGGAGAATCACTTGTTTCACATCACATGCTTAGCTGAAATATTGCAAAGGGTAGATTCTTGGGTCAGATTGGAAGTCCCAGTCCTCAAGCTAATGCCTGAGTGACAGTTGACTCTCTGCTGGCCACAAGGGACTGCCTACAGTTTGCTTCCGAGAACAGAGAGTGAAAAATGATGAGTTCTGGAATCCTAGCAGCTGAAACGTAATGGGATTACATGCATAGCTGAGAATTCAGCTCATTTAAATTTTAACTAACTGAAAGCATCAGGTTTTTACGACAGTATTCTCTTGCATCATAACACTAATGTCCTGGGGCGCCTGGGTGGCTCAGTTGGTTAAGCGTAGGACTTTGACTCAGGTCCTGCGTAGGGCTGCGTGCTGACGGCTCAGAGCCTGGAGCCTGCTTCGCATCCTGTGTCTCCTTCTCTTTCTCTGCCCTCCCCACTTGTGCTCTGTCTCTCTCTGTCTCTTAAAAATGAATAAATGTTAAATTTTTTTTTTTTTTTTTTTAAACACTGATGTCCTTAAGAATCATAAAGAGCTGCTGTTTAGGTATTTTCTACAAAATAAATTTCTGGACACCTTAGAGCTTTATTTATTTATTTACTTTTTAAAGTTTATTTATTTTTGAGACAGAGCATGAACAAGGGAGGGTCAGAGAGAGAGAGAGAGAGAGAGAGAGAGACAGAATCTGAAACAGGCTCCAGGCTCTGAGCAGTCAGCACAGAGCCCGACACAGGGCTCGAACTCACTGACCGTGAGATCATGACCTGAGCTGAAGTCAGCCGGTTAACCGATTGAGCCACCCAGGCACACGGACATCTTAGTGCTTTAAACAGTAAGATAATCAGAAGAAAACACTGCAGTGGTCTGCCTCTGATGCTTCTGATGGAAATTTGCTTCGAGCACGTACTGTCATTAACTCCAACTCTGGCAAAAGTATTGTTGTGTAAAAAAAAAAAAAAAATTCAAATAATAATGGTAACCTATTTTCACCTGGAAAAGTGGAAAGTCGGAAAAAGTTGGAAAAAGTGGCAAATTGGAAGGTGCTGGCAAGTTTTAAACATGAATTATACATTCCCAGAGATGCATTGGTGGAGAGGCACTCACAGTGTCTTTATATCCAAGGCTTTTAAAATATTTTTTAAGAGGGACAATAATATTATTTTTCTTTTTTTTTTAATGTTTTTTTTTTTTTTTTTTAATTAATTTTTTGAGAGAGAGCGGGGTGGGGGAAAGGCAGAGCGAGCCGGGGACTGAGGATCCGGAAGCCGACTCTGCGCCGACAGCCGGGGGAGCCTGATGCGGGGCTCGAACTCGTTCATGAACCCCGAGGTCATGACCTGAGCTGATAGCGGATGCTCCACTGCCCAAGCAGTTGAGTCACCCAAGCCACCTGTATTTATTTTCAAAGTATGACAAAACCGATGGTAGTTTATGACACGAGATGTATGTTTCATCTCTTTTCTGAAAACTGAAACTTGGCTTGTGTATTAGTTTTCCAGGGCTGCTGTAAGAGAGTATCATAAACTCGGCGGCAGGCACAACAGTTTGTGTCTCATATGGTTCTGGAGGCCAGGAGAATAAAATGG
The DNA here is from genome assembly GCF_023721935.1 of Panthera uncia. Lineage (NCBI taxonomy): Eukaryota > Metazoa > Chordata > Mammalia > Carnivora > Felidae > Panthera > Panthera uncia. Next base: position 41,609,333 of record NC_064809.1, read on the forward strand.
AAGGGTTGGCTTCTTGGGAGGGCCGGGAGGGAAGGATCTACAATATTGTTGTTTGTTTTTTTTTTAATGTTTATGTATTTTTGAGACAGAGAGAGACAGAGCATTCATGGAGGAGGGTCAGAGAGGGAGGGAGACACAGAATCCAAAGCAGGCTCCAGGCTCCACGCTGTCAGCACAGAGCCCGACGCGGGGCTCGAACTCAGAGACCGTGAGATCTTGACCCGAGCCGAAGTCAGAAGCTCAACCGATTGAGCCACCCAGGTGCCCCTACAATATTGTTTTTTAATGGAGATGTAAACTATGCCATAGAGGATACTAACGTCTGAGATTAACAACAACAACAACCCCCCCCTCCCCCCACAACAAACAAAAAGGACGGGGAGCCTGGAATGTCACCATCTTGTTCCTTGAGAAAAATCCTCTTAGATGAAAGACACTGGACTGTCATCTGCATGTCAAATGCAGTGTTCTTTTTAAAACCCCAGGGACAGATACAATGTTCTTTTCCACCTTGGGACTGGCCCTGCCGGAGAAGCTTCTACCTTTCTGTTTCTGTCTCAAGCACAAATAGCTTATTCGGATCAGGACTGTAGCTCTACAGATGTGCCTGGGACAGTCTCATTTCTTTTCTTTTCTTTTTTTTTTAAATGTTTATTTTTGAGAGATACAGAGAGAAGCAGAGCATGAACGGGGGAGGGGCAGAGAGAGAGAGAGAGAGAGAAAGGGAGATACAGAATCCAAAGCAGGTTCCAGGCTCTGAGCTGTCAGCACAGAGCCCGACGCGGGGCTCGAACCCGTGAACCTCGAGGTCACGACCTGAGCCAAAGCCCGACTCAACCGACTGAGCCACCTCCGCGCCCCTGGGACAGTCTCATTTCTAAGTGCATCCCTCCCTTGAAAGCTCTAAGAAGTATATGATGATATAAACATTACATTGTATATTTATAGGTAATAAGACTGGGAAGAAATGCAATAAAAAGTTCAGACTGGTTCTTTCTGAGTAATTCAATTACAGATGATTTTTTTTTCACTCTTGGTGATATTTAAATTCTCCATGATGAAAATGTAGTACTTTTAAAGTTAAGAGAAAATACTGTTGTTGTTGTTTTTTTTTTAAGGCTATGACTTATTGTTTGATAGGAGTGCCACTGCCTCTGATAAATTTTGCAATTTGGAAGGACCCTTTGGACAAAATATAAACATTGGCACGTCTCAGCGCAATCAAAAAAGCCCATATCACTTTCACTTGTTTATTCAATCGCCCCATCCCACTCACCCCCCCCTCCCCAGGAATGTTACACACACTGCATCTGAGGTTTCAGAGAACCCTACTGCCATGATTGTTCTGAACCCATAACCAACCAGATTTCAGTACTAAAAATTGCCTGAGAAACATATTTTTTCAGCTTATTTCTTTATTTTGAGGTGGGGGAGGAGAGAGAGAGAGAGAGGGAGAGAGAGACTCCCAAGCGCCGCTCGAACTCATGGACTGTGAGATCATGACCTGAGCTGAGATCAGGAGTCAGACTGAGCCACCCAGGTGCCCCTGGCCTGGGAAATATTAAAACAGCAACTAACCAGAACATAAACAGCAAACTATTGACCACGAATAACGTTTATACAATTCAAGAGGCTTCTGGGTAAACGGCAGCCGAATGGGGCAGGTATTTTTGAATAAATGCTGTTTCTTTCTGCAGCCGGAGTGCATTATAGTTCAGCTGATTCTCATTCCCAAGCAGTAAACCTGGCAACTGAAACATGAAGAGCTTGCCTTGAGAGAAGGCAAAGCTAACTCCACCCAGGCCAGTTTCCAGGACAGATTAAAATTACCGTGAGGGCACCTGGGTGGCTCAGTCGGTTGAGCGTCTGACTTCAGCTCAAGTCATGATCTCGCAGTTCTTGGGTTCGAGCCCCGAGTCTGGCTCTGTGCTGACAGCTCAGAGCCTGGAGCCTGCTTAGGATTCTGTGTCTCCCTGTCTTTCTGCCTCTCCCCTGCTCATGCTCTGTCTCTCTGTCTCTCTCAAACTAAATAAACCTAAAAAAATTTAAAATTACCAAGAAATCTGACTCAGGGCACCTGGATGGCTCAGTCGGGGAAGCATCTGACTCTTGATCTCAGCTCAGGTCATGATCTCACAGTCCTTGGGATTGAGCCCTGAGTTGGGCTCTGTGCTGATGTATGGAGCCTGCTGGGGATTCTCTCTTTCTCTCTCTGCAGCTCCCCTGCTCTTGCTCTTTCTCTCTCTCAAAATAAATAGACATTGAAAAAGAAATCTGACCTGATGGGACTTCTCCTGTCTGTGTACATCTGTCTCACAGGCACACGTGAACTGGGACATTTTGTGAATAGCACACAAGAGCTAGAAGTCTATTAGAAAATGGGGTCCAAGGGAGCCTGGCTGGCTTAGCCAGTAAAGCAGGCGACTCGACCTTGGGGTTGTAAGTTGAAGCCCCACATTGATTGTAGACATTACTTACAAATAAAAATCTTAAAAAGAAAAAAAAAGAAAAGTCAGTGGGGCCCAGAGAGGAAGGAAGCAAGGAAGTCATCTGTTTCCTAAACCCTGTGACTTACGGGCGCTTTTTTATCCATTCACCAAAAACAGTAGAATTTTTTTTAAAGACTTTATTTTTTATGTAGTCTCTACGCCCAGTGTGGGGCCTGAACCTATGACCCTGCTATCAGGAGTCACACGCTCGCTCAGCCAACTGAGCCAGCTAGGCGCCCCAGAAAATTTCACCAGGAGTTTTTAGCTCCCTGCAAGCGGGAAAGGAGTCAGCAAAGGAGTCGGAACACACACACACATACACAATGTAAAGGAGATGTTTTCACAACTGCTTTCACACATGCACATTCTTAGGTGGGTGATATGGAAGGAAAACGAAATAAATGCTATCCCTAGAGGAAAATCGCTCCCGTATAGACTCACTGTAGCCAGTTCAACTGATCAGAGCATCCTTGTTTAGTTTAGAGAAAAACATATAAGGTATTTCGTTAAAAACAAGGATGCATCAGTTTATAGTGTCAATAAACTCTTTATTAAGTAGGCATATTTTCAATTCTTTATGGCTAGAGAAATGTCCTCACCCGACAGACATGCAGGTGTATAACATGCATGTGAATGAGATGCGGCGTTAGCCACACACTTCCCCAGTACTGCCTACCTTTTTTTAAGTTTATTTATGTATTTGGAGAGAGAGAGCGCGCGCGCGAAAGAATGGGGGAGAGGCAGAGTGAGAGGGAGAGAGAGAATCTCACAGTTCATGAGATTTTGACCTGAACCGAAATCAAGAATTATATGCTTAACTGACCCATCCAGGTGCCCCCCACCCCTCACTGCCTATCTTGAAAATATCCTATCCAGGGACGCCTGGGTGGCTCAGTCGGTAAAGCGTCTGACTTCAGCTCAGGTCATGATCCCAGGGTCTGTGAGTTCGAGCCCTGCGTTGGGCTTTGTGCTAATAGCTCTGAGCCTGGAGCCTGCTTCGGATTCTGTGTCTCCCTCTCTCTCTGCCCCTCTCCCACTCGCACTCTGTCTCTGTCTCTCAAAAATGAATAAATGTTGGGGCGCCTGGGTGGCGCAGTCGGTTAAGCGTCCGACTTCAGCCAGGTCACGATCTCGCGGTCCGTGAGTTCGAGCCCCGCGTCAGGCTCTGGGCTGATGGCTCGGAGCCTGGAGCCTGTTTCCGATTCTGTGTCTCCCTCTCTCTCTGCCCCTCCCCCGTTCATGCTCTGTCTCTCTCTGTCCCAAAAATAAATAAAAAACGTTGAAAAAAAAATTAAAAAAAAAATGAATAAATGTTAAAAAATTAAAAAAAAAAAAAAAGAAAATATAATATCCACAGCTTTTTTTTTTGGGAGGGGAGCAATTAAAAATCATTTATTCCAATTTATTATCTCCTCTTTTATTTATGACTTTATATATTTAAGTTGTCTCCTTTTTTTTTTTTTTAAGATTTTATTTTTAAGTAATCTCTACGCCCAACGTGGGGCTCCAACTCATAACCCTGAAATCAAGAGTCACATGCTCTAGGGGAGCCTGGGTGGCTTAGTCCATTAAGCACCCGACTCTTGATTTCAGCTCAGGTCGTGAGCTCATGGTTCATGAGACTGAGCCCTGCCCTGGGCTCTGTGCTGACAGTGTGGAGCCTGGTTGGGATTCTCTCTCTCCCTCTCTCTCTCTGCCTCTCCCCTGCTTGTTTTCTCTCTCTCTCTCTCAAAATAAATAAATAAACATTAAAAAAAAGGAGTCACATGCTCTACCAACTGAGTCAGCCAGGCACCCCTCTCATATTTTCTTAGTCTAGCTAAATAAAGGTCTATCAGTTTTATTAATCTTTAAAAAAAAAAAAAAAACAGTTCTTAATTTTGTTAATCATTTTTATTTTTCTGCTCTGTTTCATTTATTTCTGCTCTGGTCTTTGTCGTTTTCATAATCTTTTTATTTAAGAAAATTAGATGAGCTTGTGATGTTGAGTCCTAATCTGGAGAAAAACTAATCAGGTGATCATTCAAGATAAAAAGCTTGCGATGGGTCATATTATGATCGCTGTTTTACAGAGGTGGAAATTGTGTCGATAAAGTCACATAGCTAGGGGAGAAATTGAACCCCGATCTAACCATTACACTATATTACCACCTCCTGGTCCAATCTTCAGAAATATTCTTTGGAAGTCAGGATTGTGTCTTTTCTGGCCAAAGCATGTGCCTGATAAGATATCAGTATTCCAGAAAAAGTCTCTGTGTTTTCCTGGAGTTATCATGCTTTCAATCATCCTTTTGTCCAAAGAGATTACACGAATAGTCAACCACATAAGAAAAGAAAAAGTTTTACTCCGGTGGCTCAAACATGGCTACATACTGGGGTCACTGGAAGAAGCTTTAAAAATACTGATCCCTGGACTCCATCCCCAGACATTCTGATGTAATTGGTTTGGGGTATGTCCCAAATCAGGATTTCTCGAAGTGGCTCCTCAAAGTGATACCAGTGTTGAGAGCCACTGATCCAGTTTGGTGCTTTTCAAACTTTTATGTGGCACATAGGGGTTTTGTTAAGATGCAGATTCTGATTCAGGGCACGGTGGCTCAGTTTGTTAAGTGTCGGACTTCAGCTCAGGTCATGATTTCGCGGTTCGTGAGTTCAAGCCCCGTGTCGGGCTCTGTGCTGACAGTTTGGAGCCTGGAGCCTGCTTCGGATTCTGTGTCTCCCTTTCTCTCTGCCCCTCCTCTGCTCATGCTCTCTCTGTCTCTCTCTCAAAAATGAATAATCATTAAAAAAAAAAATGCAAATGTTGAGTGGGACCCAAGAATCTGCATTTCTAACAAGCTCCTGCGTGTTACCACTGCTGCTAACTCACCATTTTAGTGTCACGGAGTCTATGCAAGGTGACGAAATTCTTTTCCTCTAACCTAACTAGAAGGGATGGGCAGGAAGCAAGTTGCAGTGTGAAAACTCAACTGAAACCGACTAAAGGGGTGGGGGAACTCCTGAGGGAAACAGACTATCAGAGAGGACATAAGTGTAGGGTGTCAGGAAGTAATCGGCTGCCATTGGAGTAGTGAAATTTTGGGGATTTCAAAAGCTGAGAAAGGGCCCCCAGTTGAAGGACACTATATCAGTTCTCACCATCCCTCTTGCAGATGCAGGCTGGGAAAGTACCAGCAATTCCAGCTACCATTCTGAAATGCTGGGGGCAAGACTTTCTATTAGAGTATATTTGGTAATGGGGGTGGGGTGGGGGAGTGGGGACTCTTTCTGGATGGTAGGGTTGGCTCACCGTCCTAAGAAATCACCGAGTAGAAGATGGGCACAGCAAAAACTGAGCAGAAGAATGAACATGTATGTGGAGGGGACGTTGGGCTTCTGGGCAACACACGTGTAGGACTTTGCTGTGCTGGGAAGCTCGCCTATTTTTCTTTTCTTTTTTAAATATTTTTTAACGTTTATTTATTTTTGAGAGACAGAGGGTCAGAGAGAGTAGGAGACACAGAATCCGAAGCAGGCTCCAGGCTCTGAGCTGTCAGCACAGAGCCCGACACGGGGCTCGAACCCACGAACTATGAGATCATGACCTGAGCCGAAGTCGGACGCTTAACCGACTGAGCCACCCAGGCGCCCCTCACCTACACCTATTTTTCAATATAGCATACCTGCTAGTCTAAGCTCAGTTGGACGAGTCCAAATGACAAGCTAGTCCAGACTCCCCAAGCCTGAAAAGGAGAAGTAAAGGGAAGAAGAGAGCTTTTGTGTACGTGATGTTGACACTAAAAAGTGAAGGAAAGTCCCAGGAAAAACCTAGTGGTTGATCGTGCCACGTTTGCAGATTTCTAAATGTTGCAAGAAGGGGAGAGTTGCATTGGAAGTCATTGTTGAGAGATTCATTCATCGAGTCCTTCCCGAAGGCCTGTTATGTGCTCCGTGGTCATCTAGGGCTTTGTGACACATTAATGAACAAAGCAGACCAGGAACAGAACTGGGGGAGCTTACGTTGTATTGAGAAAAGGGAGATGTTTGCAAGACTGTGAGATTTTCTCCAGGAAATGACAAGCATAGGAACATAGTTAACCCTTAGAAATTAGTGAGAAGTTTCTAAGTAATTAAAAAAAAAAAAAAAATATATATATATATATATATATATATGAGAAAGAGCACAAGCAGGGGAGGGGCAGAGAGAGAGGGAGAAAATCGCAAGCGGGCTCCATACTCAGCACAGAACCCAATGTGGGCTCCATCTTGCGACTGAGAGGTCACGACCTGACCCAATATTAAGAGTCCGATGCTTAACTCACTGAGCCACCCAGGCACCCTGAGAATTTTCTAAGTAATTTTTAAATTAATAGGTGGGATTTTTTTTTCTAGAAAACTGGCACTGGGGGTGCCTGGATAGCTTAGTCAGTTAAGCATCTGACTTCAGCTCAGGTCATGATCTCGAGGTTCGTGAATTTGAGCCCCACATGGGGCTCTGCGCTAAGGGTGCTAACCTGCTTGGGATTCTCCCTCTCCCTCCCTCTCTGCGCCTCCCCCACTGGCGCTTTTTCACTCTCTCTCTCTCTCTCTCTCTCTCAAAATCAATGACTAAACTTTAAAAGAAAAAAAAACTGTCACCATTTTAAATGTGAAATCCTGAAAACATTTAACGCTCTTTTCCATTTTTCCTGCCTATTTCTTGCTTATAGCTATCACACATTTTCACTGTGATCATGTGTGAATAACAGAGACATGTATTTGTTTTAAGACTTAAGCCTTGAGAACAATTTTGTTTAGGAAATGCTATTTTCAAGAAACCGGTGTTTTGACTTTAGCGGCTCTAGTGCTCAAGTCCTTGTGAAAATTTTCCTTCTGCTCTCCTTCCCTCCTTTCTTTCTTTCGTTCTTTAAAACAAATTTTTTTTTTTAATGTTTATTTAGTTTTGAGAGAGAGAGAGAGACAGAGTGTGAACGGGGGAGGGGCAGAGAGAGAGGGAGGCACAGAATCGGAAGCGGGCTCCAGGCTCTGAGCTGTCAGCACAAAACCGGATGTGGGGCTCAAACTCACCAACCATGAGATCATGACCTAAGCTGAAGTCAGACGCTTAACCGACTGAGCCACCCAAGCGCCCCACTTTTTGAAAAAAATAATCTCTACACCCAACATCTCGAACTCATGCCAGATATCAAGAGTCACACTCTACTGACTGAGCCAGCCAGGTGCCCCACATTTGTTCTAACGTAGCTATTAGGGTTGGGTTGGGATCGTGATAGTCTATGGAACTAATAAGAAAATGCAACATACCACAATTTATTTCACTGGACATTGAGTTTAGGCAACTTACAACAATATTGGGTTATTGCCACAAATATTTAAACATGCTTAAATGTCTCATCTGTTGAAAGTGCAATTCTCTCTTAAAGACACATCTCCCTCAAAGCACTGTAGCACTTTCTCCTTGCAATGCCCAGCCCCTCGGAGTGGTTTCCGCTCAGCCCCCCTTTTTCAGTTATTAGACTCGGGAGATTCGATTCAGTTTAGAAAGGTGAGTGAGGGATTTGGCTTCAAGGGGAAGAAACCCCTGATCTGAAGAAGATCAGTTAGAGGGTAATACTGAGGCTTTACTGAGACCAGGAGGTAGAAGGGATTGACAAGTTCGTCAAGAATGGAGGACAGGCAGAGGTAAAGCACTGCACATCTTCTTTTCAATGAATGAATGAATGAATGAATGAATGATTTAGGCTCCATGCCCGACGTGGGACTTGAACTCACCACCCCGAGTTTAAGAGTGGCGTGTTCCACCCAGTCAGCCAGCCAGGTGCTCTGCACTGCACATCTTAAAATAATTTGTGCTCTTTATTTGTTTTCGCATACCTTGATTCGTTAGAAAAATTACTGAAAGAAGTAACTGCCTGAGAACTGATATGCCCAGGTTGTGGCTGCAAAGTGGGGTGTGTTCAGTTATGGTATTATTTGAGGTAAAGACCAGGTCTAGGTCAGACAAGAGCTCTAAAAACAAGTAGTGACATATCTCTGGCTAATAAAATAAGTGGGTATTACAGGACATGGGATTTGGAAATGGGGAGAACAAAAGGAAAAGAAAATTCTGTAATCACCTTTACCCCACTCAGATACAAAAATATTAATTCAGAAGTTCCTTTCTTTACATTGTTTTTATTATCTATTTATTTATTTATTTTTAATTTTATTTTTTATTTTTAAAAATTTACATCCAAATTAGCATATGGTGCAACAATGATTTCAGGAGTAGATTCCTTAGTGCCCCTTACCCATTGAGCCCATCCCCCTTCTCACAACCCTCTGATTGCTCTCCATGTTTATGAGTCTCTTATGTTTTGTCCCCCTCCGTGTTTTTTATATTATTTTTGTTTCCCTTCCCTTATGTTCATCTGTTTTGTCTCTTCAAGTCCTCATATGAGTGAAGTCATATGATATTTGTCTTTCTCTGACTAATTTCACTTAGCATAATACCCTCCAGTTCCATCCACGTAGTTGCAAATGGCAAGATTTCATTCTTTTTGATTGCCGAGTAATACTCCATTGTATATATTTACCACATCTTCTTCTTCTTTTTTTTTTAAACATTTATTGATTTTTGAGAGAGAGACAGAGCATGAACGGGGGAGGGCCAGAGAGAGGGAGACACAGAATCTGAAACAGGCTCCAGGCTCTGAGCTGTCAGCACAGAGCCCGACGCGGGGCTCGAACTCACAGACTGCGAGATCATGACCTGAGCCGAAGTCAGCCGCCTAACCGACTGAGCCACCCAGGCGCCCCGACCACATCTTTTTTATCCATTCATCCACCCATGGACAATTGGGGTCTTTCCATACCTTGGCTATTGTGGGCTATTGTGGCTTTCCATACCTTTAAACATTGGGGTGCATGTGCCCCTTCGAAATAGCACATCTGTATCCTGTGGATAAATGCCTAGTAGTGCAATTGCTGGGTCAGAGGGCAGTTCTATTTTTAGTTTTTGAGGAACCTCCATCCTGTTTTCCAGAGTGGCTGCACCAGCTTGCACTCCCACCAACAATGCAAAAGAGATCCTCTTTCTCCACATCCTCGCCAACATCTGTTGTTGCCCGAGTTGTTACTGCGAGCCATTCTGACAGGTGTGAGGTGATATCTCATTGAGGTTTTGATTTGTATTTCCCTGATAATGAGTGATGTGAAGCATTTTTTCATGTGTCGTTTGGCCATGTGGATGTCTTCTTTGGAGAAATATCTATTCATGTCTTTTGCCCATTTCTTCACTGGATTATTTGTTTTTTGGGTGTTGGTTGAGTTTGATAAGTTCTTTATAGATTTTGGATACTAACCCTTTATCTGATATGTCATTTGCAAATATCTTCTCCCATTCTGTCGGTTGCCTTTTAGTTTTGCTGATTGTTTCCTTCGCTGTGCAGAAGCTTTTTATTTTGATGAGGTCCCAGTAGTTCACTTTTGCTTTTGTTTCCCTTGCCTCCGGAGACGTGTTGAGTAAGAAGTTGCTGCGGCCAAGACCAAAGAGGTTTTTGCCGCTTTCTCCTCGATGATTTCGATGGCTTCCTGTTTTACATTTAGGTCTTTCATCCATTTTGAGTTTATTTTTGTGTGTGGTGTAAGAAAGTGGTCCAAGTTTATTCTTCTGCATGTCGCTGTCCAGTTTTCCCAGCACCACTTGCTGAAGAGACTGTTTTCATTCCATTGGATATTCTTTTTTTTTTTTTAATGTTTATTTATTTTTGAGACAGAGGGAGACAGAGCATGAACAGGGGAGGGGCAGAGAGAGGGAGACACAGAATCTGAAATAGGCTCCAGGCTCTGAGCAGTCAGCACAGGGCCCGACACGGGTCTTGAACTCATGAACTGCGAGATCATGACCTGAGCCGAAGTCAGCCACTTAACCGACTGAGCCACCCAGTCGCCCCTCCATTGGATATTCTTTCCTGCTTTCTCAAAAATTAGCTAGCCATACGTTTGTGGGTTTTATATTATTTTTAATATATATACACTCGTTGGTATGCACAATATAAGCAAAGTTATGAAAACCACGTATATGCTTTTTTGTATACTGCTTTTTGAGAAAATTTTCAATTCTTTTTTTGGGAATACTACTGAGGGCTTACTTCTTTACTTTCTTAAACCCTCTAGCAATTTTCTCTTTTTTTCACCTCTTACATCAAGTATATTTCCTATTAAACATTTTTCAAAATATATGAGTTTTAATAGGAGCATAATAATTTATTGTGTAGATCTCTAGCATCATCCATTAGTTCCTTATAATGACATGTGTGTTATCTACAATTTTTAATAAACAATATAATTACCTATCACATGCATTGCTGTCTATACTATACGAATTTATAATTCATTAAAAATTAAAAAAAAATTTAACGTTTATTCATTTTTTGATAGAGAGAGACAGAGCACGAGTGGGGGAGGGTCAGAGAGAGAGGGAGACATAGAATCCGAAGCAGGCTCCAGGCTCTAAGCTGTCAACACAGAGACCGATGCAGGGCTCGAACCCATGGACCATGAGATCATGACTTGAGCTGAAGTCGGACGCCCAACCGACTGAGCCACCCAGATGCCCCTATAATTCATTTTTTAAATATATATATATATATATTTTTTTTTTTTTTTAAGTAATCTCTAAACCCAACCTGTGCTCGAACCTACCATCCCAAGATCAAGAGTTGCACACTCCACTGATTAAGCCAGCCTGGCACCACTATCTGAATCTGTAATTCAAATGAGAGCTGTTTTCTATGATTTGACAGCGTTCCTGGGCTTAACCATCACATTCTCTTAGACATGGTCCAAACTGACACAGAAGCGGGAACACTCCATACACAGCTCATGTCATTGCATACCCTTGTTTCCCGGACTGAAGTGAAAACCGCAGAAAAGCCCGGGTGTAAACCAGATGCCAGGAAATTGCACGGTAACCAGCGTGCACAGGCCTTTGTGAGTGCTGCCTGTGTTGGCTGTATGATTATGACTGCCTTATGCTTCAAGAAGGTGCGGTCCACTGGGTTATCCTTGGTACTAGAACCTTTTTGCAGTGTCTTTGTCGTCTCGATTCTCATTCCTGGTAGTTCGGACAGGATAAGTCATAACGAACGTTTGCCCACGCAGTGAGGTTCTGCAGTTCATTGAGAAGAAGGCCTTGACTAGTCCTGATAGATTAGGACTGGGGACACAGTTGTGCAGGGCTTCACAGGAAGGAGGACGTGTTCTGTGAAATAAGTTAAAAATGGCAGAGAGACCCCTGGGGGGCTCAGTCGGTTAAAAGTCTGACTTCGGCTCAGGTCATGATCACATGGTTCGTGAGTTCAAGCCCCGCATTGGGCTCTGTGCTGGCAGCTGAGAGCCTGAAACCTGCTTCAGATTCTGTCTCCCTCTCTCTCTGCCCCTGCTCTGCTCATGCTCTGTCTCTGTCTCTCTCTCTCAAAAATAGAATAAACATTAAAAAATTTTTGAAAAAATGGCAGATAAGAGCTTGGTAATATCAGATATTATCACTGGTTACTCATTCTATAACTTGATGAAAGTCATGGGGCAGAAGCAAGCAATTTCATATCTATAATTTAAAAAAAAATCTTAATCTCGTTTTCATATTTGGTGTGGCTCTCAAAATCATTAGTACAATAGTTAAGCCTTAGGGCCTTAATAACATTTGTGTTTATTAAGAGATTTGAGGGGCGCCTGGGTGGCTCAGTCCGTTGAGTGTCTGCCTTCAGCTCAGGTCATGATCTCGCGGTCCATGAGTTTGAGCCCCGCATCGGGCTCTGTGCTGACGGCTCAGAGCCTGGAGCCTGTTTCAGATTCTGTGTTTCCCTCTCTCTCTGCCCCTCCCCTGCTCATGCTCTGTCTCTCTCTGTCTCAAAAATAAATAAAAACATTAAAAAAAAAAAGAGAGAGAGAGATTTGAGGTAGTATGTTCTTTAAAGTCCTTTTGTTCTTCTCAAATGTGTCTTTACGCTGAATATAAAAGCAACAGTGCAAGGGTCCCTGGGTGGCAGTTATGTGTCTGCTACTTAAGAGTCAGTTAAGGGGCGTCTGGGTGGCTCAGTCGGTTAAGCGTCTGACTTCGGCTCAGGTCATGATCTCACACCCCGTGAGTTCGAGCCCCGCATCGAGCTCTGTGCTGACCGCTCAGAGCCTGGAGCCTGCTTCTGATTCTGTGTCTCCCTCTCTCTCTGCCCCTCCCCTGTTCATGCTCTGTCTCTCTCTGTCTCAAAAATAAAAATAAACGTTAAAAAAATTTTTTTTAAAAAAGAGTCAGTTAAGTGTCTGACTCTTGATTTCAGCTCAGGTCATGATCTTATGGTTTGTGAGATCGAGCTCTGCATTGGGCTCTGAGCTGACAGTGTAGGGCCTGCTTGGGATTCTCTTCTCTGTCCCTCTCTCTCTGCCCCTCCCCATGCACATGTGCTCTCTCTCAAAATAAGTAAATTAAATTCAAAGTTTTTTGGTTTTTTTTTTTAAAGTAAGCTTTACACCCAATGTGAGGTTTGAACTCAAGACCCTAAGATCAACAGTCACATGCTCTACTGACTGAGCCAGTCAGGTACCCTGTCCCTAGTTTTATTTTTTATTTTTATTTATTTTTTAATTAAAAAAAAGTTTTTTTTTTAAATTTTTTAGAGAGAGAGAGAGCATGAGTAAGGGAGAGGGGCAGGGAGAGAGAGAATCTTCAGCAAGATCCATGATCAGTGAAGAGCCCACTATGGGGCTCCATCCCACGACCCTGGGATCATGACTTGAGCTGAAATCAAAAGTCAGATGCTCTACAGACTGAGCCACCCAGATGCCCCTGTCCCCACTTTTTTTTTTTTAATTTTTAAAAAGTAGGTGTTGTGCCTACTTGATTTTGATAGTAGATTTCCTCCCTTTGATTACACTGTCTTCACTTTTACTTAAAAATAAAGGGGGGGGGGTTGGGGAGCTATCTCCCTTGTCTTTCCCAGTTTTGAATTCACAGAAGACAGGACCAGAAGCCTAGATCCCAAGCTGACCTAATTCTTTGAAAGGTCAAGACCCATTCTTTCAATCACATTTTCGAAGGCCAACTTCACTGAAACAATGAGTGACAAAGTAAAAGAGCTACTTATCAAACACATTAGTTATGTTATCTCAATGTTGTTTTTATTCATTGCCTTAGATACAGTTAGGATTTAGAATATACTTTTTATTTAGTATAAAAATGTTAATAGTTATGACTTGTTATAGACACATACATTTGATAAAAAAAAAAGTGTATAGATTTTGCTTATACACAAAAATACCCACTTCCGTTTGTTTTATCCCACCAAGTAAAATATGTAAAAGCAGACTGTTTAATGGCTCCTATTCCTTTTAGTGCAGGATTTCTCAGACCTATTGCATTTGTGCACCTGTCAAAGTTAATTTACTGCTTTGTGAGGAATCTCTCAAGGAGATAACAGACTGTACCCATTCGCGGTGACTTGGGAAAGAAGGTTTGCACACCTCAAGGAAGCTTCCCCACGATGTACGGATTATTATTGACTGTTGCTGTTTTATTTTTTTATAGTCATAAAGACGTCATGTTTTTTTTTTTTTTCTTGACACGAATTGAATTTAGGACACAAGTTGGAGCTATCTTCCCAGAAATACCATTAGCAGAAATAGCAAGTAATGTATCTGAGAAGCAAGCCTCAAGCAAATTGATCTGCGGGTCTTCGTCAGTTCCAAGCAGCGAGGTTTGATCCCCTGCCCAGATGCTTGTTTCAGCCCAGAGAACACCAACACAGTGCCAAGGAGAATTGTGCTCACGGAGGTGCAGAATCTTCCTTTTTTTCTCAATTATGGATAAATCGTCTCAGCATTCAGTGTAAAACGCAGAACCACCATTTTCTCATTTCTCAGCGAAGGACGAACATTTTCTTTCTCCGTTCCGGTTGTTCAAACACTCTCTTCGATTTTAATTTTTTTTTCCCTCTGGTCCGTTTTGAGTGTCTCAGAACTGCTTCTTTTCCTGCCTTCAGCTTGGAGACCGCAGGTCTTCCGAACAAGAAGTTAGGAAGGAAAATAGAAGAAAGAAAGAAAATAGAAATGGAAGAATGTATTCTTCTTCCCCTGAAACTACAAGAAAAGCTGCTACCGTTTGACATCGTAAAACTGTCCTCGCTTGAAATATCCCTGCTCCTTTCTAAGGCCAGTACCTCCTATTTTGTGCTTGATTTCATCTCTTGGACTGCTCACAGCTGTTACTCCGGGAATTCTTACCGCCCTCTATTGCATCATTACTCTTTCTCTCAGTACTTGATCTTTCCCGTCAAGCCTGCAAACATACTACTAATGAAGAATTCTAGACCCGTCTGGGGGATCTCTGATAGGTCATTAAAACTCCTTAATCTATTTGTAAAGAACTTCTCGTTGGCTCTAGAAAGCAAGAGCATTGAAATTCTTTTTGTTGTTGTTGTTGCTGTTTATTTATTTATTTTTGAGAGAGAGAGAGAGAGAGAGAGAGAGAGAGAATATGCGCGAGCAAGGGGCAGAGAGAAAGGGACACAGAATCCCAAGCAGGCTTTGCGTTGCCAGCGCAGAGCCCGATGTGGGACTCGAATCCACAAACCGTGAGATCAGGACCTGAGTTGAAACCAAGAGTCAGATGCTTAACCGACTGAGCCACCCAGGCACCCTGAGAATTGAAATTTTAATGGAACTGTGTTCATAAGAAACTCGGTCTCAAAATTGGCTCCCGTCGGGGCGCCTGGGTGGCTCAGTCGGTTGAGCGGCCGACTTCGGCTCAGGTCATGATCTCACGGTCCGTGAGTTCGAGCCCCGCGTCGGGCTCTGTGCTGACAGCTCAGAGCCTGGAGCCTGTTTCAGATTCTGTGTCTCCCTCTCTCTGACCCTCCCCTGTCCATGCTCTGTCTCTCCCTGTCTCAAAAATAAATCAGTGTTAAAAAAAAAAATCTAAAAAAAATTGGCTCCCGTGGAATAGCCACTGAAGCAGAATCTACCTTTTTTAGCAAGATCCTTATGTGCTGCAGAAAAGTTTGAAAAGCCCCAACCTAGACCAGTGGCTCTCAACACCGGAATCACTTGAGGAGCTTTAAGAGGTCCTGATGTCCAGGGGACATCCCAAACCAATTAAATCACAATCTCTGTGGGAGTGGGTGGAGTCCATGGGCCGATATATTTTTAAGTAGGCTCTACGCCCAATGTGGGGCTTGAATTCACGACCCCGAGATCAAGAGTTGTATGCTGTACCAACTGAGCCAGCTAGGGCCCCAAGGAGTCACTACGTTTTTAAAGCTCCTTCCAGTGACACCAATGTGCAGCCAAATAGGAGAACCACTGGAGTAGACAGAATTTTCTGTTTCCTGTGTGGTTGACTATCTGTGCAATGTCTTTTAGAGAAAGAGGATCCAAGTCGTGATGATTCCAGGAAAAGATAGAGACCTTTGTTGATATGTTAAATGATATTTCTTAAGATTGGCCCAGAGGAGGGTCAACAAGATTCAGTCTCAAAAATGAGAAGCTGAAAAACTAAACAAAATGAACTACAATATACTGTCATAAAGCCTAAGTGTACAATAAGAAAGATCTATACAGGGAAACAGATGACCAGATGAGGTGGGGAGGGGGGGGGGGGGGGGGGGGGGGAGGAAGATCTCAGAGTAGATGGTGGCCACTGGGGTTGCAGAGGG
The DNA here is from genome assembly GCF_023721935.1 of Panthera uncia. Lineage (NCBI taxonomy): Eukaryota > Metazoa > Chordata > Mammalia > Carnivora > Felidae > Panthera > Panthera uncia. The sequence continues at coordinate 41,625,489 of NC_064809.1, forward strand.
GAATAACTACCCATCTCCTAGGGTGGTTTGCAAAGGTTAATAGATGACTGTTTCTCCTATGTCTATTTCACTTGCCCAAGAAATGGAGTGTTTCATGGAAGCTGCAGGATATAATGACTTTTTAATAACTATTCTACTTTTTTTTTTTTTTTAACTTTGAGAAAATGTTTCTTCACTTTTGAGAGACAGAGAGAGAAAGAGAGAGAGTGCGGGGGAGGAGCAGAGAGAGAGGGAGACACAGAATCCGAAGCAGGCTCCAGGCTCTGAGCTGCCAGCACAGAGCTCAGTTCAGGGCTTGGACCCATGAACCGTGAGATCGTGACCCGAGCCGAAGTGGACTCCTAACCGACTGAGCCACCCAGGCGCCCCTCTAGTTACTGTTTCTGACTCATCTGAAATATTAGTTTTAGTGAGTCAGGAAAGAATGAGAAATCGGACTACTCTTTGATCTTGAAGAAGATTGGTTGTTTCTTAGAGCTTGGCCTTGCTTAGAATCCTTGGTCCAGTAGTTCCACTACCCTGCCCAGTATCCAATCTAAAACCATGCATTGCATTTGTTTGTCACATCCCTTAAGACTCTTTTAATCTAGAACAGTCTTTTTTTCATGACACTGAAATGCTGAAGAGACTAGATCCTCTAGAATGTCTCCTATCCTTCTGTCTGTCTTTCTGTTCTTCTTTATAGATATTTTCTTCTCACCTATCTTTCAGTGAACTAATTTCCTTTATTTATTTTTTATTTTTTATTTTTTATTTTTTATTTTTTTTGGGAAGCTCTGTGCCCAATGTGGGGCTCGAACTTACAACAGGGAGATTGAGTCGCATGCTCTACTGACTGAGTCAGCCAGGCCCCCAGTTAATTTCTTCTTCAGCTGTGTTTAATCTGTCGTGAAATTCATCTACTAAGTTCTTAATTTGTTGGGGTGCCTGGCTGGCTCAGTCGGTAAAGCATTCGACTCCTGATCTGGGGTTATGAGTTCACGCCCCAACACTGGGCACAGAGTTAAAAAGAAAAGAAAAGAAAAAGTTCTTTTTTTTTCAATTCTAAATATTTAACTTTTTTAGTTTCTAGTGCTCTGCTGAAACTTAAAAAAAAATTTTTTTTTAATCTTTATTTTTGAGAGAGAGAGAGAGAGAGAGAGAAACAGAGCATGAGCAGGGGAGGGGCAGAGAAGGAGACACAGAATCTGAAGCAGGTTCCAGGCTCTGAGCTGTCAACACAGAGCCTGACACAGGGCTCGAACTGATGGATCATGAGATCATGACCTGAGCTGAAGTCGGACGCTTAACCGACCGAGCCACCCGTGCTGCCCTGAAAATTTTCATCTTATTACTTATATTCTTAATTTTTTTTATGTTTATTTTTGAGAGAGAAAGAGAGAGAAAAAAAGACAGAGTGTGAGTAGGGGGAGAGGGGCAGAGAGAGAGGGAGACACAGAACCTGAAGCAGGCTCCAGGCTCGTAGCTGTCAGCACAGAGCCCAAAGCAGGGCTTGAACTCACAAACAGGAGATCGTGACCTGAGCTGAAGTCGGACGCTTAACTTACTGAGCCACCCATGAGCCCCTTATTACTTACATTCTTAAGCATATTAATCAGAGGTATTTTAAGTCTGATTCTAAAAACTCTAACTGAGCTTTATTAACCTGGGCTTTATTTTATTTTATTTTATTTTATTTTTTAATTAATTTTTTATTAATTTAATTAATTATTTATTTAATAATTATTTATATTTATAATTATTTAATTTATATTTATAAATATAGTTTATAAATATATTATAAATATAATTTATATTTATAAATATTAATTTATATTTATAACTATTTGATAATTGTTTATAATTTAATAAAATTGTTTATTAATTTTTTGTTAATTAGTTAATTAATTAATTAATTTGATTTTCTGTTTTAGGTCAACTCTTTTTTTTTTCGTATGTCCAATTATTGTCCATTGAATACTAGGTATTATGTATAAAAACTTAACTCCCTCTTCCTTAACTGTGGCTGTGAATGGGAACTTCTTTCCAATACAAAGGCGGAAAGAAGAGTAACTTTATAGTGGAGAGAACGGACAAACACAACCTCAGCGCCGTGATCAAGGTCTGCCGTGACGGCAATGGCTTGTTGATGGTATGCACCCTTGATATGATGTGATGAAAATGGCACTTTGCACCCGGCTTTGCTCCAAAAAAAACCCGCAACCCAATTTATCGGGAGAAATACGTCAAATTTCAATACAGGAACATTCTCCAAAATACATGACCAATATTCCTGGATGGTCATCGCCTGAAGAAGTTTAAGGAGACCTGATAACAGTGTCAGGTGGACAAAAATCTGGAACAAAAAAAAAGAACGTTAGGTTATAAAATAAGAGAACTTGAATGAGGTATAGGTTTTAGTGAATAATAATGTGTCACTGGGGCACTAGGGTGGCTCGGTGGGTTAAGCGTCTGACTCCTGATCTCAGCTCGGGTTTTGATATCAGCCTCGTGGATTCGAGCCCTCATTGGGCTCCACACTGGGCATGAAGCCTACTTAAAATAATAATGATAATGCAGCACTACTGGGTCATTCGTTGTGACGAACGTACCATACTAACGTAAGATGTTAATAGGAGGGGAAACTGGTTTGTGGTACAGACAGGGAACTCTCAGTACTATTTTCTCAATATAAATTTAAAACTATTCTAAAAATTAACTTTATTTAGGGGACCCTGGGTAGCTCAGTCGGTTAAGCGTCCGACTCTTGATGTCGGCTCAGGTCGTGATCTCAAGGCCCATGAGTTCCAGCCCCATGTCAGGCCCTGGGCCGACAGCTCGGAGCCTGGAGCCTGCTTCGGATTCTGTGTCTCCCTCTCTCTCTGTCCCTCCCTCACTCATGCTCTGTCTCTCTCACCTTCAAAAATGAATAAATGTTAAAAAAAAAAAAAAATTAAAAAAAATTAAAAAAATAAAAATTAAGTTTATTTAAAAAAAAATTGTAGAAACGTGTTGGCTTGTCTTACCTGTTTCCAGAGAAAACTTTACTTTTGTACCTGTGAGGTCAGAGTCTCGTTTCAGCCCTCCAACGTTCGTAGGGCAGTTCTGGGTGGGTCCGTCCTACACTCCAGTTTCCCCCTCTTGCCCTGTGAGTCTCCTAAAACTATGGAGCTTACCAGCCACCCATTGCCACTTTCTGAGCTGAGACCCAGTCTTACAGGCGCTGCTAAGAGTCAGCAAATGTGTCCAAGCTTCCCTTCTCTGTGAGGTGTTGGCCTCTTAAATTCCCCACTGCATTGAAAGCTCTCTGATGTGGGGGCCTGCGTGACTCAGTCCGTTAAGGGACTGACTCTTGATTTCAGCTCAGGTTATGACCTCAGGGTCATGAGACTGAGCCCTGAGTTGGGCTCTGCGCTGCCTCCTTAAGATTCTCTCTCTTCCTCTCTCTCTACTCCTCCCCAGAGCAGGTGCACTGTCTCTGTCTCTAAAATAACAAAACATTAAAAAAAAAATTTTTTTTAACATTTATTTATTATTGAGAGACAGAGAGAGCGTGAGCAGGGGAGGGGTAGAGAGAGGGGAGACGCAGAATCTGAAGCAGGCTCCAGGCTCCGAGCTGTCAGCACAGAGCCCAACGTGGGTCTCGAACTCACGAACTGTGAGATCGTGACCTGAGCTGAAGTCAGTCGCCTAACCAACTGAGCCACCCAGGCGCCCAAAACATATTTTTTTTAATCTTACAAAAAGTAAAACAGAAAGCTCTCTGATACTTCAGGTAGTTGTTTTTATGTTTATCTAGCTTTCCAGGTTCTCAGCAGACAGTCAGCCTGACACAAGCTCTTCAGCCACAATCCAAACAGGAAGTTTCTGCTTCTCATTTCTGAGATTGCCTTTCGTTTCCTCACTGATTCCAAAATACTGAGACGCTCCTGTTTTCCATGAGTCCGGGTGCTTCTTCTTTGTGCTAGCCAATACTTTAGTAAAAAGCATTTTATTTCTTCTTATTATTTTTTTATTTATTTTTGCAAGAGAGAGAGAGTGTGTGTGAGTGGGAAAGGGGTAGGGGGAGGGGGGGAGACAGAGGATCCGAAGCAGGCTCCATGTGGACAGCAGGGAGGCCCATGTGGGGCTCCAACCCATAAACCACAAGATCATGACCTGAACCGAAGTCAGATGCTTAATCGACTGAGCCACCCAGGCGCCCCAGTAAAAAGCATTTCAAATATCAGGGAGATTTAAAAAATGACCTAGATGCTAGAAATGATTAACAACTAATTAGGGAATGGGGCACCTAGGTCGCTCAGTCAGTTAAGCGTCCGGCTCCAGCACAGGTCCGACTTCAGTTCAGGTCATGATCTCACAGGTTCACAGATTTGAGCCCCGCGTCAGGCTGACAGCTCGGAGCCTGGAGCCTGCTTCAGATTCTGTGTCCCCCTCTTTCTCTGCCCCTCCCCTGCTCGTGCTCTGTCTCTCTGTCTCTCAAAAATAAATACATGGGAAAAAAAAATTAAAAAGAACTAATTAGGGAATTAAGTTAGGAAGCAAAATAGGAAAAAGCCGAGTGACACTGACTAAAATTATCTTCTGGAAAGGTAAAAAGTACTGTGCCTGCTTCAGCAGCGCATACACTAAAATTGGGAAGATACAGAGAAGATTAGCGTGGCCCCTGCTCAAGGATGATATGCAAATTTGTAGAGTGTTCCATATTAAAAAAAAAAAAAAGGTACCGGTAGCTGATAAATTCCCTTTGGCATATCCCATTGTGATCTAGCTTTCTTATTTATTTATTTATTTATTTATTTTTTAACATTTATTTATTTTTTGAGACAGAGAGAGACAGAGCATGAACAGGGGAGGGTCAGAGAGAGGGAGACACAGAATCCGAAACAGGCTCCAGGCTCCGAGCTGTCAGCACAGAGCCCAACGCGGGGCTCGAACTCACAGACCGCGAGATCGTGACCTGAGCCGAAGTCGGCCGCTCAACTGACTGAGCCACCCAGGCGCCCCTGTGATCTAGCTTTCTAACTGCACCAGCAGGAAAACAAAGTACTGAAACAAGAATTACCATGGATGGATTTACTTTCTGTAATTCCATAAATTATAGGTTACAAGATGAGCCTGGGATATCTAGTGGTACCAGAAAGTAAGGAAAAAGGAAATACTCAAAGAATGATGGCCACATGTCAAAAGGAGAGAGTATGAAGGTTGAACCGGCTCTCACTGGCCACATGTGGGACAGTTTGAGTGTATTTCTCTAAATATTTATAAACTATTGATAGCACTAATAAATGATGAAGTTATGGTCTCATAAATTAAATTTCCTCCCAAATCAATCAGCTTTCTAGAAACTGATACATTGGACTAACTTAATGGCTTTACGTATTGTTAGAAGTCAATTCACAATCACATGATTATAAAGTTGATCGGTAATGTTATACCAAAACAAGTTCGTTATTTTAATATTACTTTTTTTATTGTGTTATTTTTTTCCCCCAGAGTGAGAGTTAGGGCCAATAAAGTCTAGATCATTTCTCAGATCTATTTCCCACTCACTCTCTTCTGCAATCAGAACATCATTAATCCTTCATTCCTATTTTCGTATTAAGATTCTTTTTTTAAAAAATTCTTTTTAACGTTTATTCATTTTTGAGAGATGGAAAGAGACAGAGCATGAGCAGGGGAGGGGCAGAGAGAGAGGGAGACATAGACTCCAAAGCAGGCTCCAGGCTCCAAGCTGTCAGCACAGAGCCGGATGAGAGGCTCGAACCCACGGACTGCGACATCATGGCCTGAGCCGAAGTCAGACGCTTAACTGACTGAGCCACCCAGGCGCCCCAAGATTCTTTTTTTTTTTTAAGTTTACTTGTTTATTCAGAGAGAGATAGAGAGCAGAGCTGGGGAGGGGCAGAGAGAGGAGAGAAAGGATCCCAAGCAGGCTCCACACTGTTAGCGCAGAGCCTCATGTGGGGTTTGAACTCACAAACCTCGAGATCATGACCTGAGCCGAAATCAAGAGTCAGATGCTTAACTGACTGAGCCACCCCCATGCTCAGGAATCTTTCGTTTCAAGATTCTTACATTTTGTATTTTTAAACACCAACTGAAGCTATCCTGAGTTATTTTTGGTTATTAATCATCTTTCCAGTTATGAAGGCTTATGTTTTCAGTGCCTTTCAGAGATCAATGATTTTAGCTAAGTCGAATGATTCCATCCAGGGAAACTATCCTTGGCAAAGAAATTATCCCCAAACTCACACGTTTAATTGTGTTGGTATCTCATTCTTTGAACTGCTGGCTCTTTTCTAGTTTGCTTTAATTTTGCCTTTTGTTTTTTTTCCTCTCTCTTATTGGACCAGACCTACCTTCAACAGGAATATAATTCCTGAATTGGCAGCGTCCAGGAAAGAGAGTTCTCTGTAGGTCGTGTCACACTGCCACAGCATCACGAGGACCAGCCAGTAACCCATCACCTTCGCCTGCAATTACAATTACCTGGTTATGAGCCGGTCATTCATCTCGCAGAAGAGCACAAGGGAAGACGCACGGGTTGTGCCCAGATAACGGTCTGCGGCTTACGCCACCATCTGTGAGGAGCATGTCCCCTTTGAAGCTTTATACCTACATGTACTGGGACTCCCCAGCCAGAGAACATCTCAAACCTGTACTTGATTTTTAGTGGCAGAGTGGGGCTTTTTGCTTTAAAATGTTTTACATTTGGGGGGCACCTGGGTGGCTCAGTCAGTTGAGCGTCTGACTTCGGCTCAGGTCATGATCTCACGGTTCGTGAGTTCGAGCCCCGCATGGGGCTCTGTGCTGACAGCTTAGAGCCTGGAACCTGCTTCGGATTCTGTGGCTCCCTCTCCTGTTCGCACTCCGTCTCTCTCTCTCAAAAAATAAATAAACAGTAAAAAAAGAAAAAAGTTTTGCACTTGGGGCACCTGGGTGGCCCATTGGTTAAGCATCTGACTTCAGCTGGGGTCGCAATCCCAGTTTGTGGGTTTGGGCCCCACATCGGGCTCTCTGTTGTCGGCATGGAGCCCGCTTCTCAAAAATTAAAAAAAAAAAAAAAAACCTTTTACATTTTCTTGCATTTAAATTAATATTCAATTTATTGTGGTTGTACGTTTTTAAAACTTAGTTTTCTTACAACTTGAATCTCAAGGGGAGCCTGGGTAGCTCAGTCAGTTAAGCGTCTGACTCTTGATTTTTAGCTTGGGATTCTCTCTCTCTGCCCCTCCTCCACCAAAATAAATAAATAAACTTAAAAAAACCAGCTTGAATCTCAATGTACAAGTCATCTTATATTTGTGCATTTGTTTGTTTATTTTTAATCTTTTTAACGTTTATTTATTTTTTTTCTTGTATTTTTTTTAAATTTTTTTTGAATGTTTTTATTTATTTTTATGACAGAGAGAGACAGAGCATGAACAGGGGAGGGGAAGAGAGAGAGAGGGAGACACAGAACTGAAACAGGCTCCAGGCTCTGAGCTGTCAGCACAGAGCCCAACGCGGGGCTTGAACTCACGGACCATGAGATCATGACCTGAGCCGAAGTCGGACGCTTAACCGACCAAGCCACCCAGGCGCCCCAACGTGTATTTATTTTTGAGAGAGAGAGAGGGAGAGAGAGAAAGCATGAGCAAGTGGGGGAGGGGCAGAGAGAGAGAGGGAGACACAGAATCTGAACAGGCTCAAAGCTCTGAGCTGTCAGCACAGAGCCCCATGTGGGGCTTGAACTCACTAACCGTGAGATCATGACCTGAGCTGAAAGCAGACGCTTAACTGACTGAGCCACCCAGGCGTCCCTTGTCATCGTATATTTATAAATTTAATACTTTTTATGATAAAATTTAAAACATTCACTTTCCCTTGTTCCTTGACTAATGTTTAATTAGCACTTATTTATTTGGCTTAATTAGCTTTCAAATGATATGCTTTAAAGATTCCCTCAACCTTTAACTCTATTTACAAGCTTAATTAATTAAAATTCCTTAAATAAAGAAAGTGTTACGGAACCAGGCTGGAATGCTGGCAGAAGAACCAAGGGGCACTTGGAGATCTTGGAAGGCAGGAGGTTTATTTTATACCAGTGGGCTCAGAGGAGGTCATTCTCCAGAGGTCTGAGTCCCGAGCACAAGCGAGGGGGACAATTTATAGTCTGTTACTTCTGCGTTCTGCATTAGTAGTAATTTGGTCCACACAGCAAGCCGGGCAGGAAGAAGAACTCAGAGGAGGAGTCTCTAAGCTAGGAACTAGAGCTTATGTTAGTCCCTTCAGCCATTGTATGGTGCATAACTGTACTTATTTTCCCCCAAAAAAGGATCAGTATTTTTGACTTTCCTTTCAGCCGCAGGCTCCAATATGGCTCTGCTCGGCATTGTTACCGATCCTGTCTTTATCTACAATTTTTATATTTTGTTATCATCGTGTATTTTTGCATTAATTTCGATCTTTAAAAATAACCCTTTAGTTTTATTTTTTTTTAAGATTCTATTTTTTTTAAAGTAATCTCTACACCCAACATGGGACTCAAACTCACAACCCTTAGATCCAGAGTCGCATGCTCTAGGGGTGCCTGGGTGGCTCATCGGTCAAGCATCTGACTTCAGCTGGGGTCCTGATCCCAGTTTGTGGGTTTAGACCCCACAGCGGGCTCTCTGCTGTCAGCAGGGAGCCTGCTTCAGACCCTCTGTCCCTCTGTCCCCCCTCTCTCTGCCCCTCCCCTGCTTGCCCTCTCTCTATCTCTCTCAAAAAAAAAATAAACAATATATATATATATATATATATATATATATATATATAAAGAGTTGCATACTCTACAGACTGAGCCAGCCAGGCACACCTAAAAATAACCCTTTAAAACATTTATCTGGAATGCTGAGGTTTTAAGTGCCTTCTCCACATGTCTTGCCCTTTACTAGTCCCTGTCCTTCCTCTCCTACTAGGTACCAGTAACGCCCATTCCCATATGTACCCCAAATGTCTCCAGACACTGCCTAATGACCGGGGGGGGGGGGGGGGGGGGGGGTGGGGGGGGGGGGGTGGTGGGGGGGACCTGCCCCTAGTTGAGAAGCACTCTCTAATGGTATTAGATATCACTTTCCTGGCTCACACTCTACCCGAGTCTGTCTCTGGAATTCTGTTTCCCTCCACAGTCCCCTCTAAGCCTCCCTTTCATTCAGATCATCCAGGTTTTTATCACTGGAAACTGCCTCTCTATTTGGTCCCAGGATTAGAAAAGGTGGATATGTTTCTCAGCTGCTGGAAGATGGCATCTGAAGAATGAACAAACCCTTTTAATTTCCAAGAAGAATTCGTAGCAGAGCCTCCTAATCACAGAAACAGTTGCGATGAGATTGTGTGATATCACGTACCCCATCTGGACAAGATAGTGTCTGCACAACCCATCTCCTGACTTCCAAACACATATTTTAGAGGTTGTCTCAGAGAATGAATTTGTGTAGCATAATCTTTTTTAACAATCAGATCTGGTTTTAGTTTCTTTACTTCCTAGCTATGTGACTTAAGGCACATGTTCCAGTTTTCTTTTTTCTTTTTCTTTTTCTTTTTTTTTTTAAGTTTATTTATTTATTTTGAGAGAGAGAGAAAGAGAGAGAGAGAGAACAAGCTAGGGAGGGGCAGAGACAGAAGAGAGAGAATCCCCAACAGGCTCTGTGCTGTCATTGTGGAGCCCGACGCCTGGCTTGATCTCACAAACTGAACCGTGAGATCGTGACCTGAGCCGAAAACAAGAGACAGACGCTTAACAGACTGAGCCACCCAGGCACCCCCAAACGTTCAGGTTTTCTAAGACTTAATCTTCAGGTGCACATCTGTATAATGGGCATGGTGATATTTACGGCACAAAGTATTGCATAGGAGAAGTGATCTAATTTTTTTTAATTTGCTTTTTAGAGAAGGGTCAGATCTTTTCAGCTTTTTAAAAAAAAATTTAAGGTTTCTTTATTTTTTTTAATTTTTTTTTAACATTTATTTATTTTTGAGACAGAGAAAGCATGAACAGGGGAGGGTCAGAGAAAGAGGGAGACACAGAATCTGAAACAGGCTCCAGGCTCTGAGCCATCAGCACAGAACCCGATGCGGGGCTCGAACCCACGGACCGCAAGATCATGACCTGAGCTGAAGTCGGCCGTTTAACCGAATGAGCCACCCAGGCGCCCCTAATGTTTATTTTTGAGAGAGACAGAGAGTGTGAGCAGGGGAGGGGCAAAGAGAGAGAGGGAGACACAGAATCCGAAGCAGGCTCCAGACTCTGAGCCGTCAGCACAGAGCCCGACTCGGGGCTCGAACTAATGAGCCGTGAGATCATTGACCTGAGCCGAAGTTGGACACTTAACCGACTGAGCCACCCAGGCGCCCCAGAAGTGATCTAATTTTAAAAACTTTTCTGGACTCACCACTAGAATGTGTTCAACATCAAAGGACTCTTCCAAAAATAAAAAATAAAAAATAAGCTATGAATATTGTGGTTCCAGTCAGTACCAGAGAACTATGGCATCATCATAAAGTAATGCTTAACGTTTACCAATAGTATGTGTGTGTTGAGTAAGGGTGTTCCTAAATTCAGATCACATACCACTATTCTGTTAATAATGAATGAAGAGACAGAATGGATTTTAAAAAGGAAAATGAGAACAAAACAAAATAAAATCTGAATGTATCCTTTCGAACATATATCTTGAAATCTGACCAACTCAGACCCAGCTCTTTTGATCAGAGGTGGTTTTTCTTCTTTTTAAAGCAGATATTTTCTCTCTCTTCTGCGCAGTATAGCCCTTCATCCCATGGATGGTTTGCAGCACTGCTGAGGGGAGTGGTGGGAACATTTTTCTTTAATTAAAGAGTTGTATTGTCACCTGGCCATTTTAGTCTCTCTGCTGACTCCTTTCCTGCCCCCGGACAAGCTCCCTGGTGAACATCGTGTACATGTTTCTCCTGGATAGCAGTGACATCTGGTCTCCAGTTACAGATGGGACAGGCACGAAGGCGGCTTCACTTTTAAGTTCTTCACTTTCAAGTTCTCTCTTATTTAATTTTTAAAAAATCTTTATTTATTTTTGAGAGAGAGAGAGAGAGAGAGAGAAAGCGGGGGAGGAACAGAGAGAGAGGGAAACATAGAATCTGAAGCAGGCTCCAGGCTCTGAGCTGTCAGCACAGAGCCCGATGTGGGGCTCGAACTCACGAACTGTGAGATCATGACTTGAGCTGAAGTGAGACGCTCAACCGACTGAATGCCCCGGGCGCCCCAAGTTCTCTCTTATTTAGAAACCTAAATAAACCCCCTTGCTTCTCCACAGTATGTGCAATGTAACCCAGCTTTTGGGTGCCTGGGAGCTGGACTTACCAGCATTGAAAATTCCCACCAGGTTTGACACATTAGATTCAGGAACTCTGCCACTTTCAATCATGAAAAGCCCCTTGCCTTCATCTCTTAAATCCTCATAAGAGAATAAAGTGCGTTTATCGGTTTGCCACTGTTAAGTTGTACGTGTCTCACTCGCTCCATCTGCTGTCAGAAAGAGGAACATTACTTCATCCTTAAAAGTGGCGATTGGGAGCCTTGTGCCTCCTTCTGGGTCTGTTTTATCAGAATCTTCCCAGATTGAGGACTGAGTGAGTAACGTTTATGGCTCAGTGTTTGTTTATATTTTAAGTCTGCAACTGCTGTTATATTAATAGTACTCCAGGGGCCCCTGGGTAGCTCAGTCGGTTAAGCGACCGACTTTGGCTCAGGTCATGATCTCACAGTTTGTGGGTTCGAGCCCTGCGTGGGGCTCTGTGCTAACAGTTCAGAGCCCGGAGCCTGCTTTGGATTCTGTCTCCTTCTCTCTCTGCCCCTCCCCTGCTTGTGCTCTGTCTCTCTCTCAGAAATAAACATTAAAAAAAAAAAAAAATAGTTCTCCAACCTGTTTTTTCCTTTGTGACAAGGTTTTACTTCGAGCTGTCTAAAAATACATATAGAACTCTCCATATTTTTTTCCTTCTTCAGACATTATTGGTATGTTGTGATTTTGTAGGAAAACTTTCATTTTTATATACGTTTCAAATTTATCAGGGTAAGGATTTACAGAATCTCTTATTTTTTTTCAGCTTTATTGAGCTTTAACTGTCATATAACATCATGTAAGTTGAAGGTGTACATGGGGATGATTGGCTACATTGTATATATTGCAAAATGTTTATGACAGTGAGGTTATGACGATGACATCTCTCACCTCACATAATTATCATTTCATCGTTGTTGTCGCTATGGTGGGAACATTAAAATTCTACTCTTATAGCAAGGATTTCAATACAGCAATACTGTATTTCAAGGATACAATACAGGATTGTTAACCACACTCGGCATGTTGTGCATTAGATCCCTGGAACTTACCACTGAAAGTTTCTACCCTTTGACTGACATCTCCCCATTTCTCTCCCCACCCCCAGCCCCTGGCAAACACCATGCTACTTGGTTGCCACACATGAGATCATATAGTATGTGTCTTTCTCTGACTGATTTCATTTAGCATAACGCCCCCAAGGTCCACTGATGCGAATCAGTGAGTCTACGGATGCTGAAAAATCAGATTTATGTGTTTTTCCTTCCTCCTGTTACCTTCCTCCCATCCCAATCACAGGAAACTTGCAGGGCATTTATTTGTGTTGTGGTAACAACCCTGCGCCTTGTTTTTGTTTTTATAAAGATTTTCTGTTGTTTTTTTTTTTTCAAGTAATTTCTACACCCAGCGCGGGTCTCGAACCTACAACCCCGAGATCAAGAGGTGCACGCTCCATGGACTGAGCCAGCCGGGCACCCCTGCCTTGTTTTTAATAAATACACTCTCACTGGGGAGCAAAAAACCCTGTCCTACCAGCGGTAGCAAATCAACATGTAACAAATGCCTTCGACATAAACTTTGCCTTCCCCTTGAAGTAAATGCATTTCATGTAACCGCAGAAAAATTTAAAAACATATAAAAAGAATGAAGAAGAAAATAACAATAAATAAATAAAATTAAAATCCCACAGCAGGAAATGAGTTACCGTGGATGTTTTTTCCTCCAGCCCTTTAAAAATCCTCTCTCTTAGGGCTCCTGGGTGGTGCAGTCAATTGAGCGCCTGACTCTTGATCTCGGCTCAGGTCACGATCTCACGGTTTGTGGGTTCAAGCCCGGCATCGGGCTCTGTGCTGATGGGGTGGGGCCTGCTTGGGATTCTGTCGCTCATCTCTGCCCCTCCCCCACTTGTTCTCTGTGTCTGTGTCTCTCTCCCTCTCAAAAATAAATAAATAAATAAACACTTAAAAAGTTAAAAAAAAATAAAATTCTCTCTCCTACCACGTGACCACAGGTGATGGGGAAGCAGAGCTACTTCCAGGAGAGGGAGTCTGACAAAGAACTGCCAAGGCCAAAGGACGCAAGCAGGTGTGCATATGACCCAGTCCAGACTGGGGGTGGGAGGGGCTGAAACCAACCATCGGAGAGTCTTTGAAGGTCTTGTAACTGGAATGAATCCACTGTACGTCCTTTAACGAGGCCCTCTTGGAGGACAGGTCTGGTGCCAGCAGCCACGGTAATTCTAGCCTGAACAGAGGATATTAAAGTTGCTGTGGTTAAAGCTCATACCCGGATCTCGGCAGCAGATAGGCTGTTGCGGTGAGGCAGAGGGGAGCCACTGCCCGCCCAGCCCCTGCCTCTTGGTGCCCTCTCGGTGCTCTTAGTCGACTGTCCCTGGGGCTCAAAGCATTTACTGTGCAAAAAAATAGAGTATTCAAAGCAGACCAGAGCCACCTGGATACCACAGCTAGAAATAGTGGTGTAGAACTGTAGTTCTCTTGTGCTGGCTTTCAGAACTGAGACCATGATTAAGAAGGATGGGGGGGGGAGGGGCATTGGTAACGCACTGCTAGGGGGGAAATTCTCGGACTGGCACAAGTTAAAAAAAAAAAAAGTTTCTTATTAGAAAAGAACAGGAGGCACCTGGGCGGCTCCGTCGGTTAAGCGTCCGACCTCGGCTCAGGCCATGCTCTCGCAGTTTGTGGGTTCGAGCCCTCCGTCGCGCTCTGTGCTGACGGCTCAGAGCCTGGAGCCTGTTTCGGATTCTGCGTCTCCCTCTCTCTGTCCCTCCCCCACTCATGCTCTGTCTCTCAATAATAAATAAACATTAAAAAAATTAAAAAGAACAAACATTTCCTCTCAATATATGTGAATGATGCTTGCATGGCCTCATGCATTTTGGGATCGTCATGGGTGCCGTAGAGAAATAGCTGATACTCCATCAGGTGCATTTGACACATCTAGGTAGCAGCACCTGGAGGGCTTGCTAACCTACAGATCGCTGGGTTCCACTCCCACCCCCACCCCCCACCCCCCCAGTGTTAAGCCTGAGGTAAGGCCTGAGAATTTGCACGACTGACTGGTTCCCAAGGAACTGATGCTGCTGGTCAAGCAGAAACTTCACCTTCAGAACCACTGAGCTGCACCGTCCAGTCTTTTTTTTTTTTTTTTTTTTTTGTTT